>NC_142867.1:66170000-66470000 GCF_051225735.1 Oryctolagus cuniculus
GTGATTCTGACTGTACTCCAAAGGATCTCTAGAGCAGTGCACTGTGCAAGTCAAAAAAGCATGATCTAGAATCTATTTTTGATTGGTGAAGAGTATAACTGTGTATAGCTGTCTTTGTGGGTACCCAGAACTGAGTTTCATGTTCCAGCTCAAGTGTGTAACTTTTGGTAAATCATTAGTGGAGTCAAAAATGACTTTAGAATTGTTGGAGGACAAGATACTAGTTATAATACCAGAAACCTATAAAGCATTTACTATATATTGAATATTGTACTAAATGCATTATCTCATTTAAACCTTGGAACACTTGTCTTTATAAATACAAACACAGGCCCAAAAGGTTAAATTAATTTTCCCGGGTCATACTGCCCAAAAGTGGTACAGCAAGAATTTCAGCCCTAGTTTGAGCCCAGAATTCATGCTGTTAGTACCATTCTACATATATGTGATATATTTCCTATCACGTAGTAGACCTTACTTTTTTTTTTTTTTTTGACAGGCAGAGTGGACAGTGAGAGAGAGAGACAGAGAGAAAGGTCTTCCTTTGCTGTTGGTTCACCCTCCAATGGCCGCCGCGGCTGGCGCGCTGCGGCCGGCGCACCGTGCTGATCCGATGGCAGGAGCCAGGAGCTAGGTGCTTTTCCTGGTCTCCCATGGGGTGCAGGGCCCAAGGACTTGGGCCATCCTCCACTGCACTCCCTGGCCACAGCAGAGAGCTGGCCTGGAAGAGGGGCAACCAGGACAGAATCCGGCGCCCCGACCGGGACTAGAACCTGGTGTGCCAGCGCCGCTAGGCGGAGGATTAGCCTAGTGAGCCGCGACGCCGGCCCAAGACCTTACATTTTAAGTACATTGATTCACATATATGAAGATCAGTATAGCATCTGAAGTTGGCAGCTGGGAACACAATCTAGGTTTCCCACGTGGGTGGCAGGAACCCAGTTACTTAGCCATCACCACTATCTCCCGTGGTTTGTGTTAACAGGAAGCTGGAGTCAGGAACAAAGGCGGGTATTAAACCCAGGCACTCCAGTATGATATATGGGTATTTTACTATGAAGCCAAAGGCTCACTTCTGAGTTATTATGTACTTTTAAAAACATCTTTATTGAGAAACAGTTCGCCTACCAGACAACTCAGCCATATTCAAAAGACTTATTTGAAAGGCACTCTTTCCTCTTCCCCTCACCACACACATACATACACACACACACACAATGTAAGCAAGCTATCTCTTCCATCCTCTGGTTCACTTCTCAAATGTTCACAACGGCCAGGGCTGTGCCAGGCTGAAGCCAGGAGCCTGGAACTCCATCTGGGTCTCCCACATGGGTGGCAGGGCCCAAGTACTTGGGCTATCATCTGCTGCTTTCCAGCCTCATTAGCAGGGATCTGGGTCAAGCAGAGCAACTGGGGCTTGAACCGGTGCTCCTGTACAGGATGTCAGCATGCAGGCAGTGGATTAACCCTCTGCACCAGGTCAGCCCCCACTTTATCCATTTAAAATGATCAGTGATTTCTAGTGGGTTTTCAGATTTCTGCAACCATTACCACAGTCAATTTGAGAACAACCCTTTAGCTATAACCTCTGTATCCCTCTAATTACCCTAACCCTAAGCAACCATCAGTCTACTTTTTATTTATTATAAATTTCCCTTTTTTGGCTTTATGTGAATGGAATCATATAATATGTGGCCTTTTCTGATTGGCTTATTTGACTTAATATGACGTTTTTGTATTTCATCCATGTTATAGCAGGTATTGGTAGTTCATCCCTTTTTATAGTTGGGTGGTAATCCATTATGTGAACAATAACATTTTGTCTATCCATCCATTGGTTGATGAAAAGTTGGATTGTTTCTATCTTTTGACTATTATGAATAATACTGCTATAAACATTTGTGTACAAATTTTCATGTGGACATAGGTTTTCATTTTTCTTGGATAGTATACCTTGGAGAAGTTACTAGATCATTTGGTAATTCTCTTTATTTGTTCAAGGACTTGCTAGATGATTTTCCAAAGTGGCTACACCATTCTGCAATCCCAATAACAGTGTATGCTATGAGGATTCTGATATTTCCACATGCCCTACTGGTTTAGCAATTGCCATGTTACTGGTGGAAGGAAGTATGAGTGTTCTCGCTCAGACCTCCTGAGCCTTCCACCCCGATATCTCAGAGTGACTTGGTAGTGCTTGGCTGTGATGTCTTGTTTCATGGCCACCCGATTACGTGATGTGAAATGACAGTGAAAAATTTCACAGACTGCCAGTGCCACGTGCAAACTTACCACACTCAAGTGACTCCCTTCTAAAAAAGTCTTCAATTGGTTCTCAGTATATTCAGTATATAGTCTGAACATCTTCAGTACAGGAAGTCTTTAAACATTAGTCTCCTAGTGACATCCCCAGGTTTGTTTCATGTCCCTCCCAAAACACATTCTTTATGTAGCAATATTATGGGATTTGCTAAGTTCTAGGCTTCCCAGTGATCTTAAGACTTTGGAAAGATTCTTCTCTGGCTTGACTATCTGTCACCTGGCTATCTCCTACTTAGCACCTTTTCTAAGTAGCCTTCCCCCTTAGTCTGGATTAGATACTCTAGGTATGCTGAAGAGTGTTTAATGCTTTCCTCTGTTACCTGAGTCATACAATTTAGTCTACTTCTGGGTCCCCAGACCTAACCCAAGGTCTAACACAGCTTAGATGTATAAAAGTCTTGTTATGTGAATGAATGAAATTTACCCGGACTCAGTTGCTGCCTTGGCCTCCACTGAAGCTTTGACCTCTTAATTTGTAGCCAAGTCATTGTCAGCCACCCACAGAATCCCATATAATCTTCCCTTGTCTCCAGACATTCCCTCTCATTCTTCGCCTAAGTGAAATTTGACCATGATCCTAAAGATAAATTTCCTCTGTAGACTACAAATGGTGGCTCCTGTTCTTGTCAGACCCTTCATCACCCTGGTACTAGAGATGGGGGTTGGTCTCTCTCTGTTCCCCTTTGCTGTTTCTAATTCACCCTCAGCCCTCCTCCCTAAAACACCCACTTTGAATTACATGTCAGTCCATTTTGCCACTCATGGCAGTTAAATAGAGAACCACTGTTTTCTTGAAGATAGCTCCTGGGTCATTGGCACCCTGTGACATAATAGCATACTTCAAAACGTCCAAGGAAAATAGAACTAAGATTACATTTACTTTGATTTAAAAGTTTTTTAAAAATCATGCATATGATGACTGGAAAATGTATATTATAAAAACAGTGCATGGATTTAAAAAATGTTTTTACCAAAATTAGTATACCGTTTCCAGTTTTTGTTTTTTTTTTTTTTTTTAAGAATTATTTATTTATTTGAAAGGCAGAGTTAGAGAAAGAAGACATTTCTCCCTCTCCATCTGTTGGTTCATTCCCCAAATGGCCACAACAGCTGGGGCTGGGCCAGGTCGAAGTCAGAAGCCAGGAGCCTCTTCCTGATCTCCCACATGAGTAGAGGGGCCCAAGAACTTGGGTCATCTTCTGTTGCTTTCTCAGGTACATTAGCAGAGAGCTGGAGCAGAAGTAGAGCATCCAGGACTTGAACCAGTGTCCACATAGGATACCAACACTGCAGATGGCAGTTTAACCCACTATGCCCCAGCATCAGCACCCTTCCTCCCCCCCTTTTCAGTTTTTACGTGGACTTTTTGAAGTATACTATGTCATTTCAGAAATTTTGATGTTTCTATATCCAAATATGTGATTATTCCCGTACTTTGGCCTCTTAGTTTTTACTTCTCTTCCAGTTACCTTGTTTTTTTTGTCATTCCTTACACACTTATTTCCATGAATATGCCATAGACTTTGCTATTACTAATAATAAATCATCTTCAGTAATTTGAGTATCTTTCTAAAGCCCTCCCTCCGTTGGTCACCTAAATTTCTGATTCTTTTTTATACTTGATGTTTCCCTGTCTACTGGATCATTACTTAGATGTACAGACATACTGTAATTTCTACCAAGTAAAAGAAAATTCATTCCCCTTATGCTTTTCATATGGTCTTTTCATCTCTCTACTCCTTCTATTTTTCTCCCATTATCACTTGGATCTGCTTTTCTGTTTCCTCATCTTATTGACCTGTCCCCAGCATCTGAAAGTTGTTTTTTTTTTTTTTTTAAACAACCAACCAAAACTAGGCATCTAGATTATTTTCTTCTTAATGTATTTTCCTTCTCCTTTGTGGTTCTTCACCTCCTCTTTCTCTAAATTTGGAATGCAACCAGGGCTTGTTCCTAGAACCACTTCTCTATAGTAACTTGCTAGAATAAGTCTTAGAGGAAACTTTCATAAATACTGCCTATATAATGCAGATCTCTACATCTGTATTTTTCATCCCAGACCTCTTCTCCAAGCCCTAAATATGTCACAGCTTTCTGTTTGACATTAGATCCAAAGAGGAAGCTCAGAGTCAACAAGTCTAAAACCTAACTGCTGTCCTTCATCCAAACCTGCTCTTCCCTGTTTCCCCCTCTCAGTAAGTGGGAATTTCATCCCTATAGAACTCTCAAGTCATTTTGACTTCTGTCTCTTGGTCCTTCCTCTAGTCTGTCAGCGAATCTATATATATTCAGCCTGATCATTTACCGTCTCTCCTGCTACTTCCATCTCTTGTTTAGGTTATTGCAATAAAGCTCTAATGGACCTCTGTAGCTACTCTCCCTGCCCATAGTCTTTTCCCAGCACAGCCAACAGAGTAATCCTTTTAAAACATAAGTCATATCAGCCCAGGGCTCTGCTCAAAATTTATTCAGAGAAAAATGTAAAATCCTACCGATGTTTAAGGAGTCCATATGTGTCTCTTCTCTTCACTCCACACATGTGCATACATATCCCTCGTCTCCTGTGGCACATTCTTTCCTCCATTCTATTCACATTGGCCACTTTACTGTTCAGCCATTCTAGGCCTGCTGTTGTCTTTGCACTGGCTGCTCCTCCTTGTTCTCTAACCTTCTTTAGGGTTCTGCTCAAACATCTGCTTAGTGCAGCCTTTCCTGCCCACTGTATTTAAAACAACATCTCATGGTTGTTCTTTCTTATTGTCTATCCCCTCACACACTAAAATGGAAATTCCTAAAAGCAGACATTTGTGTTGTTCAGTGTTATTTATCCTTAGCATCTAAAATTGGCACATACAGTAAGTATTTGAATTAATGAATATTTCTGAAATGTGTTAGGTCACAACTTATTTCTTGTCTTAGCTACACATTAAAGTACCAATTAACTGCCAGTAAAATTGCCTGGAAGTCCAAAAATTATTGTGACGTCAGCAGCAGTTGGTTAGAGTTTTACAAAATCTTTTGAGATGTGGAAAAGATTTCAAAGCCCATTATTACTCCTTAGACCAACAATTGAGCAGGAAGCTGTGATTTTCTAAGCACTAGTTAACAGGAGGCAGTGTTCTAACCATGACAGTAATCCTGGACTCCAGAAGTAGAGCTTCAAAAACCCACTTCATCTGAAGATAATGCTAGCTGGACTATCCACTGAATATGCCCCAATAAATGGAGACAGAAATGGGTAGTGGTTTTGCATGGAGAATGTGGGTGCCACTAAACCCTATTGAGTGGGTGGAAACAGTAAAGTGCCTTAAGGTATACCTCAGGAATCTGTAATGCATGCAGCGAAGCAGTTGGCACCCTAGGCCTGGGGTCAGAGTAGGACCCGGAGCTAAATTGGATCACAGGATGCTAAGATCTAAGAGTCTGGAATTGGGGAGCATCCTTGAAAGCAAGGTTCCTAATGAATTCATAAAAATTTGATCACCTACCAGTTTGCAAAAACAGTTTTGAAAATCACATGTAGTTTTTTCTTTTGTAATACTTTACATATGTTGTGGAGAAACTTTTTTTTTTTTTTTTTTGAATAGATAAGCTCCTGTACTATCAATGAACTATCTATCAGTAGACCCTGGTATATAACAGGCGCTCAGTATGTGAGTTGAATATTGATTGATGGTGCTGTGGCGGACAAAGGGGGCATTTAAAAGCCAGATTGGGAGCATTTGGGAAGGGTTTCCCAGAAAAGTTTATATCTAAGGGTAGTGTTAACAAATGGGAACTAGTAAAATGAAATAGGAGATAAGTATGTACTACTAGGAAGACCCTTTAGTATGGCAAGTGTAAAACCCAGAGGTCAAAGAAGATGCCTGCAGTGACAGTCTCACATATGGGCACCAGTTCAAGTCCCAACTGCTCCACTTCCGACCCAGCTCTCTGCTATGGCCTCAGAAAGCAGTAGAGGTTGGCCCAAGTGCTCAGACCCCTGCACCCACGTGGGAGAGCTGGAGGAAATTCCTGGCTCCTGGCTTCAGATGGGCCCAGCTCTGACCATTGCAGCCATTTGGGGAATGAAGACCTCTCTCCCTCTCCCTCTGCCTCTGCCTCTCTAACTCTGCCTCTCAAAGAAAGAAAGATGGTCTGTGTGACTGACACAGTACAGGAAGTGCACAGTGATGAAATCAGGAAAGGCATGTCAGCACATGGAAATCAGGACTAGTATTTGGGAGCCAATTAGGAGCTTCAGTCTGTTTTTGTTTTTGTTTGAGAGATCTATGTATGTGTTCTCTGTTAAAATGCCCAACTTATCCCTGTGCTTCAAAAATATTTGGTACTATATTGTTATTGGTTAAACCTCTATGTCTAGTTTTTGATTTATTTATTTGTTTTTTTGCCCCCTACTTAGGTTTGATGACAAATATACCCTGAAGCTGACTTTCATCAGTGGAAGAACAAAGCAGCAGCGAGAAGCTGAGTTCACCAAGTCCATTGCTAAATTTTTTGACCACAGTGGAACGCTGGTCATGGATGCGTATGAACCTGAAATATCCAGGCTCCATGACAGTCTTGCCACAGAAAGAAAAATAAAATAACCAGTTCTAAAAGCAGCCCAATTTCTGTTGGCTCATGCTGAATTACCAAGTGGGTGGGGGGAAGAAACAGAACTTAAAATGGGTAAAGTAAGAATGTTAGAAATGTCCCTGTTTTGTCCTGAAATTTTAGTCCATTCTGGATAAATAGCATTTTCTAGCACAGATATGAGAAGTTGTAGCTCTGATGTCTAGCTGTAGCCTCTTTGGTCTGCTGGTTGTATTTTATTTGCTTTTTTGGAAAAGCATTTTTGCTAAAAGCCGTGCAGACTTTTCCCTTTGTACCTAGCAGTACTTACATAGTATAGCTTTGTGCCATGCAGCGTTTGAAGACTCAGTTTTTAAAAATTGCTAACCTCTTGCTGACTTTATGTTAATTCCTATTTCAACAGCTGTTTGCCTGAGAATTCAGGATACAACTTCTTGTGTATGACAGCTTTCCTTCACACACCATTTTTGTGGGTGTGTGTGTATCTCTGACTTGGGGAGAATTTAAAAAGAAAAAACACAGCTTTTTAATTTGTTTAAAACAGACCTTCGCCTGTTACATTTTGTGCTCTTAACCAATTAAAGAAGCCAATGGCATTTTTAGTTTTATATTGTCTGTGTTTTCCACTAGTGTATCCCTGTTGATTTGTTTGTGCCCTTTATTAACTGCCATTTTTCTAAAATTTTTTTCAATAAAAGGAAAGAAGATGTGAAAAAAGAGTTGTAGTCTTGATGGATGGAGCAGAGCAGCAGGGGCCAAAGTGTTGCTGTTACTATTGATTCTTCTCACCCCTAGGCTGTGTTATTGGTCAGAGGCCCCTTGAGATGCAGTCACTGAAGACCTCAGCCTTCTGGTGGCGACAACACCTATAGCAGCACTCAGTGTTCACTTTGTGCCAGGGGCTGCTTTGAGTACTTAACATATAACATATTCCTGGTAATACTCATGTTTCTAAGCATTTGGTACTATGATTTAAATTTTTAATTCATTTTATATTATTTGAGAGAAAGAGACAAAAAGCTCTCGGCTACTGGGATCCCACTCACCCCCAAATGCCCACAGTGGCCCCTGGGTGGGGCTGAAGCTAGAAGCCAGGAATTCAGTCTAGGTCTTCCTGAGTGGCCATCAGTGCTGACTCCCAGCATCTGCATCAGGAGGAAGCTGGAGTCAAGAGCTGAGCAAGGTATTGAGCCAGGCCCCCCAGTATGGGATTGCAGGAGTCTTAACCATAGGCCAGATTACCCCTGCTTGATGGATAAGGAAACCAAGGCACACAAGTTCAGTGGTTTGCCACATAGCTGTTGATGAAACTAGAATTCAGACCCAAGTAAGCTGTCTCTAGAGTTTTCTTCTGCAAAGATGAAACAGCAGCATCTTTTCCAGTATTTTCCCAGCATGATCCGAAAAGAACTGGGCATAGGCCCCTATCTCTGACCTTTAGAAATATGGTCCTTTGTCTTAGAAAAGTGCAATTCCAGCTGAGCCTAGTTCCCCAAACTGTATTCAGGTTAACACATGTGCTAGTTCACCTGGGAATGGTGCCCTAAACAGCACCACACGGTAGGGGATTATGGAACAGCACTGAAGGGGAAGTTGAAGCTTTGGATTCTGTGTTCTTTATTCTGGTAAGCCGTGGGTAAGCCACAGAATTCTCTGAGCTTCCAGTTTCCTCTTTCTGTTTCTCACCCCCACTCCCCCCGTGATAATTCTAATCCTGTGAGCTACTTCAAGCTTTTGGAATGTATAATCAGTCTATTTTTACAACAGAGAAATTCTTGTTAAGACACAGGTTCCACGGCTTGTTGGATGTAGGCAGTGACTAGCTGTCTCCATGATGACCCCTTGACGTTCCTTCACACCAAGTGCACCTTTGTCTTTGTTGTGGGGCATACAGATTAAAACACAGCAAGACTTTTGAAGTCAAATTAGGAGTCTTTATTAGCCAGCTGACAACTGCCCTCTCACAGAGCAAGTCCAGAGAACACAGCCCTGAGTTGCGGGGGCGGGGGCGGGGGCGGGGAGGGTGGTTTAAAGGCAGAAACTACATTTTGGTGGCTTTGACCATTATCAAGCAAGCAAACAGAAGTACAGAAGCCAGAAATATGCCCATTAGAGCTGGAGGAGCAGACTGGTATCTATAACTTTTTTCTCTCAGAGGAACAGTTCCTGCTCTGAAACAACCAACCAAGATAACCTATAACCACTCGGGCAGGCTGTGTCCCATGGGAAAACCTTAAACTTAGACACCCTGTCACATTCCCCACTGGTTTTACTCTGGATTCAAACCATTGACTCGCCTTGCTGACCCAACACCTAGCGGGGCCCTTCTCCTTCCTTTTGACTTTGTTGGCAATGAGTTCAGAGCATTAATAATTTGACTGTATTTAACCTGCTGGTAAAGAGAAAATTGAGGACGCATGGCCCTATAAAAAGTCCTATAAGTACAAGGGTGAGGGGTCCAACAACTGCTGAGATAAGTGTTGTTAGCCAAGGTGACCATGGGAACAGGTTTTGATAACATTTATATCCCCTTTTTTTGTTATTTTTATTTTTGAACCAGCTCTAAATTGTCTTTAATCAGCCCTGAGTGGTTAGCGTAGAAACAGCAAGTTTCTCCCAAGGCCATGCATAACCCTCCTTGTTCTAGGAATGAAAGATCTAAGCCCCTCTGATTTTGTAAGGCCACCTTAGCCAAGGAGTTGAGTGAAGATTTAAGCTGAGTTATAGATTTCTCTAACTCCACTAGACTACCATCTACCTGTCTGCTTAGGGTCTTGAAATTTTGTTGACCAGTGAGCAGGGCCAGTGTTCCAACTGCAGTGGAGCCTGTAATCCCTAATCCCATCAGCAGAGGGACCAGTACTGAGGCTCTCTTCTCTCTGTGGAGGGATCCCAGATGTTCCCTTCCACCTTTCCCAGAATAATAGTACACCTGAGGTATTACGTGTACTAGTACACACAGTTCTGTCTGATTGGACTTACTGAGTCCCACCTTTGAGAGGCAAGGAATAACTTCCAGGGTACATGCAAACCAGGTTCCCTCTGGAGCTAAAGGTAGTTTTGATCTCCCAGGCTAGAGGGGTTCAAAGATATAGATTGACTGCATGAATCTTGATAGGGAGAGTGTTGGACATGAAACCCTCTAATCAGTAGACTGGTGCCTTTATCTTGGAGATCTCCAAGAGTGAGCTTTGGTATTTTTCCCCATTGGCAAAGGTTTTGTTGCTGGGCTTGACTGGCAGTGAAGTTCCAAATGTCAGAAGAATGAATGCCCACAGAAGCATTTGTTCCCACACCTACATAATAAGGGGGCTTTGGGTCCACACATAGCCAGCAATCCTGGGTGGCATTAGGATTAATTTCATTTAGGAAAGTAAAAACAGAAGTCAGTATGTCCAGTAGGGGACGACAGGGGGCATTTAACTCTGTCTGCTTTGTTGGCCTCTCTGTAACAGATGTCAAGGGTGACGTGGGCTTGAGAACCGGAGAGTTACTGGATGCAGGTTGAGGAGCAGGAGGGGGCGTCGCAGGTGGTAAATGTAACCTTGTCTCCTTTCCTGGTCTGATGGGATTAAGGCCTCATTTTGGTGGATAACGTTGAATAGTGAATTTTATTCCTGGGTTATAGTCAAGTACATACAGTCTAAGTCCCCAAGTGTGTCCAGTTGCCCACCCCTTGCCTTGTTTATCTGTTATGATAATGGGATTACACTGGCTCTTTTGGTATCTTTTTTGTTTGGGTCCTCGGGAGAGGCTTATAAGGTGGTCTTAGTTCAGTCTGTTATGGTCTCATAACCCCAGCTAGCACAGTGATGTTGATCTGTTCCCTCACACTTAGGAGAACCTTGGGGACAGACATACAACTGGCCTGTTGAAAGATCTTGTGCTACCCAAGCTTCCCCACAATGTAGGGCAGGTGGGTAGGGCCCCGTTGAGTAATACAGGTGTGGTCTCCCTTTTCCCTGGTAGCAAATTTTTTTAGTACTGGATCCAAACAATGAACAAAGATCAAATTGAAACCAAGGAGATTTTTTACAATGACAGTGCCATCCTCAGTCCTATGCAACTCCCAGGTATAGTTAACCAATTGGTGTGGGTGAGGTGAGTCCACACTGTCCCCTGTTAGCATGTTAAACACTAACATACTTAGCACAGAAAGTCTTCTCTTTAACGGGTCTTCTGTAGGGCTGGCGGTCCATCGCTCTGGGCTACAGATGATGAGGCTCTTTTTACTTGAGTGTGGTGGCTTTTTCCTGCTACTTTGACTGCAGTTAGTGTGCTCAAGATTACAGGCAAGGGTCCAGTCCACCGTGCCTTAAGGGTTGAAGGGTAGTGGTTTTTTATTCACACCATTTTCCGGGTTACAAGTGTTGGCACTAGGGGTTGATTGGAGAAGATCCGGTCGCATAGCTCTCACCAGGGTGTGGGCTTGTTGCAGGACCGTCTAAAGAGCCTATAACAACTTAAGGGAGTCATCCAATTCTGCCAGCTGATCCACCCCTAGTTTGGTAAGTAGGGGTGGCAGTCTCCCAAACATTATCTCATAAGGGGTTAAGCCCTTTACATAAGGGGTATACCGTGCCTGTAATAGAGTGAAGGGAAGGAGGCTTACCTAGTTCTTGCAGGTTTTTAACTTTAATTTTGTCAAAGTTTCTTTTAGGGTCCTATTTATTCTTTTTACCTGTCATGAACTCTGGGGTCTATAGGCATAATGTAGCTTTCAACTTATCTTTAACACCTTAGTAATTGAGTCACTTGAGCGATGAATGCAGGACCATTGTTGGACCCCATTGTTAGTGGGAGGCCAAATCTGGGGACAGTTTTAGAGACTTTTTTTTTTTTTTTTTTTGACAGAGTGGACAGTGAGGGATAGAGACAGAAAGGTCTTCCTTTGCTGTTGGTTCACCCTCCAATGGCCGCTGCAGCCGGCGCACCGCGCTGATCCGATGGCAGGAGCCAGGTACTTCTCCTGGTCTCCCATGGGGTGCAGGGCCCAAGCACCTGGGCCATCCTCCACTGTACTCCCTGGCCACAGCAGAGAGCTGGCCTGGAAGAGGGGCAACTGGGACTAGAACCTGGTGTGCCGGTGCCGCAAGGCGGAGGATTAGCCTAGTGAACCGTGGCGCCGGCCTGAGACTAATTTTTTTACTACTACTTGGGCTGTTTCTGCCTTTGTGGGGTAGGTTTCTATACCCAGAAAATGTATCAACAAAAACCAGAAGATAACAGTAACCATATTTTCCAGATAATATCTCAGTAAAATTCACTTCCCAATGTTCTCCAGGGGCCTCTCCTTGCAGGCGAATCCCTTTGGCCAACTCACCTCTTTGTCCTGGGTTTACCTGGGCAAAGATCAGACATCAGGATGAGACTTGGTGCGTCCACTGAGCCAGTCCAGGAATGTAATAGTAGCATTGTAGTAACTCAGTCAATGTCGTATTTCTTAGATGGGTGCTGTGGTAGACTTGTTCTATCAGTCTCTGGCCAACTGCTGTCGGGAGGAACAGCCTCCCATCGGGAAGGCACAGCCATCCCTCGAGGTCTTTCGTAGCCCTCAGTGACTGTCCTTTGATTTTTTTCTCTACTGTACAGACGGGGGCTTTTGGCAGAGCTTGGATGGGCACAACGAGGAGAATATGGGGGAGCCCCACTGGTTTTAAGGCAACTTCCCAAACTGTTTTGTCCACAAATGCATTTTCTTTTGCCTCTGGGGACTCCGAGTTTTGGTGTCTCCTGCAGTGAATGATGGCTATCTTTTTTGGTAGCCACACTGCTTCCAAGAGGGCCAAGATTTCGGATACATCATTTGTTTTCCTCCAGATGTTATAAAAGTTCTCTTTATACAGAGCCCCATGAACATGGGCAGTGGCAAAAGTGTACCTGCTGTCCATGTAGATGTTGACAGATTTTTTCCTACTCTTATCTTAAGGCCTGACTTAGTGCTATTAGCTCAGCCCTCTGAGCAGAAGTTCCATTTCCCAATGTTTGAGCCCAAATAACTTCTGAGGTAGTGACTACGGCTGCACCCATGTACCTTCCGCCTTCAGAGATAAAGCTGTTTCTGTCAGTGAACAAAACAGCATGTGGGTCCTTGAGTGGGGTGTCAGTCAGGTCCACCCTCAGGTTGGTAAAGGGCTCCAGCACCTCCTTGCAGTCGTGGATGGGCTCCAGTGGATCATCATCAAGAAGCAAGGTGGTGGGATTTAAAGCAGAAGTTTTAGGAATTTGACTCTTGATGGATCCAAGAGCAGTACCTGGTATTGGGTGATTCTTGGATTGGAAAGCTACCTCTCTAGGGGGCTCTGCAATAAAGCTTCCACTGAGTGTGGCGGTACTATTTAAAAGTGCTGACCCAAAGTCAGCTTTGAGGCTTCCTTGGTGAGGATAGCCATAGCTACCACAGCCCTCAAACATCCTGGCCATCCGGCAACTATATAGTCCAGTTTTTTTAGATAGATAGGCCACGGGTCTCTTCCATGGTCTCAAGGCTTGGGCTAGGACCCCCTTTGCAATACCCCAAACTAATGCCACATAAAACTGAAAGGGCTTTCATAAGTTTGGGAGGACCAGGGCTGGGGCACTTGTGAGGGCCTTCTTTAGGGCTTGGAAGGCCTCACTCTGTTTTAGTCCACTGGAGAATATCCTCTTGTCCAGTGTTGGCATATAAGGGTTGGGCCATTTCTGTGAAGCCCGGAATCCAAAGACAACAGTAGCCTACGGCCCCTAAGAACTCCTTAACCTGACATTTTGTTTTTGGTTATATTTTGAGAATGGCCTCTATGTGACTGGAAGACAACAACCTCCTCCCTTCTCTTAGCTCTTACCCTAAGTAGGTGGCTGTGGGCGTACAGAGCTGGGCCTTCAGAGCAGATACACGGTATCCTAGGCCCACCAATTCTTGGAGCGGGCCCTCGGTGCCTCAAAACACTTGGCCTCAGTTTTTGCTGCCAAGAGGAGGTTATCTACATACTGTAGCAGTACAACCTCTGGGTATTGCTATCTGAAGTGGGTCAGGTCTTGATTCAAAGCCTCATCAAAAAGGGTAGGGAAATTTTTAAATCCCTGTGGCAATCTAGTCCATGTTAATTGTCCTGAAAAACCCTTTTCAGGGTCTGTCCACTCAAAGGCAAAAATGGGTTGACTTACTGCAGCCAGAGGAAGACTGAAGAAGGCATCCTTTAAATCCAGGATGGAGTACATTCGATGGCTAGGAGGCAAGAGACTTAGAAGTGTGTATGGGTTAGGCACTGTGAGGTGAATGGTCTCAACCCGTTTGTTGACTTCTCATAGATCTTGTACTGGCCTGTAATCGGAGGTCCCAGGCTTTTGAGTGGGTAACAGAGGTGTAGCCCATGCTGACTGGCAGGGAATTAGGATGCCTGACTCCCGCAGTCTGTCAGCGTGAACAGTTATCCCTCTCTTTGCCTTTAGGCTTATTGGAAATTGCCGAACTCAGATTGGCTCAGCAGAGCTGGTTAGCTGAACAACAATGGGGGGCCAGTGGGCAGCAAGCCTAGGGGGATTGTCCTCTGCCCAAACCTCAGGGATTTTGTTTTTAATCTCTTGAGATAATCAGTGTTTAGTGAAATAGATTTAGTTTCAGTTATTAAAAGATACTCCTCAGACGGGGCATGTAAGCAAGATGGAGAGTGGACGAGTTAAAAGACAGGTCAGCTGAGTCTCCATGGAAAGGTATGGTAGCCTGCAGTTTTTTGAGCAAGTCCTTCCCCAGTAAGGGGTAGGGGCAATCCGACATCACCAAGAAAGAATGA
This sequence comes from Oryctolagus cuniculus, assembly GCF_051225735.1. NCBI lineage: Eukaryota > Metazoa > Chordata > Mammalia > Lagomorpha > Leporidae > Oryctolagus > Oryctolagus cuniculus. The sequence goes on from NC_142867.1 coordinate 66,184,670, forward strand.
GTAATAGTCCCCCTTCCCAGATTGGTGATCCGAGTTCTTGTCCATGGATATTTTTTGGTTTTTCCTGTAGTCCTCTGGATAAGAGCCTTTTCCTCCATAACTGGTCCTTCTGCTTTTTGTAACACTGAATGAGTTGTACCAGTGTCTACTAAAAATCTGATAGGCTTGCCCCCTACTTTTAATGTGACCATGGGCTCCTGGGAGCTTAAATGTGTGGAGCCCCGGCTCCGTCAGTCACCCTCTTTCACCAAAATTGGGGCAGACTCTGATCCTTGTTCTGTTTTCTTTTAGGGCATTCATTTTTCCAATGTCTGTTTACCTTGTAAAAGGCACATTGATCTTTTCTTAAGGGCACTCTTGCCTTATTGGGCCTTTGGCCCAACCACTAAGGTCTTTTTTCTGTTCTTTAAAGGTTACTGCCATAATTCTGGCCATCTTTTTTTGTCTGGACAGTAGTAGGATTATCTCTCTTATTTTACACCTGTTGAGCCACCTCTACCAATTCAGAAAGAAGCTTTCCCTCAAACTCTTCCAATCTTTGTCACTTACATCTAATATCGGGGGCTGACTGAGACACAAATGCCACATTAATTGCGCGACTATTTTCTGGGGCTTCTGGGTCTATGGGAGTATACACGCGGTATGCTTCAAAGAGGCGTTCAAGAAAAGCCGCCGGGGACTCACCCAGCTTTTGGATGGTCTCACTTATCTTAGATAACTTAGTTGGCTTCTTTACTGCTGCATGTACCCCCCTTATAAAAATCTGGTGATGGCCAGCGCTGCAGATCACTAGGCTAATCCTCCACCTGTGGCGCTGGCACCCCGGGTTCTAGTCCTGGTCAGGGCGCCGGATTCTGTCCTGGTTGCTCCTCTTCCAGTCCAGCTCTCTGCTGTGGCCCAGGAGGGCAGTGGAGGATGGCCCAAGTGCTTGGGCCCTGCACCCGCATTGGAGACCAGGAGGAAGCACCTGGCTCCTGGCTTTGGATCGGTGCAGCGCACCACCGTAGTGACAATTTAGGGGTGAACCAACGGAAAGAAGACCTTTCTCTCTGTCTCTCTCTCTCACTAACCCTGCCTGTCAAAAAAAAAAAAAAAAATCTGGTGATACCGTTCGAGAGTCTCCCTACCTCCATCATCATTTGGGTCCCAATCAGGGCAGCTAAGGAGAAATACTCTCTCCTGTCTGATGGGTTCAGAGGAAGGCTGTCCATCGGGACCCAAGACCAGTTTTTGGGCCACTCACCGGATGCAGTCTCTCTCCTCCGAGGTGAAAAGCGTCTGAAGAAGCTGCTGGCAGTCGTCCCAAGTGGGTTGGTGAGTGAAGATAATAGACTCAAGAAGAGAGATTAGACTCTGTGGTTTTTCCGAGAAAGAAGGGTTTTGCTGTTTCCAATTATACAGATCACTAGTGGAAAAGGGAATATAGACCATGCAGGGGGGCCTGCCTTCCCCAAATGGGGAGGCGACCTGGCGTAAAGGGAGGACTGGAGCAAGGGGCTGAGTGGAAGCTGGAACCTCCGGCAGCTGTGGGTAAAGCTGATACCTCATCCCACTGTGTGTGCAGAGGACTAATGAGGCCAGTCTCCTCCTGACCCTGATCAGCCCACTGAGGACGCTCCGAGGTCCTCGGAGTTACAGGGGTCAGCAGGCCTGCAGGGGACGTTGGAGTGGAAATCAGGGGCACTTGGGGTCATTGGCACGATCCCATATCAGGGAGGGTCTAGGACATCTGAATCCTCTGGCGGACTTGGAATAACTGAAGTGGAGGCTTATCCTCCCTTCGGCCGCCAATACACTATTTCTGTTTGATGACCTTACCTGTTTCTTTAGGCTGGCTTTCAGCCATGTTGGGGGGGTTGACGAAAAAATCCATCCAGACCTCAATATATGGGGCCTGGTCAGGATGACCTAGTTTCCCAAAAATCACATTTGAAAACCTGTAAAGCTGAAAACAGAGTAGTGGTTTCTGCCGGTGGCCACCCAACATTAAATGCTGGCCACTCCCACTCACAAAAAAAGTGGAAATCAAGAGCATTTATATCATATCCAAAATATCCAATTACACAATTTTTTTTTTAACTTTTATTTAATGAATATAAATTTCCAAAGTACAGCTTATGGATTACAATGGCTTCCCCCCCCATACCTTCCCTCCCACCCGCAACCCTCCCCTTTTCCTCTCTCTCTCCTCTTCCATTCACATCAAGATTCATTTTCAATTCTCTTTATATACAGAAGATCAGTTCAGCATATATTAAGTAAAGATTTCAACAGTTTACACCCACATAGAAACACAAAGTGAAAAATACTGTTTGAGTACTAGTTATAGCATTGAATCACAATGTACAGCACATTAAGGACAGAGATCCTACATGAGGAGTAAGTGCACAGTGACTCCTGTTGCTGACTTTACAAATTGCCACTCTTGTTGATGGCGTCAGTAATCACCCTAGGCTCTTGTCATGAGTTGCCAAGGCTATGGAAGCCTTTTGAGTTCACCGACTCTGATCATATTTAGACAAGGTTGTAGTCAAAGTGGAAGTTCTCTCCTCCCTTCAGAGAAAGGTACCTCCTTCTTTGAAGACCTGTTCTTTCCACTGGGATCTCACTCATGGAGATCTTTCATTTAGTTTGTTTGTTTGTTTATTTATTTATTTATTTTTTGCCAGAGTGTCTTGGCTTTCCATGCCTGAAATACTCTCATGGGCTTTTCAGCCAGATCCGCGTGCCTTACTGCCTTGCACCTGAACAAATGCCATCTGGCTGGTGACATGCAATTATGGATTAGGTTAGACTAACTGCCCTCAGGCAGTTTTCCAAAAACAGGACTGGTCTCAATTCTAAGTGAACAGGGAACTCTTAAGGCCTACCAGGAGGCATATTGGAGACATCATGAACCTGTGTCTCCAAATGACCACCGATCACTTTCTTGCCAGGAACTTACATGCCTCCAAGAGTGTACTTGTGTGGAAGCCAGGTATTAACCCTTGTGGGAACATAGTGCCTTAGCCCATGGGGTGGGTCATAGCATCCTTCTTCAAGTGTTTAAGGAAATACCATCTGTAGATCCTACAGCCTTCAGACCACTTTGAGGATCACTGCACAGTGGGGCAACCCTTGGTTACTGGCAGTGACTTCCTGGAAGAGTAACAAATTGGTTTATGCACATTCTGCAGCTGGTTATACCTGTCTTGACTCTCAGTCTATAAAAAATGTTGATAAGGAACTTTGTTCCTGACTTGAGTTGAAGTCATCAATGACTCAACCTCCTCCCTGGAAGACATAGAAGTCAGCTTCAACTCACTGGCCAGATGGTTATGGGTGATAGCTGCTCCTAACTCTCCTTCTGAACCAAGGTGTAGTCTTGTAATCACTAATACATCCTGCTATGCCTTGGGCCAAGTACAGGGTCAGTACAGAAATTTGAGAATGCCACTGGCTTTCTAAGGCAGATCCTGATGGTTTGTTTATTCTTCTAACTGGCCAGATCCATCCTTAGACATGCATGAGGTCAGTACTAACTGTTCATCCTGTTACCTGAAGTTCTGATGGTGTCTTTAATTAAATGTTGTGTGAGACTGAATGGATTTGGTCTCAGTTTATGTCAGAATAATCAGTGACAGATGGAGTGGCATACTCACCAAAAATTCATCAAGAGCTAAGATGGTGTCAAAATGAAAGATGTAAATTATTGGGGGGCAACTCCCCTTGGGTCTCCAGCATCTCTGCATATGTGATTGCCTTTGTTCCAGACTAACAATGTACAGCAAACAATCTTGGAAGATGTCATATCTCTAAATTAGAACAAAGGGCATCCCTGGTTTGATCCTGGGTTTCGGCACCAAAAAAAAAAAAACAAAAAGAACAAAGGGCAGACTTACTGCTCGTTATAAATGCTTCAGGTTCCTCCACTGTATGTGTATGTATCTGGCTTTCTTTGTATCACCCTGTGGGGATTGGAGTTCAGGACCTGGCACAAGTGCTGGTACTCTGGCTACTGTTATTACTGTCAGTAATAGGGTATCTTCTGCCAGCAACTATCAACTTCTGGCAGGCTACCTTGTTTACTTAAAGGTTAGATAAATCTCAGACTCAACACAGATCTTGGCAGTAGCCATATCTTGAGAGTGCCATAGCTTCAGTCACAGCAAGTGCCCAAGGGTACTTCAAACAGTTCATTGAAGATCAAATGAAAAGATAGCTATTTTGGTGCAAACATTTTTTTGAAATCTATGCATATGAAAGACCTTCAAAGGTTCATGCAAGATGCACATAATGAAAAAGCTGCATGGATTCCAAAACCTTTTACATTACAATGAACTCACCTTTTAGTTCCAGGTTTCTGCAAACTTTGCGACGTGCCCTTGTACCTCTCCTGTCTAATCACATTGCTTTCTCAGTACCTTTCTGCATCCCTCTTCCTTCATCAAACTTTTACAAAATCCTACTCTGCTAAAACCTGTATCAGACAATTCTGATCCCTTAAGTTTCTTCCAATCTCGTGATGGCGTCAGACACTCAGGTACAATTTGAACTCCATAGAAGCAGGTACAAAGTGCTGAGGAGTTTGGAAAAGGAGTATTTATTCTAATATGGAGTCCTGGTAGATATGCACATTGGAAGTAAAATCTATTAACCTGAGTCATGAATGAAGAGGAAGGCCAAATGTACCCATTTTACAGATGAGGAGTCTGAGGCAAAGAGGTTAAATAATTTGCCAAGGTCATTCAGCTTGTAAGTAGGAAGTCAGGATTAGAGCCAATTTCTTTCCACTTCTAAATATAGAGATCGTTGGGGCCAGCACTGTGGCACAGCGGGTTAAAGCCCCAGTCTGCAGCACCAGCTATCGTTATGAGCAGGCCTTCCTAAGGATGGTAGTCTTGGACCTGCTATGTTAACTCTTTGGTGCCAGTATAATTCTCTCAATATTGTGCAATTTGCTTTTTTTTTGACAGGCCAAGTGGACAGTGAGAGAGAGAGACAGAGAGAAAGGTCTTCCTTTTCTGTTGGTTCACCCTCCAATGGCCACTGCAGCCAGTGCACTGAGGCTGGTGCACCGCGCTGATCCGATGGCAGGAGCCAGGTGCTTCTCCTGGTCTCCCATGCGGGTGCAGGGCCCAAGGACCTTGGCCATCCTCCACTGCACTCATGGGCCACAGCAGAGAGCTGGCCTGGAAGAGGAGCAACCGGGACAGAATCTGGTGCCCCGACCGGGACTAGAACCCGGTGTGCTGGCGCCGCAAGTGGAGGATTAGCCTAGTGAGCTGCGGTGCCAGCACAATTTGCTTTTATGCTCAATATTGTGTTTGTGAAGATCCTTTATATTGATACTTCAAGCTATAATTTATTCTTTTTTACTGCTATCTATTATTAACAATTTTTTTCTATCAATGGACATTTAGGCCTTTTACAATTCTTTACTATTACAAATTTGCTACTATGAGCATTCTTGCATGGGTAATACCTAGTAATGGGATTCCTGGGTAGGAGAGGATACACATCTCCAGCTGGTCTAGCTGTTGCCACATTTCTCTCCAAGGTGACTATAACAATTTGCATTCACACTATTAGTGAAGGGAAAATAAGATTGGAATTATTTGGTCCTTGGATGTTTGGTGGAACTCAAAAAGTTGGTTGGACTGATTGTGTAATTTTTTGTGGATAGAGTTTTAAATGATTAAAAAAAGTTGTAGGACTTCCTGTTTGCCATATCTTATTGAGTCAGTTTGTGACTTCTATTTCTCTCTCTCTCTCTCTTTTTTTTAAAGATCTATTTGTTTATTTGAAAGTCAGAGTTACAGAGAGAGGTAGAGATGGGGGAGGGTCCTTCTATCCAATGGTTCACTCCCCAGTTGGCCACAACGGCTGGAGCTGGGCCAATTCGAAGCCAGAAACCAGGAGCTTCTTCCAGGTCTCCCATGCGGGTTCAGGGGCCCAAGGACTCAGGCTATCTTCTACTGCTTTCCCAGGCCATAGCAAGGAGCTGGATCAGAAGTGGAGCAGCCAGGACTTGAACTGGTGCCCATAGGCAGTGGCTTTACCCACTACACCACAGCACCGGCCCCATAACTTCTATTTTTCTAAAGCTATGTTCACTTTATCTAGATTTTCCAACTTACTGAATGGAGTTTGTAAGCATTCCTTGATTATCTCTGATCTCTGCTGTTTCCATGTTTACATTTTTTTTTTTCTTAATGGGTCTTTCCAGTTTTCTCAAATAATATTTGCCTGTTTTGATACCTCCCTGTTGTTACCTTTGCTTTCTTTTTTATTTATTTTTGCTCTTATTTTCATCATTTCCATTTCTACTTTTGGGGGTTATTCTGTTCTTTTTTAAGTTATTAAGTCAGATCCTTAGCTCATTAATATTCAGCTGTTTTTTCTAGTATAAGGGCCTTAGTTTGGGTTCTCCCAGTGGCAGACTCTGAGACCAAGGTCTGAATGCCAATACTGTATTTGGGAGATGCAGGGACCGCCATAAGAAAGTGAGGAAATGACACAAGAAGGTGGCCAGTAAGAAGTACATGATCAAGCAAGTCTGCCGCCTGATAATGGGTCTAATCCTATTGGGGAGAGATAAAAAACATACCAGCATTATCAGACTTGATGGGTAAGAACCTTGGGTAATAATATACCTGCTTCCTAAGAGACATGCTTGAGGACTGAGAGTCTATGTGATTTCTTCAGCATTGCTTTCAGAGCTGCCAAATTCATGGTGATCCTGTGTTTAGATACAAGCATCTGACTGCTTCATTATACTGCCTAGTGTAGTCATAGTAGAGAATTTATATATAGGAATATATATTATTCGTCAACAATTGTGTTTCATTTATTTCCCTTTTAAAAGTGTTATTTAATCAATTTTAAAATATATAACTAAATAATTTTTCATTTCAGGATAATAAAATTGGTGTTAAAACGTGTGTAGAGAGGTGACCCGACGTGGTCTCTTCTGAGGACCCCTAATACACTGACCAGGGACCCTAGACCAGTGCTCTGAATGTGGAAAATATACTAAAGGATTTGGAGCCAGCCTACAGATAACCCAGTCACTGCCATTCAGGTGTTTCAGATTGGGCTGCCCAGGAAGCAGCTAAAATGGAGCTTGGCAAGGTGCCTACGAAGTAGTACTCTTGAAACCAATGCTTGTGGAAGGGAAGGTATGCATGCTAACAGGGCAGAGGGAGTTGAGATATGATATAGGCCCAAGGACAATCTTTTCTTTTAAATTTTTCATTTATTTATTTATTTGAGAGAGTTCTCAACTACTGATTCACTCCCCAAATGCCTGCAACAGCCAGGGCTAGGCCAGGCTGGGACTGAGAACCTAGAGTTCAATCCAGATCTCCCACATGGGTAGCAGAGACCGAAGTACATGGGCCATCACTTGCTGATGATGTATGTATTAGCAGGAAGTTGGAATCCAGAGTATGGCTAAGACTCGAACCCAGGCACTTTGATAAGGAATCCAGCATCCTGAGCAGTGTCTTAACTGCTAGGTCAAACGTCTGCTCTGCACTGACAATCTTAACTGACTGTGTGGGTTGCTCTGAAGCTGAGTTGGACCAGAATGGCCAGACCTTTATGTCCTCATATTAGATATTGGGTTTTAAACTTGGGCCAACCTGGGAAAGAGCATGATTTGGGATGAAGCAGCTTCCTGTAGCTGCAGCAATCTCTGAAGAATGTGACAGCTAAAGACTCCTGACAGTACTCCCAACAGCTGAGGCAACATGACTTCACTGAAGGGGAATCTGGGACTTGTTCCCAGTGTCCATCACAACAGGAAAGCAGAATCCACTGACCCCATGGCAAAGCCTTAGCCTTGGAATGAAACACTGAAAGACAGCCATGAATCATGCCAGTCCACAGATGCTATTTTCCATGTCGTCTTGTTAGGATAACTAAAGTCCTTTAGCCAGGCCTTTAAAGGGAAGCTAATAGTGGTCCTCTATTTCCTTTTTCTATGTTTATTAATTGGCATTGTACTATAAGGAAGAGATATCCCTTCCAAATTACTCAACTGTATTAATATAGACTCATTTTTCACTTTATTCTATAGATTATAATCTAGTATTATCAATATTTATTTTCTAATCCAAAGTTTAAGCTTTGGCCATTAGGAGCTCCTTCTGTTTGGCTCCTGTGTTGAAAAAATTCTGCCCTTTTGTGAGCTCTTTCTTCCTTTCTGGTGCCATAAGATATTCCACACTTTTCTTGTATTTTTCCCTGCTTCATTCCTGGAATCAACATGTTCTCAAGAAGTCTTGATTCCTTTTATTAGATAAAGAAGTTAGAGACTAAGATATGGGACTCAATGTATTCATGGTTGCATTTTCTTAAAACATAACTACTATACCATTATTGCTACTTAAGAAAATCCAATTTCAATGTCTTTTTAGAGTTGGCTTATCCAAACTAGAATCCAAACAAGGTTCAGAGTTTTTATTTTAGTCTATACTATGTTTCTACAATCTTTATATTTTCTAGCCATTTGTTCAGAAATCATGTTATTTTTCCTGTGGAATTTTCCATGTTGAGGATTTGGCTGTTTGCATCTTAATGGTGTCATTTAACATGTTTTCTTCTCGAGATTCAGGTCTTATTTTTTAGCAAGAATAAAGGGGGCTATGTAGTTCTTACTACATCTCATCAGTAGGCCACACATCTTGTTGCCTCTCTTGTGTTATGATTCACATAATTTGGACCCTGTCCTTCTATTATAAAATTTTGTACCAACTTTTCACCAAATGGTTTCAGCAGCCATTGATTATTGTCTAGATTCATATTTAATCATAGGTTGCAAAGTGATGAAATTCTAATTCTCTAATTATTTTGGGAGTTATTAGCTAACTGTTTTATAAAGGAGAACTTTCCCCTATCAACTATTTGGCTACCCTGAAATATGGTTTGTATAGTAAAGGCAGAATAAAAGCTTGATTCATTCTTTAGCAACCCCTGTGGTAACCAGACTTTTTTCTCCATATGTCAATGAAGTTTAACATTTACTTTGATCTTTTGCAGTCAGTATTCCTTTTGTTGCTCAGATTTTCCCATATTTGGCCAGTGGGATCACCTTCTGGTTGGTTCTTGTCTTCTTCTGACATAATCCCCATAGCCTTTTATAACTCCCTTACTTGATGATGGGACAATTTTTTTTTTTCTTCCGTGTATCTGAAGTCAGACATTTTTCCAGGGAACCCTGGATACTTTTAGGAGGAAGTAGTAGTATTTGTGCTCACTGCTACCGGGTTAGTTTTGTTTGTTTGTTTGTTTGTTTTTAAGACAAACACATCAGGTTGTATTCTGGTTGATTTCTGTGTTCTTTGGCGAAAACCCTGCCCTTTTGTGAGCTCGTTCTTTAGGGCACCAAAGAAATTCCATCATGCATGCCAAGTTACCAAAGTTTTCATTTCGAAGTCCTCTAAGTTAGAAGAAGTCTTCCCCGCTTAATCAGTGTTCCCGATTCCTTTACGCTGTAGGTGGCTCCAACAAAGTGACCTTAGTCTTTTCCGCTTTGGGAGGCAGAAGGGACTTAATTTCCGTGACAGAATGGTCTCAGTGCCTTATGACAAAAACGTATAAAGGTGTGTTAACACACATATAAGATAAATTACATATACAGTACAAATCTGTTTTTTCTGCAGTGCTCCCTACCTTCTGGTCCCTTTTGTAGAACTCCTTCTGAAGCTCGGAACCTTTGCTAGCCTCTCAGGCTGTCCAGGGAGGTTTTAGGCGGTGATACCTATCCGCCGGCAACCAATAGATGGAAGCGCCGTCGCGGGCGACGCGAGCGAGGGGGGACGTCCGAGGCGGGGCTACGGCCGGGCCGGCCCCAGGGGCGGGGCGGGCTCCCGCCGGGAGCCAACTGCTGGTCCCAACGGCCACCGCGCGGCCCCCAGTCCTCGCTGGTCTCCTTTTCGGGCTCCGGGTCCCTGTCGCCCTGCCCTCAGTCGCTGCCTGCTCGCCGCTTCTCCGGGCTGTTCTCAGTGTCCTCAGTGTTTCTCCCTGTCCTCCTCTGTCCCCGTCGCTCACTGCGCTGCCCTCATCTCCCAGCCTCCGTGCGGGTGGTTCTCCGGAGCTTCGGTGTCCGAGACTTGAAGACTTGTCCCTGCGCCCATGGAAGAGCCCGTTGCGCCCAGCTCTGTCTCCAGAAAGCCCGAGGAGCCAGGGGCCCGGGCAGGTGAGCCGAGCAGGGAGTCAGGAGGGCTCCCTCGGAAGTGGGGCCCTGTGGCTCTGGGGACAGTTTGAGCAGCGCTGCCTGCGTTTGGGAAATCCAATCGCCAGGGAATTTCGAGTCAGAGCCGCCCTGCCAGCTAGGATCTGACAGCTGGAGACTATTTTTGGCTGCTTCATTTCTTGTGTTCTAACCCCTGAAGCCAGATTTATACCTTAGAATTAGCATCGCAGAGATGGAGGGGAGCTGACTGGGGAAACGCTTCTAACTAGAGAGGGGGTCTGTAGGCGGTGGAGAGAGCCCTAAGCTGCTGGAATTTGGGAGACCTGGGACTGGGTCCAGCCTTTGCTATCAAGAAGCCTTATTCAAAAATGTCCACCTCCATGGGCCTGAGTTTCCCAAATGTACCAAGAGGGGTTTAGACTCCTGGATCTTCAAAGATCTGCCACGTGGCAGGTGTTCTCTAAATGTTAATTGTTAGGAGTGAACGAAAAAAGCCTCCTTCTGGGCTTCACTGGAGGCTCACTGGGAAAACTGTGAAGTGTGGAATTACATCGTGATTTTAGCCTGAAATAGGTGGTTTTAATCCCATTTTCCAGGTGAGGAAACTGGGGCTCAATGGTAAAGTGACTTGCTAATAAGCATCAAAGCCAAGTCAGACTTCAGAGCCCATGCCACATAATATTCTCTCCCAGCAAGAGGACAGGCAGGACTTCATTGGAAGGTGATTGTATAGAGCAGCAATTACGAATTTGAATTATTCATCAATATGAACAAGTCCAAAGTAGACCTATAGCCGATTCTTCTCTGTCCCTAGTTCCCAGCGCATGATTGCATGAAATAGTTTGGGTGGCAATACCAAAGCCACCAGTTATACTGTCCTGCACATGATCAGCATAATCATAATTCATAAACATAATAACTAATTGTTAGAGCAGTAGCAGAGCCCTAAGTGCAATTGTGAAGACATCAAAAATTGTAATTATTACAGACTATTATTATACAGTGCTTTAAAGTTTATGAAGCTCTTTGAAGTAGTTCTTCATGTTGATCCTCTTAAGCATGTATTATCTATGTTTTACAAGCAAGGGAGAGATTGAGTAACCAGCACGAGGTCGGATGGTATGAACTAGGGCTGGGCTGTGAATCCAGTCCTTAGGACAAGTTATGCTTCTCCATTAGTGATCTCCCTACTCCTTCCATCCCACTCCCTGCCTGTTCTGTGCCCCATTCTTCTTAGTCCCAGCAGAACTGGGACTGTTAATGTATATTAGTGAACTATATGTTAACAAATAGTCATGTGCTTGCTGATGACTAATTGTGTGGTATAACTCATTAAAAAAAGTGTGAACACTTATAAGAGCTTAAAATATGATCTCTCCCAGAGGTAAAGAGGGATTTAAATGCTTTTAAGAAGTGAAGCATATAATGATAGGGCTACCTTCTAAAAAATGCATTGTTAGATAATTTTGTCATTGGGTATACTTACACAGATGTAGATGATAGAGCATACCACACAGCTAGGCTATGTGGAGTATACAAATTGTATAGACTATTGCTTCTGGGGCCATGAGAAACAAAACACAAAATCAAAACAAGCACAAGAGAAAATAATGCAATCAGAGTCAGTAAATGTGAGATATAAAAGGCTACTGTGGGTATATCACTGCACACTGTTTTACAGCCAGCTCTTCTTAATAAGTAGAGGGAGCACACCTAAATAACAGTGAAAGTCCAGTCCAGTAAATACATAAACCAGTAACATAGTCTTTTTTTTTTATCATTTCAGGTATTATGTCCTATATGTGATTTTATGTGCTATACTCATAATTTTATATGATGAGCAATGCAGTAGGTTTGTTTACTCCAGCATCAGCACACACATGAATGCATTGTATGATGCTGCTAAGATGGCAAGACATCATTAAGTGATGGGAATTTTTCAGCTCCACTCTTTTTTTTTTTTTTTTTTGACAGGCAGCGTGGACAGTGAGAGAGAGAGACAGAGAGAAAGGTCTTCCTTTGCCATTGGTTCACCCTCCAATGGCCGCCGTGGCTGGTGCACTGCGGCCGGCGCACCGCGCTGATCCGATGGCAGGAGCCAGGAGCCAGGTACTTATCCTGGTCTCCCATGGGGTGCAGGGCCCAAGCACTTGGGCCATCCTCCACTGCACTCCCTGGCCACAGCAGAGAGCTGGCCTGGAAGAGGGGCAACTGGGACAGAATCCAGCGCCCCGACTGGGACTAGAACCCGGTGTGCCGGCGCCGCAAGGCAGAGGATTAGCCTAGTGAGCCGCGGCACCGGCCCTCCACTCTAGTATTATGGGACTATCATTGTGTGTGTGTGGCCCACGGTTATGTGACAGATAACTGTACTTTTTTTTTTTTTTAAAGATTTATTTATTTGAGAGGCAGACTTACAGACAGAGGGAGAGACAGATAGGTCTTCCATCTGCTGGTTCACTCCCCAAATGACCACAACAGCTGGAGCAGGGCTGATCTGAAGCCAGGAGCCAGGAGCTGCTTCTGGGTCTAACACGTGGGTGCAGGAGCCCAAGGACTTGGGCCATCTTCCATTGCCTTCCCATGCTACCAGCAGGGAGCTGGATTGGAAGTAGAACAATTGGGACTTGAACCCGTGCCCATTTGGGATGCCGCATTGCAGACGGAGGCCCAAACTACTATGCCACAGCGCCAGCCTCCATGACTGTATTTTTGTTATCACTCACAAGAGTCAAGAAATAAAACTAGAATATGTAGTGCTTGATAGTCTAAATAATTGTCATATTGTTCTCATGCTATGTCATAGGACTTATAACAGCTTCTTAAAGCTGTTAATTCTGTCAGCCACTCTACTGGATTTTATAGGCGAGGATCCTGAAGCAGAAAGAAGTTAAAGAACATGCATGGGGCTGGTGCTGTGGTGTAGTGGGTTAAGCCACTGCCTGCATTGCCAGCATCTCATATGGGTGCCACTTTGAGTCCTGACAACTCCACTTCTGATCCAGCTCTCTGCTATGTCCTGGGAAAGCAGTAGAAGATGGCCCAAGTCCTTGGTGCCCTGCACCCACGTGGGAGACCTGGGAGAAACTCCTGGCTCCTGGCTTCAGATCAGTGCAGCTCCGGGCATTGTGCTCCAGCCATTTGTGGCCAATTGGGGAGTGAACCAGCGGATGAAGACCTCTCTCTCTCTCTCTCCCTCTCTCTCTCTCTCTGCCTGCCTCTCCTCTCTGTAACTCTTTCAAATAAAATAAATAAATCTTTTAAAAAAAGAAAAGAACATGCATAAGGGCATGTCGTCCTGCCTGGTCCCAATCCGGTGTTAACCATTACAGCAGCCTGGCTCAGGGCCAGATGTTTACGTGAAAGACAGCCTGACCTTTCTGGGCAGGAAAGCCCAGCTGGAGGGAATGAGGCATGTTGTAGTATCGTGTGGAGAAGGCCATCTACCTCACCTATCTTGTGATCTTGTGCTAACAGTCCAGCATTGCAGTAAGGGGAGGCCTCTCTTCTGAATGCAATGAAACCACTTCCCCCAGTCCCTGTAGCCTCCAATTCTCTCTTAAGGTAGAAACAAGTACTAAATGAATCATTCTTTGATTCTTAATTCTTGATTCTTGATGCTTGACTTGACCATCACTAGTAGCAGTGTACCTTTTTTTTTTTTTAATTTTTTTTTTTTTTTTTTTTTGACAGGCAGAGTGGATAGTAAGAGAGAGAGACAGAGAGAAAGGTCTTCCTTTGCTGTTGGTTCACCCTCCAATGGCCGCCGTGGCCGGCGTGCTGCGGCCGGCGCACCGCGCTGATCCGATGGCAGGAGCCAGGTACTTCTCCTGGTCTCCCATGGGGTGCAGGGCCCAAGTACTTGGGCCATCCTCCACTGCACTCCCGGGCCACAGCAGAGAGCTGGCCTGGAAGAGGGGCAACCGGGACAGAATCCGGTGCCCCGACCGGGACTAGAACCCAGTGTGCCAGCGCCGCAAGGCGGAGGATTAGCCCAGTGAGCCGCGGCGCCAGCCAGCAGTGTACCTTTGTACTAAAAGCAGTGTACCTTTGTCCCATGGTTCACTGCCCAGAAAGATGCCTGAGAGATCAGTCCAAAATGATCAGACTGTTCCTTTGTCCACACTCTTGAGTGACTCCCTGTATGTGGGATAACACTGAACAAGGTGGCAAAGCTTTCCAAGGCCTGTACTCTGCTGAACTCCTACAGTCACATCTCTGCTCACAGCTTTTTTTTTTTAATAATTTATTTGAAAGGCAGGGTGGCAAAAAGAAAGGAAGAGACAGAGTTTTTGTTGTTGTTGTTTTAAGATTTGTTTTATTTATTTGAAAGCCAGAGTTACAGAGAGAGGGAAAGATATACATAGAAACAACTTCCATCTGCTGGTTCATTCCCCAGATGGCTGCAATGGCCAGGGGTGGGCCAGGGCAAAGCCATGAGCCAGGAGCTTCATCTGGGTCATATGGATGCAGGGCCCAAGGACTTGAGCCATGTTCTGCCCCTTTCCCAGGTTCATTTGCAAGGAGCTGGATTGGAAGTGGAGCAGCCGAATCTTAAATCAGCGCTCCTAAGACCTGGCACCCATATGGGATGTGGGCATCGCAGGTGGTAGTTTAACCTGCTAGGCACATGCTGGCTGGATGTGGGTTTCTTGAGAGCAGGAACCTCTGATTCTTTCCATCTCCTCAACACCCACATTATGGCCTTCAGGCACCTAGAAATATTTATTGAATGAATGAAGAAGGCCTTAAAGCTAGTTTTTACATCCTGATCACATTTAAATAATTTGTAAGATAGTGCTTGGGGGTGAGCGCTGTGGCATAGCAGGTAAAACTGCCACCTGTAGTGCTGGCATCCCATATGGGTGCCGGTTTGAGTCCCGGCTGCTCCACTTCTGATCCAGCTCTCTGCTATGGCCTGGGAAAGCAGTAGAAGATGGCCCAAGTCCTTGGGCCCCTGCATCCACATGGGAGACCTAGAAGAAGCTCCTGGCTGCTGGCTTTGGATCAGCACAGCTCCAGCCATTGCGGCCAAATGGAAGACACCCCCACCCCCAACCCCAACCCCGCCGCCGCTGCCCTCTGCCTCTCTGTAACTCTGCCTTTCAAATAAATAAATAAATAAATAAATATTTTAAAAAAAAGGTAGGGCTTGGATGACAGTCTGAGGGAACAAACAATTCTAAGCTTGGTTTTGTCTGCTTGACTTCCTTTTTGGGCCTCAGAGAAGCAGAACACCTGTTTTCTTTGAGAAGAGTACTGGGAGACCTTCATTGTCAGCTTTGTGACAAGCTGACTTTGCTGTCAAATGACGGATAAATTATAATGAACCCCTTGTAGCTGAATTTGCCAGAAAGTAAGAAATCCTAAGGGACTTGAAGCCAAGAACAAACTGAGCACCAGAGCAGACATCTCCTTCACCTGCCCTCCACAGCCCTGCATGCTTGCTGCCCTCACCCAGAAGTGTGGGTGTTAAGAGGCCTGTTGTCACAGCAAATAAAGCTGCCGGTCCGCATGGGTTAGACTCTAGTTAGAATTGAGAGCCCTACGTGAAACTAGGTCCCATGATAATCTATATACTCTGATAGGGTAGACAAGGCAGGGAACTCTTCCTACTGACATAAAAGGTTGCATTTGATCTTAGGCTCCAGTACAGGGAAAAGGTTTCCCTGGAGAACTGTTAAACACAGGCATTACTCATAGGGATCTAGCTGGATTTTTATTTATATTGCCTGAATGGCCTGGAAACCTTACACCAATAAATTGATATCAAAAACCATCCCTGGCTGGTATACCCCTGGATGTTTGACAGAGGCAAATGCAGAGCCCCTCTGGATACAGACATGCTTGATGCAGGCTCTGTAGGATACCCCTAGAGTCTGAAGAACAGATTTGTTAACCTGAGAATACATATTGTTTGCTTTGTGCTGTTGAGACCATGATGTTGCCTTTGTATAAAATAAATACTTGGGTGCACCCGTGCCTCCCCTGTGCTCTCTAGAAGTGGAATGATAGAGCAGACCTGGTATGCAGGCCAGCATCTGGGTATGCATACACATTGAGCTGCCTCCTGTCCTTACAGAGGTCATGGAAGAAATGACAGCGTGCTCCTTCAACAGTCCTCTGTTCCAGCAGGAAGACAAGAGAGGGATTACCTACCGGATCCCAGCCCTGCTCTACGTCCCCCCTGCCCACACCTTCCTGGCCTTTGCAGAGAAGCGTTCCACGAGCAGGGATGAGGATGCTCTCCACCTGGTGCTGAGGCGAGGGTTGAGGACTGGGCATTCGGTGCAGGTGACTCCTTATCCCAGATCTGGGCCTGGGCTTCAGTTTCCACAGAGCTCAGAGTACATCAGGGTCTGTGCTTTTTCCCTTCAGTGCGAGAAAAGCCCTGTGTGAGGTTTTTGGAGGAAAAAGCAGTACAAACAATGGCTCTTGTTGAGTGCTTGTTGTGTGCACATTGGATCCTCACAGCATTTCTGTGTCATGCATCTATTGTAAGTCCTGTGTTACAAATGAGGAAATTGAGGCTCTGAGGGGTTATCATTCAGTCAAGGTCATGCAGTTATAATGCAAAAGTAGGAGCACACTTCAAACTCAGTCTCAATTTCCAGAGGCTTCCATGGTTCACTCAGATTCAGCTAACATGAGAATGCTTTCCATTTATATTACCGCTAACCTTTGTAAATCACCCAGGGAAGTAAGCATTGCTAGTTCAGTTTTGCTGGTGAGGGATCCTTGTGCTCCAAGAGGTAAGTAATGTGTTCATTTAGTCAATGACAAAAGAATGACAGTGACGACCACACTGTGGCTTCCACTGCTGAATGCTTTAGGAGAGGTCCATGTTAGTATCCCCATTTCACAGGAGGAAACTGGGCCTGAAAATTAAGTAACTTGCTTTGGGCATAACATCTGATGAGTGGCAGACCTGGAGTTGGAGCTCTTGCCCTTAAGTAGTATATTTGTACTGTATTTGTAGTGGAGAAAGAATGGTGACTGCTGTTGGTCTGGGAGCTTCAGGGTTATTTCAAATCTCATGTTGTTTCCTATTATTGCTTTCCTCTCTCCCAGAGCTGGCTGAAGTGAAGATCAAATGAGATAGTGGTTTTGTAAAATATATATAGCTGTATCTCTATCTCTTTCTATATATACCTTTGTAATAGGCACTTTAATCCCCCCTAACTTGCCCTGCTTTTCTACCTACAGATGTCTGAAATCACACCATTAAAGCTTTGCAATGAATGCATTCTGCTGCCATGGTACAAATGCTATTCTGTTGAATGCAGGCCTTGCCAGCAGCCCCTATCCTCTCTCTTGATGACATTGGTTCACATTTCCCAATGGGGACATTTTTCATTCAGGGAATTTCCAACTCCTGCTTTTCCCTGCGGTTTCCCAGGCCCTGACTTCTGTTTGAGTAACTGCCTTCCACAGAGGCTCAGCCCTGCAACCCCTGGAGCTTGGAGTTCTGGCTCTTTCATGTCCTCTAAGCAGGTGTTCCCTCTGGTCATGTTACTTCACTTTCTTTCTAACAAACCACATCTATACATAACCTCACTACCAAGTAGCCATACATTCACAAGAACGTCCACTTTAATTCATTCTTGCTTGTTTATTTTATTTATGCTCATTCTTTGATTTACTTGATTGTAGAATTTTTTTTTTTTTTTTTGACAGGCAGTTAGACAGAGAGAGAGAAAGGTCTTTCTTCCTTTTTCTATTGGTTCACCCCCCCAGATGGCCACTACGGCTGGCACGCTGTGCCGATCCGATGGCAGGAGCCAGGTGCTTCCTCCTAGTCTCCTATGCGGGTGCAGAGCCCAAGGACTTGGGCCATCCTCCACTGTACTCCCGGGCCACAGCAGAGAGCTGGACTGGAAGAGGAGCAACCGGGACAGAATCCAGCCCCCCGACCAGGACTAGAACCCGGGGTGCCGGCGCCGCAGGCGGAGGATTAGCCTAGTGCGCCGTGGCGCCAGCCTGTAGAATCTTGAGAAGACTCATTAGCCAAACTTCTTTCTGATTCTCAACACAGAAATCCTCTGTATTTCACTGGTAGTTACTAATAGCTTAGCAGTGGTTAAGAGCATGATTTTGGAGTCAGTCTAAGACCTACCAGTTACTGGTTGTGTGACCTTGGATACTTCCTGTTATATCACATGTAAAATGTAATTAATAACAAATTACAGAATAACAATTCAACATCAGTCACTTTTCATAAAAGATCTGACTGTAGAAACGTTTAAACAAGGAACAGAATCCAGTGGCATATAGGTCTTTCTTTTTTTTTAAGGCAGAACAAGAGAACATGCTTCCATCTGCTGATTCACTCCCCTAATACCTGTAAGAACCAGTGCTAAACCAGACCAAAGCCAGGAACCAAGAATTTCACCTGAGTCTCCCATGTGCTTGGGCCAATATATGCTGCCTGCACATTAGCAGGAAGCTGGATTGTAAGCAGAGATGGAACTCAATCCCAGTCACTCTTAATATAGGATGCAGGCATCCCAAACTGCAGCTTAACCTATACCTGCCTTTTTTTTTTTTAATTAAATGAGATAATCTCTGCTTCTCTATAATTACACGTTGGTCTTGTTCTACCTTCTGGGGCTATCAAGTTAGTCTGTACATAGTGCAGATAAAGTCCCATGGAACAGCTTTCTGAGATATCTGGAAGCAGAGTTCGTACCCAATAAGTCTTCTGTATTCTGGGCTAAACAGTTACAGTTCTTCTAGTGACTTAGGCCACAGTCCTGAGTTGTGATTAATGTTCTTGGGATCTAGTCACGGATGTCAGTGTCCATATTCAAAGTGTGATAACTCAGAATTGGACTTTAGACCTCAAGGACAGATAGACCATCTCAGCAGTGATGTGGATTATTCCATCTTGTATCTTTGTATTAAGCCTGATACAAAATGGCATTTACTTTCTGGGGAGCTTCATTACACAGTTGATTAATACTGTATAGAAGGTCAGTTAAAAAAACCTCCAAGTTTTTTTTTTTTATATTTTGTGTTAAAATTTTTAAGTTGTGGAAAGATATATCTAACATAAAATTTACTATCTTAAATCTATCTTAAATACTGTGTAGCAAGTCAGTTAAAAACCTTCACTTTTTAATTGTGGAAAAATGTATCTAACATAAAATTTACCATCTTAATCATTTTTAAAAAGATTTTATTTATTTATTTGAGAGGTAGAGTTACAGACAGAGAGAGGGAGAGAAAGAGAAAGGTTTTCCATTGGTTGGTTCACTCCCCAAATGGAGTTGGGCTGATCTGAAGCCAGGAGCTTCTTCCAGGTCTCTCACACAGGTGCAGGGTTCCAATACTTGGGCCATCTTCTACTGCTTTCCCAGGCTATAAGCAGAGAGCTGGATTGGAAGAGGAGCAGCCAGGACATGAACCAGCACTCATATGGGATGCTGGCACTGCACGAGGAAGCATGCTACAGTGCCGGCCCCATATGTTAACCATTTTTAAGATTTTGGTATCCATGGGATGGGGGCGGAGGTGTCCTAGAACCAATCCCCTGCAGATACAGAAATGACTGCATATCCTATTCCCATTTCCCTGCCTCCTATAGACTGTGTCTATTGTTTCTTGGGTGTCTTTCATACAGAAGCAAAGAAAAATATATCTTCTGAATAGTCCTTTCTGGAACTTTTAAAATGTGAATTAATAACATTTGCATAAAACATAAATGTCAGACACACAAAACGTGCATGTGAGCTCAGTGAATTATGACAAAGCCATCGTAGTGAACACACTGCTAAGTTCACTAGCAGTATCCCACGAAACAGAATGCTGCTGGCGCCTGAGAAGCTTATCTATGGCCCCTGTTTCCTTCCCAGAGGTAATCACTATGCTAATGTATAGCTGTAGAGTTTAGTTTTGCTTATTTTTAATCTATATGTTTTTTCTGACTGACTTTTGTTTGGTATCTTGCAGTTTGTCAAAATTGTTGTATATATCTAATTTGTTAATTTTCATTGTTGAATGAATTTCATCGTATGAGTATATCACGACTGATCTATTCTACTGTTGTTGGCTATTTGGGTTAATTATTACGAGTAGAGATAATTCTGCTCTGCATATTCTTGTATGCATTTTTGGTACTATGGGTGTGTATTTTGGTTAGATATAGATTTAGGAATGGAGCTCCTGAGGCATCGCAGGTGCATATATTCACAGCAGTAGATAATGCCAGCAAGTTTGCTAGAGTGCTTGTTGAGGGGGCTGGTCTGCTTTGGTCCCATCCTTATTCCTAGGATTTAGCCCTTTAAGGCTTCATCTCAAATCATGTAGCATTTACCAGAGCCTTGTTTTTTGTCCTCCTACCCTCAAAAGGTTATCAAATGGATCACTCGGCTTCTCAACATTTCAGTGACATCTTTGAGAATCAGTAGGGATTATTATGGGAAAAGGGAGTTGAAACAGCAGGCTAATATGAATGAGCTCTTAGTTCTTGGACTACAATTCATCATTGCCTTATTTTCTCTCTGGTGTTTTCAAACATACATTTTTTTGTTTTAATATTTCATATATTCTTTCTAGTTCTCAGTGGAAGGGTTGGTCCAATTACTTAGTTTGTTGTAACTAGAAGTTCCTTTCTTCTACATTTCTTATGTAAAAACAAGCATACTACATACTGTTTCCTATTTTGCTTTGTTTATTCAGTAGTATATTATGGAAGTATTTTCATATCATCAAATATGTATATGAAAGGAAATCTCTTCCTCTGTCTTTGTTTCTGTTTCTTTCTCCTCCCTCCCTCTCTCCTTCCCTCCCTCCCTCCCTCCCTCTCTTTCTCCCTTCCTTTCTTTCTCTCCCTTCCTTCCATCTTTTCTTCCTTCTTTCTTTCCTTTTCTTTTTGTATTTTATAAAAAGTATTTAGCTACTATCATGTGCCAGGTACTGAAAATAAAACATTTGTGTACCATAATTTTTGAAAAATTTAAAATTTTATTTGATAGGTAGAGGGAGGGAAGAGAGACAGATGTGGAGAGCTCCCATCCACTGGTTCAATTTCCCAAATACCTACAGTGACTGGGTCTGGGCTTGGCCAAAACCAGGAGCTGGGCCTCCATCCAGGTTTCTTTCCACATGGGTGGCAGGAAGTCAAGTTCTTGAGCTATCACCACTGCCTCCCATGGTACACATTATCAGGAAGCTTAAATCAGGACCCAAAGCCAGGACTTGAACCCAGTGACTACAATATGGGATGTGGGTATCCCAACTAGTGTCATAACATTTATGCCAAACATCTGCCAGGGCCCTAATGCTTTTAATGAACTATTAATGAACTTCCTATTAGTATCTCACACCTCCTCTTTTTTTTTTTCTTTCTTTCCCCTTGTCTAGTGGGGTCCCCTGAAGCCACTGATGGAAGCCACATTACCTGGGCATCGAACCATGAACCCCTGTCCTGTGTGGGAGCAGAAGAGTGGTCACGTGTACCTATTCTTTATCTGTGTGCAGGGTCATGTCACCGAGCGTGAACAGATTGTGTCAGGCAGGAATGCTGCCCGCCTTTGCTTCATCTGCAGTCAGGATGCTGGATGTTCGTGGAGTGAGGTGAGGGACTTGACTGAGGAGGTCATTGGCTCAGAGGTGAAGCACTGGGCCACATTTGCTGTGGGCCCAGGTCATGGTATCCAGCTACAATCAGGGAGGCTGGTCATCCCTGCATACGCCTACTATATCCCTCATTGGTTCCATTGCTTCCGGCTACCATGCAAAACCAGACCTCATTCCCTGATGATTTACAGTGATGACCTAGGGAGCACATGGCACCATGGCAGTTTCATTAGGCCCATGGTGACAGTGGAGTGTCAAGTGGCAGAGGTAACTAGGAAGGATGGACAAACTGTGCTCTATTGCAGTGCCCGAACACCCAACAGATGCCGGGCAGAGGCTCTGAGCACTGACCATGGTGAATGCTTTCAGAGACAGGTCTTGAGCCCACAACTCTGTGAACCCCCACATGGCTGCCAAGGCAGTGTGGTGAGTTTCAGGTCTCCAGAGATCTCACATAGGAGCCAGATCCCTAGTGGCAAAGGTACTCCCACCATTCAAAAGAGCCCTCTGCTTGACAGTTCACTGAGGCTGAAGGAGGAAGCTGGACAGCTGGCAGAGTCATGGCTGTTGTATTCACACCCTACCAGTAAGAAACGGAGGATCAACCTAGGCATCTACCTCAACCAGAACCCCTTGGACACTGCCTGCTGGTCCCAACCCTGGATCTTGCACTGTGGACCCTGTGGCTACTCTGATCTGGCTGTTCTGGAGGAGGAGGGCTTGCTTGCATGTTTGTTTGAGTGTGGGATCAAGCGGGAGTGTGAGCAGATTGCTTTCCGCCTGTTTACAGACCGAGAGATCCTGAGCCACATGCAGGGGGATTACACCAGCCCTGATAGGGAACCTGAGTTAATTCAAGACTAATTGGCTTATGCTCCAACTTTCTATGGAAGGGGATGACAGCCACAATGAGAACAACAGAGGTTACTGAAGCCTATAAAGCAAAGAAGTTAATATTCTGCTAACTTTTTTTCATTTCTCCTCTTACAAAGGGCAAAATGAAAATTTTGCCATAGCTAGCTACTGCAGTGGAAAGAGCACTGAACTGAGAGTTGGCAGACTTTGATGTAGTCCTGGCTCTGTCACTGGCTTGCTTTAGGACCTTGGAAATGTCAGTCGAACTCTGTGGACCTCAGGTTTCCATCTGTATTGGTTTTGTGATTTTTTTGTCTTCCCATCCATCCCTAAAAACATGCTTCAAGTTCTGGATCCATAAAGAATTCAGATCCCAAAGTAGAACACAGAGGACTTACCTTTTCAATTGATTCGCCCCTCACTGAATGTGAGGTTATAAGCAGACGACATGGAAAAAAGGATGATCTGGATGTCTTCCTCCATTTCTCATAAGAAAAGCATCACACCCTCCTAATCATGCTCAAAACTCTATCCTAGAGTAATTAGGT
The DNA here is from genome assembly GCF_051225735.1 of Oryctolagus cuniculus. Classification (NCBI taxonomy): domain Eukaryota; kingdom Metazoa; phylum Chordata; class Mammalia; order Lagomorpha; family Leporidae; genus Oryctolagus; species Oryctolagus cuniculus. Next base: position 66,207,833 of record NC_142867.1, read on the forward strand.
GAAACAGTAGAATCATGAGGTCACCTACCTTCTCTAGCCGTGCAACTCTGCTCAACCTTCTCTTTCTCATCCAGAAAGCAGCATTTCCCAGGAAGAAAAACAAGAAGTTCATTATCAGTAGTCCTTAATAATGATGTTTATTGCTTCTGATGTCATTATGATGATCAAAGATGAGCCTGGAGTTTATTTATTAGGATGGTTCCTGAAAGGAAAAGGATATGGGTTAAGACTTTTAAACAGTGGACAAAACTTAGCAGTCTCTACCCTCAAGGAGCCCACAGTTTAAGGGATTAGAAGAAGAAGAAAATTCAAGAAGACAAATGCAGCTTGTGGGATGGTTTGTAGATGTTGGGCTATAAGTTGGGGTGATGGTAGCTCCTGATAGCATTGGCTTAGTTGCATCTTCAGTAAGCCTGGATTCATCAGCCAAGGGGCTTGTGTAGGCTGCTGGGTTTCCCCTGGGTTTCTCTTTCTCAGAATGCTGTTCTGGGCTAGCCACGCCTTTTCCAGCTGAGGAGGTCTTCTCCATTTAAGTAGGTCTCTGGATTCCCAAGCTTCTGTATCAATCCTATTTGTTTGAGCCTACTTGTGAAATGGAGAAGCTTCTCTAAGAGTTTTGGGGCTGAACTTAGCTGGTGTTGGGTCTCTCAGATGATACCAGAATTCTCCTATCTTAGATTGTATCCCCCCATAGACTTACTGTGGCATAAATTCTATCACGATTTATTGTTTGTCACATTTTAGGAGGTTAATGCCTTAAATTGGTATCAGTATTTTTGGTGCTGGGTAATGACCATGGTGAGCAAATCTTAGTCATAGAATGCAGCTAAAGGGGCTAGGGTTTGGACTTGCACCAGTCAGGTGAAAGACAGTCCTACAGGGTGAAAAGTAGAGGTTAACTTTCCCTACTTTGGCATATTGTTTAAGTCCATATTTTAGAGTGGCTTTTTAAAAATATTTATTTATTTATTTATTTATTTATTTATTTGAAAGAGTTACAGAGAGAAAGAGGCAGAGAGAGAGAGGTCTTCCATCTGCTGGTTCACTCCCCAAGTGGCTGCAATGGCCAGAGCTGGACCAATGCAAAGCCAGGAGCCTGAAGCTTCTTCCATGTCTCCCACATGTGTGCAGGGGCCCAAGGACTTGGGACATCTTCCACTGCTTTCCCTGGCACATTAGCAAGGAGCTGGATTGGAAGTGGAGCAGCTGGGACTTGAACTGGTGCCCACATGGGATGCTGGCATGACAGGCAGCAGTTTTACCTGCTATGCCACAGCGCTAGCCCTTAGAGTGGCTTTTATAAATTCCCTTAGTTTCTCATACATTTGCTAAAATAATCTCCCCAATTCACAAGATCATCCATTCACTTATGTGTACGTTAATCCAAATATTTCTTAAGTAGCTGTGCATAATGCAAAGTAGTTTCTATTGTCATTCCTTGGTCCACAGTCATTTGTGCTTCCCCATTGCTTGCTAAAGGATGTTTACATTTAGCCTAACACACAGAACCTTCCAATTGGTGGATGAATTAATGGATAAATACTTCCCTCTACTTCCTATGTGAAGCCCACTGTCAGGGAAGACCTCCATATCATGTTGGCAAATGGAGGGCAGCAGGGGCCTAGTGGTGGGCAGAGCTGGTGATGCAGGGAGGAACTGGGGAAAGGAGGGATTAAAAGGGCAGCTTTCTTCTGAAGGGTAGCGACTCTTTACTCAGTAAAGTTTTCCTGAGCACTGTACCCCAAGTAGATTGAAATAGGGATGATGGCTATGCTCTTTAACCAGGGCAAAAGAAAGGTTAAGAGAATGAGAATATAAAGACTTCCTTAGGACTCTCCAAGAAGGGAGTCAGGGAAGGACCTCAGTCACTCTTTTTTTTTTTTTTTTTTTTTTTTTTGACAGGCAGAGTGGACAGTGAGAGACAGAGAGAAAGGTCTTCCTTTTGCTGTTGGTTCACCCTCCAATGGCTGCTGTGGCCGGCGCGCTGTGGCTGGCACATCGCGCTGATCCGAAGGCAGGAGCCAGGTGTTTTCTCCTGGTCTCCTATGGGGTGCAGGGCCCAAGCACTTGGGCCATTCTCCACTGCACTCCCTGGCCACAGCAGAGAGCTGGCCTGGAAGAGGGGCAACCGGGACAGAATCCGGTGCTCCGACCAGGACTAGAACCCGGTGTGCCGGCGCCGCAAGTGGAGGATTAGCCTATTGAGCCACAGCGCCAGCCCAGGACCTCAGTCACATGCCAGTGTGAACCAGATTTCAAATCCAGAACTCAGGAGACACCCATGTCTCTAAATTGCCTTCTCCTAACTCCTTTCCATTTGACTCATGTTTGTTTCTCCTTAGCATTTAGCAGTAAAACTATTAATGGGAAAGAGTCTATTAATTTATTTTAAGGATAGTAAGAAAAGAGGGTTGGGGACATAGCTGAAATCAAGAATTAGGACTAGAGTGAGAACAGGATGGGTGATGGCAGCTGTGAGGCAAGAATGGTGGATAGGAATCCTGGCACCTGTCAGCAAAGGGAGAGTAACACAGACATGAGTGTTAGGCTAAAGATATGACATAGGTGGCAGCTGCTGTGGAGAACAAGTGACAACAGGCTGGAGCTGTTCCCTGATATCTGTGAAAAGGGAGAGACGTGGACAGGCCAGCAGCTTAGTCTGCAGAAGGAGTCCTACCCAACCCTGTAACTTGTAGCTAGCTCAACTTGCCCATGTTCCAGGTGGCCAACAAAGACAGCTTTAGGCACTCCAACTCTTTTTGTATCAATCACCAAGACCTCCAGGGCCCTGGGACCTATACATGATACTGGTCCCCTGAGCCCATTTCAGCCACTTTCAGACTGGTAGAGTAGGAAAGACAAGGCAGGTGATGGCAGCTGTGAAGAAAAGAAGAAAGCTCATGGGAAGCCAATAGTCTATACAAGCATGAAGAAAGGATTATTATGGACTATGGTTCTTTGCCTTCTGAAGCTTCCCACTCTTCCCTTTGTGTGTTTAGAATGAATCCATACAGCACAGATGGCCCACCGTTGACAGTGCAGGAAAGTATGGTTAGGGGCCTCTTGCTGCTGGTATCTACCCAGACCAACTTCCTATCCATTGAACCTTCTGGCTCTGCTCATGCTCCTCACCTCCTCAGCTCCCAATAATTACCTCAGGCCCTTGTTGTTTGGGTACTTTTATCTGGACCTGTTTCTCATGATCATCAGTTTCCCCTCAGCCACAGAATATCATGCAGCTACAGTTAGAGGTAAGAAACTTACCCTGCCTGTTGGGAAGCACAGACGACCTATAGAAGTCCACCTGAGCCCACAGTCTTCTACCAAGGGCAGTCATATTAGTCAGCTTTTTGTTACTACAACAAGATACCTGAGAAAATCTACTTAAAAAGCAAAGGAAGGTTTATTTAGTTCACAGTTTGAGAGGCTGAAAGTCCAAAGAGCATGATGCAGACTTTGGTTCTAGTCAGGGTTTGGGTGCAATGGTGGGGTGCATGGGAAGGAAGGATCATATCCAGGAAGCAGAGAAGACAGGTTGGACCCAAGCTCAGGCTTTATAACAGCCCTCTGGTGAGAACTACCTTCTGAGGACACACCCCCAGACACCTGAGGACTTACTAGGCCCCACCTGCTGAAGTTTCTGCCACCCCCCAGTAGCACTGACCTGAGGACAAGCCTTTAATACAGGGGTCTGTGGGACACCCCCAGACTGATATCCAAACCACAGCCCCTGTAGGATTTGATATCTCCACTTTGGCAGATTAGGCTGTTCCCTCTTCTCCAGTACTCCCCAAGTTTTCCCACTACATTATTCAGATAGATGTTGTGTCATTCTTTTTGCTGCCAAGGTTCATGGTCTGAGTTCCCCCTTGAGCCTTACCACAGACTACCTGTGTTATTGTCTGTGTTGTGCCCTCTGGGCCTCTGCTGGGCTGTAGATGTCTCTCTATGTCCTTTTTATCTTTTTACCAATGGCTTACCTATAAATATATGCTTTTTCTATCCTATCCTGAATTCCCTGAAGGTAAGGACTGTGTCTGATTCCTCTCTGTGTCCTCTGTAACCAGCATAGGGCCTGATGCAGAGTAGGTAGCAATAAAGCTCTGCTGAATGAATGAATGCATCAACCGTGCTTGGCCTTGTGGAGCATATTGAGGAGGCCAGGGAAGCTCTGCCCCAGGGTGGAAGATGTTGCCTCCTGGATTGCAAATCATTTGAGACCTCTTTGCACTCACTCTGAATGAGTGTTGTCTGCTGCCAGCTCCCTGGTCATAGCACTGCCTGGAAATGGGCTTTAATTCTGGTTTAGGCTTGACTCTGTCTAGATGTCCTGTGGAAGATGCCCCAAGCCCAAAGGCATTCCTTCATGGCATTTCACTGCCATGTCCCCTCTGCCCTCGAGTGGGTTTTCTACAATTGCCTCTCATGTAGGACTTCAGTAGAGATACTGTGGCTCAGTGTGTTGTGTGTCTGCTCTGTGATGCCCAGTGTTACAAATACTCTCTGTGCCATGCAACTCCTGCCACTCTTTGAAACATGAAAGATAAATAAAGAGCTTGATTCTGGTGACTAGTGTCTGTTGTTAAACTGAGAGCTGATTATGGTCCTAATATCTAGTTTGTTTCCAGCTTCTTTCAAAAAATGCATTTGAAGCAATTTCTTCTTTTCATAAGAACTTTTGTTTTCAGAAAGCTTTATTAATAATAATTCTTTGTACTTTTGCACATTATTGTTTGAACATAGTTATCTGATAAGACAGGCAGGTCAGGGATTACCGTGACTGATGTGGCAGCATGATGTTGTGAGCTTTTTTTTTTTTAAGATTTATTTATTTATTTGAAAGAGTTACACAGAGAAGAGGCGGGGGTGGGGGGGTGTCTTCCATTGCTGGCCTACTTGCCAAGTGGCCGCAATGGCCGGAGGCATGCTGATCTGAAGCCAAGAGCCAGGAACTTCTTCCAGGTCTCCCATGCGGGTGCAAGGGCCCAAGGACTTGGGCCATCTTCCACTGCTTTCCTAGGCTATAGCAGAAAGTTGGATTGGAAGTGGAGCAGCCAGGACTCAAACCAGAATCCACATAGGATGCTGGCATTGCAGGTGGTGGCTTTACCTACTATGCCACAGCACCGGCCCCAGCTAGTTTGTCTCTTAAAAATAGTTTTGTAGGGCATGAAATTGGTGTCAGAGTTAAGTCACCTCTTGGGATATTTGCATCTCATATTGGAGTGTTTGGTTCAAGTCTTGGCTACTCTGCTTCTGATCCAGCTTCCTGCTAATGCATACCCTGAGAGGCAGCAGGTGATGGCTCAAATACATGGGTCCCTACCACCCACACAGCAGCCCTGGATGGAGTTTCAGTCTCCTGACTTTGGCCTGGTTCACCCCTGGCTGTTGCAGGTATTTGAAGAATGAACCATCAGATGGAAAATCTCTGTCTGCCAATTTCTCTCTGCCTTTCAAATAGAATGAAAATAAATAAAAAATTTTTAATTTTTTAATAATTATACAATTAAAAAAGAAATCTCATGATCTATTTTATTTTTGCACATTTTACTAGATTGTTTAATGTGGGGAGCAGGGCCTGTCTCCCACAACATGGCGAAATAAGTACTGAGACTACCGAGACTAGACTAGACCACTGAGATTATTAAGACTAACTCTATGCACCTGATCTCCCATCATTTGGCGCTGAGAGAGTAAACAAATCTTACACAGCTGCCCTGTCAATTAGCTGATTTCTGATCAGCGTGCTCAGCATGTGGGCAGCAGAGCACGGATTGGTGGGAGAGGACTATAAAAGAGAGAGAGAGACACCATGCGGGGGGGGGGGCCCTGAGAGAGTCGGTGGGAGAGCTCGTTAGTGCCGCTCCTCCGCGAAAGCAGGGGAGCGGCAGCAAATCCGGGAAGGACCGGGGAAAGAAAACAGTGTCCGGTGTCGTTCCGCCGCGAGTGGGGGAGCAACAGTTTAATGTCTGAGGGGCCTTTGAATCTGAGAGGAATATACATTATTGCATAAACTTTAGGACCCAATTTATTAAACTATCCAATAAACACTGAAAACCTATTGAATATTTATTTATTTATTTTTAAAGATTTATTTATTTATTTGAAAGACAGAGTTACACAGAGAGAGGAGAGGCAGAGAGAGAGAGAGGTCTTCTATCCGCTGGTTCACTGCCCAATTGGCCGCAACGGCCAGAGCTGCGCCAATCCGAAGTCAGGAGGCAGGTGCTTCTTCCCGGTCTCCCATGCAGGTACAGGGGCCCAAGGACTTGGGCCATCTTCTATTGTTTTCCCAGGCCACAGCAGAGAGCTGGATTGGAAGTGGAGCAACCAGGACTTGAACCAGCAGCCCCATGGGATGCTGGCATTGCAGGCTGGGGCTTTAGCCCACTGTGCCATAGTGGCAGCCCCGAACCTAAATTATTCCTGCTACACCACAGTGGCGGCTCCATCTCTTGAATATTTAAAGAAATTTAAACTGCCTTAAACATAGGTATCAATTTCAAATTAAGTATAGCTGATCCTTTAAACATTTCAAACACTCTATGTGATAGATAAAACATAGAGTCCAATGATTATAAAATATATCCTTATATCGGCCAGCGCCACAGCTCACTAGGCTAATCCTCCACCTGCAGTGCCGGCACTCCAGATTCTAGTCCTGGTTGGGTGCTGGTTCTGTCCCAGTTGCTAATGCCATGGATTTAAAAAAAAATTTTTTTGGAAATAGAAATCTCCCACCTATTGGTTCACTCCCTAAATGCCCACAAAAGCCAGAGCTGATCTAGGCTAAATCAGGTGTCAGGAACTCACTTAGGGTCTCCCAGATGGGTAGCAGGGACCCAAGTACTTGAACCATCACCTGTTGATCCCCAGAGTGCACATTAGCAGGAAGCTGGAATCAGGAACCAGAGCTGAGACATGAATCCAGGTACTCTGTTACGGAATGTGGGTATCCGAACTGCCAGGCTAAATGCCCACCCTGCTGGTATGGATTCAGCTTTGTTACTTATTATGCCTTTTTGGCATTTCTAACATTTAGCCCCCTTGGCTTTTAATAACTTTACTCCCCACCTTCTTATGTATCCACTCACTGTTCTTCAACATCTGCAACACTGGGCAGTTGAGTGCAGGGGAGGAGAGTGCTGGAGAAGAAGAAAGTAGACAGCCATCTTGCCTTACCTAAGACATGTCCTAACAAATGGATTGTTTTAACCCATCTCACTTTGCCCCAGACCTTTTGCTCCTTCACTTTGAGGAAAAATCCAGCCCCTAGAAGTTGAGAAGGGACTTGGTCTGAGTCATCTCTGTTTTCTGTACCCACCACAAGGCCAGACATATTACAGTAAAGAAAAAAAGGGTGTAAGGGGGAAAACACTTCTAAAATGCCTGTGTATACTGAGCTATATATACATTTCTCATTTAACCCAACAACCCTGGCTTATAGGTAGTGTATGTCAGCTTTTCATACTGCAACAAAATACCTGAGGCAACTAACTTGATAAATGTTTGTTTTGGAGCTGGCGCTGGGGTGTAGTGGGTAAAGCTGCCACCTGCAGTGCCGGCATCCCATATGGGTACCAGTTCGAGTCCTGGCTGCTCCTCTTCTGATCCAGCTCTCTTCTGTGGCCTGGGAAAGCAGAAGATGGCCCAAGTCCTTGAGCCCCTATACCCATGTGGGAGACCTGGAAGAAGCTCCTGGCTCCTGGCTTTGGATTGGCCAAGCTCCAGCCGTTGTGGCTACTTGGCAAATGGGCCACTTGGTGAGTGAACCAGCGGATGGAAGCTCTTTCTGCCTCAGCCTCTCTGTAACTCCGCCCTTCAAGTAAATAAATCTTTTAAAAAAGAATAAAGAAATGTTTGTTTCAACTCATGGCTTTGGAGATTCACAGTCTATGCTCAGTCAGGCCCTACTGGTTCAGCCTTTAGTGATGGTGTTCTTGCTGGCAGAGTCCTCAGTTGGCACAGAGCACCCACGGCCAGAGGGAATGCATGTGGCCATGTTTGTAGGATCTCTTAGACAGCACCAGGATTTCATCACTGGGGTTCCACCCAAACAACCCAATCCAACGCCTTCAAACACCATAATTAGATTAAATTTCCACTCTCTTAGTGCCATAAACAGCATTTTGGGACCAAACCTTTAACATATGGGTCTTTGGTGGACATTCAGCATCCAAGCCACAGCAGGTAGGAAAGCTGAAGTTCAGCAAGGTTATACAATATGTTCCAGCATCATACAACCATAAGTGATGAGGCCAGACATAATCCCAAACCAATGTTTTTGTCATTCAGCAAAGAAGAGGCAGAACTGGTGGTAATGTTTACCTTGCAGATTGATAGGGACAGAAACAGTGTTTCTGAAGTCCTTGGAAGATGGTAGGCATCAGCAAGTAAAAAGAAGCTGGTCGTGAAGACCCCTATAATAGGTCTCACAGTTGCACTCGAGTCTCCCCACAAACCAAAGTTCTTCCCTTCTAGTTCATCCAAGAGATATGCATTAATTTCTTCCCTTGGAAGCCCTGATCTCACTGGAGGTTACTTTCCAGTGCCCACAACCCTGAGAATAGTTAACTTTTAGAATCATCCTAAATACAGATTTTGTTATCAACTAGAAATAAAATCAGAAACAAGAACAGGGATTCCCTTAAGGAGTAAACAGAACTTGATAGGTGAAGCCAACTTAGTGCCAAGTAAGAAGGTCACAGGGCTGCAGGCATGAGGCAGTTCTCTGAGTTGGGCATAGATTTTGTGGTTATAGGCAACAGCCCTGCCTCTGCCTTTCTTCACTGTGGGCCAGTTTCTGGAGCTGCACCCAGTGGCTACGTCTGAGCCCACCATGCAATATGGATGATGTTCTACCTTGTCTCTAATCCTCACAACAGCCAAAGAAGCTAGATGTTATTGTCCCTAACCAGATGAGGGAACGGAGCCTTGGGAAGGTAAGTAACTTGGCTAAGTATAATTGCTTCATCTGTAAGAACAAAAATACTAAAAGTATCTCATAGAATTGTTGCAAGAATGAAGTGAGATAATTTTTAAACTTAGATAAAAGTTTAAAAGTGTCTGACATATATGAGATGTTCAAAAAATGGGAGTTAGGGCCAGCACTGTGGGGCAGCAGATGCCTGCATCATACATTGGAGTGCCAGTTCAAGTCCCAGTTGCTCCGCTTCTGATCCAGCTTCCTGTTAATGCACCTGGGAAAGCAGAAGATGGCCCAAGTACTTGGGTCCCTGCCATTCATATGGGAGACGTGGATGGAGTTCTGGGCTCCTGGCTTTGGCTTAAATTCCAGGCCATGCAGCCATTTGGGGAGTGAACCAGTGGATGAAGATCTTTGTTTCCCCAAATCACTCTGCCTTTCAAAGATAAATAAAAGTTTGTTTATTTTATTTAAAAAACAAGTTTGTTTGTTTTTAATGAGAACTGCCACGATTATTGCTTTCTTTGGTAGTAACCATATTAGCCCACCAAATGCATACAATGTGTGCTACAGTTTGAGTGTATGTATTCCACCCAAATTCACTTGTTGAAACTTAACCCCCATCATGATAGTATCAAGAAGAGAGGCCTTTGGGAAGTGATTAGTTCATGTGCTGCTTTAAAAGGCCTGAGGGAATTTGTTAACCTCTTTGCCCTCTGGCCACGTGAGGGTGCAGCAGCAACCTGTAAGACAGAAAACAAGCCCACCCTGGCACTGAATCTGTTGGTACCTTGATCCTGGACTTTCCCAGCCTCCACAACTGTGAGTGTTTTCTGCTGTTTATAAATTTCTCAGTCTAAGACATTTTAAAGCAGCCTGAACCATACTGTGTCAGCAGTGCTTCTCAAACTTTTATGTGCCTACGAATCACCTGTAGAAGTTTTTCAAAGGACCAGTTTCCAGCCTCTTGTCTCCCTCAAGCCTCTCTCCCTAAGAATCCAGCTCAGTAGGTCTGGGGTGGGGCCTGATGCTGATGCTGCAGGTCCACAGACCACTCTCGGGGTAATGCTGTGTTACCATCTATTGCCTCACCTCCCTTCTGCTCACATTCCTGCCAGCCCCACCAGGAACAAGGAACAGAGACATACGACTAATGTCTGTGTGGAATCAAACTTCATTTTCCAAATACAAGGGTGCTTTTAAGAAGTTCGTGGACAATGGATTAAAAGACAAGTTCGTTTTGATGCAAAAAATTTTCAGATCCATGTAGCCTTCTCATGATATACATTTCCAAGAACTTTTTGAAAGTGCTTTTATATCTCTAACTTAGGTCCCTAAACTGCCAGTTAGCTGTATCTTTCCTGGGTCCAAAATTCAGTTTTCCATGTACAGTGTCTGCCTAGGATTCTTACTATTATTCCTGCCAAATCCCATGGAGATTAAAGGAGACAAAGGGTACTTTCATATCTGTAGGGCAGGTCTGGTAGACCTCAGCCAAGGACTAGGTAGGCTGTGAGCAGAGACCTTGGGCTACTTGGGCTGCCAAGGATTCAGCTCTATGAAAAAAGGAGTGGTGCTGGCTGCTGTGGCGCAGTGTGTTAACGCCCTGCCCTGTAGTGCCGGCATCCCATATGAGTGCCGGTTCAAGACCTGGCTGCTCCACTTCCAATCCAGCTCCCTGCTGATGGCCTGGAAAAGCATCAGAAGATGGCCCAAGTCCTTGGTCCCCTGCACCCATGTGGGAGACCTGGAGGAAGCTCCTGGCTTTGGATTGGCACAGCTCTGGCCATTGCGGCCAATTGGGGAGTGAACCAGCAGATGGAAGACCTCTCTCTCTCTGCCTCTCCTCTCTCTGTGTAACTCTGTCTTTCAAATAAATAAATAAAACTTAAGAAAAAAAAAAGGAAGAATGAGGGTCAGAGCACAGAGCATGAACTAAGTCTGGACAGTTGCCAAGCTAGAGACTGCTGAACTCCATGGGTTGATGGATCAAATGTGCTTCAGGGGTAAAAGTGGTGGGGCTGCATGGTATCTGTGAGTCACAATACCCTGACCCTATGTCTGGTCTGGTCTGTCATATTCTGCCCTTGGTGGTTGCACAGTGTGTGACCATAAGGCAGAGCTCCTCCTGGCTGTCTCTTCCCTTATTTAAAGACAAAAATTACTTATATTTGAAAGGCAGAGAGAGAGAGAGAGAGAGAGAGGGAGATCGATCGATCTTATCAGCTGGTTCACTCCCCAAATGACTGCAACATCTGGGGCTGGACCAGGCTGAAACTGGGCACTGCAAACTCAATCAAGGTCTCCCAAATGGGTAGCAGGGACCCAGCTACTTGGCCATCACCTGCTGCCTCCCAGAGTACCCATTAGCAGGGAGCTGAAATTGGAAGTAGAGCCAAGACTAGAATCCAGGCACTTTGATAAAGCATGTTGGCATCCTAACTGCTGTGCCAAATGCTGTTCCATCCCATCCCCTCTGCTGTCTTTTGGTACTTCTCTCTTAAGCTCTCTCCCATCAGTGGCCCCAGATTCAGGTTTCTTTGGGGTCAAAAAATTGGAAAAATTTCAAGAATCTGTAGTGCCCTTCCTGCCAGTATATATGCTTGGCTTGAAAGCTCAGGTTTCTGTATTGAAATTGGTGGTTTTAGTACTTGGAGTTTGGGTTAAGGCCAAGTCCTACAGGCAGGTATGAACATGGAGAGTCCCAAGTCTTATTTGTTCACTGTATTATTCCACTCCCCCATACAGAAGGGGCTTAACAGACATTGAACGAATGAATCATTGGAGAAGTCAAAGGTGGGTCTCAGGCAGCATGGGACTCTCCTGCTTTCTTAAACTCACTGTTTGGCTTGAGACTTCATGACATCAAAGTGACCCAGAGGATAATCTCTGCTAGCCCAAGTTAAAGCTTAGATTCCAGGAGGTGCCATTCAGAGGACCCCAGGCTGAAGCTGAAGAACCGCTTTGCCATTCCACTAAGTCAGGCTCATAGCATGTTCTTTGTTACTACTTGAAAACCTCCCCTGAAGCCTGGTCTGAACATTGCAGCCTGACATCCACTGTGCTGTCAGCTCTAATGAAAGGCGGGATGAGCGCATTTGGCCTGGAGCTCTGAAAGTGAACAGTGAGGCTTCCTAAAATCTAGCAGGGTGGTGGCAGGAGGACTGAACAAGGAAAGACCTAAAGGGGCAGATGAATCTGGGGGTTCAGAGTCTGGAAGATCAGCTGCTCTCCCTGCCTCCTGTGAAGATGCTCTTTTGGGAGACTTACAAGGTCCTTACAACCCTCCCAAGGGGCTGGGCTGGTGCAGTTGTCCCAGGCCAGTGGCTAGTTCAGTGCTTTGTAAGTCACCAGTGAGAGCTTGCAGGCCTCATACCAACCCGAGGAGCTGGGGCAAATCCTCATCAGACTGCCTAAGGTCCCTGGGGCCTGATAAGGATCCTGAGCTGCAGACACACACTTGCTAGGGGCTGTGACCAATCCTGCCTCTGGTGCACAGGTAAGTGGATATGTTTGGGCAGGGCTGCTACTTTTGGTGTGCAGTACAAATGTGCCCGGCCATGGGGCAAGGCGGCTGCCATCCAAGCCCAAGGTGGAGTTCCCCAGGCCAGGCACTTAAAGTCTGCAGCTGCCAAGGAGTACCTTTTCCTAATTAGCACAGGCAGACTACAGGACATGTGGTTTTGTGTGTCTGGGACGGTGCTAACCACTGCTGTCAGAGAGCCCTGGGCTGAGAAGTTCATGCCTGGCTTCTTTAGGAGGTGACGGGGCTAAGGCTGGCTCTACTCCCCCTGCTGCTTCAGAGAAGCTGCCTTGGGCCTGAGAGCAGGCTGAGATCCCCTCACTCAGGGTCTGGGCTTTGCCATCCTGCAGTTAAATATAGAGCATCCTAGGCCACTGTCAAAAGAGGCCAAATTTGACAATGAGACCTCTGTTCTGATGGCAGGGATTAGTGAACCTTTTTTTTTTCCTTTGGTGACAAGACTGGGAGGCAGAGAGGCAAACCCTTGAATGACATTTAGGAGAATATCATATATTGAATAGGACCAAATGAATAAAATTATGTGAACTTAGGGTTGTGCTAGGAATCAAGAGACAGCTCTTAAGATCCCCTTGGGTTTCTGGAGGGAAGCTGACCTTTGTTTTTACTAATGGAGCCTGCCTTTCCTCTTCTGTAAAGTGGGTGCAGCACCCTGACCTCTCAGAGGGTGGGAGGATTCAGAATGCATCTGTGGATGTGCTCAGAACAGGGATAAATCAGGCTTGTTCTCCTGCCTCATTCCCACTCTAAGAACTTGGCAGGGCCAATGGCCTGGGAGCAGAATCAGTGAGTGTGGGGCCATGAGGGCTCTCCCTCTGGCATCTGAGGGAACCTCAGTGGCCCACTTAGGAGGCCTGGCTATTTGCAGAGTGAGAACCTGGAGACATGAAGGGTGCAGGCCTGCCACATCTTTCAGGACTGCCCAGTCCTCATTGCTCCACCAGCTCCCTGTCACCCTTCCAGTCCCCTCTGCACGCTTCCCCCATAGGATAAAGCCTTAACCTCGCCGTTTAGAGTCCAGGCTATGTTTTTACTCATCTCCCACTACAGTTCTCCCCACACATGACTGAATATTCCTGAGCAGGCCCACGTGGTGATGCCTCTGTGCAGTTCCTTTTGTTTGACATGCTCTTTCTCCTTTTCTGGTAGGAAAACCCCTTTTTCCTCTCAGGGTCTAGCTTCAATGTCCCATTCACCAAGGAGCCTCCCCCGTCCTCACCTATGGCCACTCACCACCCCCTCTAACACAGCCCTGGCCATTCTTTGTTAAATGCTCTGGTGCTGTTTCTGAGCCCTTTTCTGGACTATGAGCTTGCTGGATGCATGTATCCATGCAGAAACATGTATGTAGCTGCGCGGTTGCAGGCAGGTGACAGGCAGCCCTGTCCTCAAGCCTCAGAGGGTCACCTGGACTGGGCATAGGCTAGATTATATTATATTGGTCTCTTTTGTCAAAGAAGGTTAGGTCTGAACTTGTTTCCAGAAACCAGAATAAGTTATCTGTAAGACTGCCTAGGGAGAGTGGCAGAAATCTAGGATCAGTTATTGTGAGGAGCTGTCAGAGGTGACCATGGGCTCTGCTCAGTCCTGTCCATGGCTGAGAAACCACCTCTGCCAGCCATAGGTGGACACTAGTACTGCACTCAGCCCTTGCCACCTGCTGGCAGCTCCACAACAACCTCTGAGGACATGGAGGTCCCCTACTCTCTGGGATCACCCTTTCCCCCAGTCTCTGTTGAATATTTCTTGAGTCTTTGTCCTGTGTTCTGTGCAAAGCTCAGGGTCTTTCCCAAGATTCCTAAGATTTCCTGGGGAGCTAATATTGTGATCCCCTCTCATTCTTAACTCCTGCTTCCATTGCATTCTTATGCCTCTGCATTATTTTGCGCCAAGCTCAGATGCTGCCCTACTCCTTTGTTCCCCAAGCTGTCGCTGTCACAGACATGTGTGTGGAATAGGTTTTCCTTCAGGGTTGGCATCAAGAGGAGAATGATAGTACAAGGCAGGTATGAGAGGTTTATACAAAAGAGGAGACACAGCCAAAGACACTGACCTAGTGACCTGTTGAAGGTTATGCAGCAAGACAGTACTGGAACCAAAACGGAAACCAGGCCTTCCGATAGACTCTCTGCAGAGGGCATTTCACTTTTCTGAACTTCTGTCATCTGAGGAGCCATCAGGGCTGCATTAAGAACAGTTCCACACAAAACAGACAGCTCTGGATGACAGCAGGGAAAGAAACCAGGGGAGCTGGGACTCCCCAGGAGGGTGACTCACCTCCCTCTGTGCCCTGAGTCCTGCAGAACAAGACCAGGAGGGTCAGCTGTACTGTGGATCTGCCTGACACAGGCACAGTAATGCAACTGTTTAGTTTTATCCTCACAACGGACCTGCAAGGTTGGTATCTCTACCCACTTTAGTTGAAGATAAAGGCTCAGAGGGTGAAAGTGTCTCTTGTCCAAAGCCATACAGTTAGAGTCAGGCCTGGCTCTGAGCCTAGGGGGCTCCCAGACGAGGACTCGGCCGGCAGTTCCATGGCACTGCCAACGTTGACCACCAGGTGGCAATCTTCTCCAACTGCCTGCAAGCCTGTAATGAACCACAGCGCTGTGGTGGGGACCAGACAGCAATCTGTCCCTGGATTCTTCCTTATCTCTGCAGTTCACACGGGGAAACCGATCCCTTGAGAGGGGTGGTGGCCTTTCAGAAGAGGAAGTTCTATGCGTGCGCATGAGCTTGGAATCTAGTCCACCTGGGGCTGGTGGACACAGCTGACCCGCGCTAGCTGGGAAGCGGTTGGCACGATTTTCGGTACAGTGCCCAGTCTCCCTCTGTCCCCTCTGTTGCCAAGGCCCGCCAGAGATGAGCAGCTGCGTTTCCTTTCACTCTGCCAGAGGCCCACGATGCCACCCTTTGTGGGGTGAGGGCCGCCTTTGCCTGCTGTGAGGCCATCTGAACAGCTCCGTGGATCCTCACTCTGCTCTCACCGCCTGCTTCTTTGCGTGGGGCCAGAAAGAACGGGGCCCGGGGGCCATGGAGTTCTTCCTGGAATTCCGGCTGGGTTCCGTCTGAGCAGCGCTGGCTGGAACAGGCCCCCGGACGGGACCCCCTGCACCACCTCTCACCTTCCAGAGCCCTGATGATGGCCTGGGCCTGTGGGCCCCGGGCTCGGCCAGCTTTCCACGCGGCTCCCGGGGCGGGCGAAGTGCCCCCTTCCAGAAGTGTGCCCAGTTTCTCTGAAGAGCTGGAGCCGCCCTCAGCTCCCATCCTCCGCCACACAAACGGCCACCGCACCGCGTCCGCCGGCGCTTTGCTGCTTTCCCGCCAAGTCTGAGTGCGCACGCGCTCGCACATGCGCACACCCTCCGCAAGCGGACGTTCTGCCTGCTGCCTTCAGTGTCGGCTTTCTGTACAGTTTCCCACGTCAGATCTCAGTGAAGGTCCCGCTGTACATACCGTGAGGTAAAGGTGAGAACAGCCGCCTTCCAGCAGCCGAGGCAACAGGGTGTGACGGCCTGAGGGCGGAGGCCGCCCTTGAGCTCTGTGGCCCCAGCAAAAGCAGGAGGCAGGATGCATGGGACAGGCCCTGGAGGCTGTTTCCCCCGAGTGCGGGGCCTGTGGTAGCGTCCGTGGGCCCCTTGGCAGGACAGATCCCCACGCCTCCGCGGGGCTCCACGTTCGCCTCTCCAGGGAGCGTGGGCATGTGGCGAACAGGACAAATATGTACGAAGGCGAGCCTTGCATGGCCGTCTTCTCAGGGGTTCTCAGTCTTTTCCCGCCCAACTCCATGGCTTTTTGTTGCTGTTGTTTTGTAAATCTGTGTTTTATTCTTAATATCTTTCTTTTGTATACTTATGTAAATACCAATTCCATAATCTCCTAAGCGATAATAGCCATTAAATCACACATTTGATATATTCGTTATGTGTATTTTTTCCAAGATACAGTCAAATAAACACGGAGTTTTTATAAAGTAACAAAGACCACCAATAAACACCTTGGTTCCTTCATCTTCACATAACCCTGCGAAGTCAGTAATGTAATGTCTGTTTTACAAGCGAGGAAATTGAACTCAGATTGGTGAACTGACTTGGACAAGGTCACACAGAGACTTCTGATCTTGACCCCACAGCCTATGGACAGGAGAGGGGAAGAGGAGCATGTGCTCGGAGGAGGATGGGGTGGAGAGGGCAGCCGCTAATGAGAAGTGCAGGAAGGCAGGAGAGAGGGGGGGCAGGGGAAAAGACTGCGCGTCAGAAAGGCAAATGACCTGAGTCCCAATGTCCTATGCACAGTAATGGCCATGAAAATAGCTGCAGATTTGCCTGCATTTGTGTGACCAAGATTTATTGTACCAGCAGCTCCGGTAATTGGATGATGAAAGCACTGCAGCTGGAACTGTTTGCTGGAGATTAATTATTAGGGGGAGGGGAGGAGGAGGAGAAGGAGAGGAGTGGTCTGGATGATGCCCAGCTGTGGAGGGGCTGCCCCCCCCCCACTGGAAAAGTGGACCCCTCTCCACTCAGCTGAGACCCAGAGAGGGAGGCAACAGACTCAGAGTCACAGCCATGTCACAGCAGAGCAGGAGAGCTGTTCCCCTAGCAAGCGAGGCTGACTTCGTAGAAAAGACGGACAGCCGCAGCAGCAGGAGGTGCTAGAGGGGAAATCCCAGCTTCCTCTCACACTGCCTTTTGAAGATGATGTCATGTCTTTTAGCCTCAGTTTCCCCAGCTGTACAATGGTGCTAACTGAGCTAGAAACTCGTGAGGCTCCAAGGAGATTACTGGATCCTGTTTGGACATCGGACTCACCCAGAAAATGTTCCTTGTCACCCACCCTGCTCAGGTCTGGCACTTCTCCCCCATACCTGAGTCCTGCAAACTACTTGTGCCCTCTTTAGAGACCCAAACTTTGCTCTGCACCACTGTGGGCACTTTCTGAGTGAGTGTTGCAGCTCCCCAACAGGAGTGGGGAACCTTTTTTCCTGCCAAGGGCCCTTTGGATATTTATAACATCATTTGCAGGCCGTACACAATTATCAACTTAAAAATTAGCCTGCCATAGATTTATTGGATTTCGAGTCCTGCCTGCGGTTGCCTTGGCAGGGCCAGACCCAATGATTCTGCAGGCCTTAGATGGCCTGCAGGCCGGATGTTCCCCACCCCTGCAGGGAAACCTGAAAGGGACTAGGAGTTGGGGAGTCCCAAGAAATGTTGAAGTGAAGAAGATCTGGGGACCAGAGTCATCCGAATCCAGCCACCCTGCTAAAAGACGAGAGTCTTGCTGGCATCTTACTTTCTTCCCTCTTGGCAGGGCGCGTGCTGGGTTTTTAAGGGTTTGTCATCCCCCTCTCAGGGCCAACAGAGTCTGAGGGAACTGAGGATTAGGAAAAGGGGCCCTGGCTCACCTGGGGCTAAGGAAGGAGGAGGAGCGGGCTCTGGACAAAGAAGCTCTTGGATTCTAAATCCAGTGTTGCTGCTTAGCTTACTGTATGACTACACCAATTGTTTTCCCTCTCAGCCTTAGTTTTCCCCATTTGCAAAATGGGAATAGTCCTTATCTGTAGTTGCAAATAACAGAAAATCACTGGACTGATCATTTAGGACTAATTAAAATTGTGAAGGAGCCAGCCATGGCAACTGGAACCAGAGCTTGAACATTGTGGGGAGCAGAGGCCAGCTTGGGAATGTCTCTGTTGCTATCTGCTCACCTCCCACTTCTCTCTTCCCTGTGCCTCTCTTCTCTGTCTCACAGTTTCCACTTTCTCAGGATCTCTACTTGAGCACCATTTTTGCTAATACTGCTCGGTCTGCAACTCAATTCCATGGTTGCTTCCTTTGGGCCCCCCTGTAGTCTTCCACTTTGTATTCCCAGCTACCATCCCTCCCCCCCTTTTCCCAGTGCATAAACATGAATCTGACTGGACCTGCTGAGTTCTCTTGCGCAACCTTATCAGAGATTGAGAACGGATTTGTGGCCTTCACCTGAGCAGGGGATCACACAGTCCTCACAGATCTGCGGGAGGGACAGGCCCTTGGGTTGACATTGCCTCTGACCAGGTAAGCGGTAGGAGCTGGATCAGCTCATGCATGGAAAGTGCTGCAGGTGGTGCTGACATATGTAGTGCTCAGGGCACTTGAGACTCAGAGATTTATCCTGGTCCCTCCCTCCTCCCTGCACAGAGGCTTCCTGCCTTAGGTGTCGCCTCCTCTGAATCTTTTCACAGCCTTCCTTCCTTCCCTGGCCAGGCTGGACTTGGGGTGGCATGATCCCTCCTCCCAGACCCTACACTTCCCTGCACCTCAGCAAAGCTTGCCCTTGACAGGCCCAGACCAGCTCTTCTCACCATCTTGCTGACCTCCTGTCTATCTCAGTGGGAAGCGAGTAGGTGATAATCACAAGTGGCTGCCACTCATTGAGCCTGGCCTGTGCTAGGGGCTTTGCCTATTTATGCTTTGTACCCTGTACCATCGTCCCTTGCACCCTATACCATCGTCCCTTGAGATGGAGCTTTATCCAGATGCAAACACTGAGGTTTTGACCTAATGAAGTGATGCAAACCCAGCTCTGTCTGACTCCCAAGTCCTTGGCCCAAGAGCTAAGCTGCAGGATGAGCTGTGCCATCATGCCACCATTCCTCCGACCACACTACTATTTCCCCCTCCCCTCTAGCTTTACAGGTAAATCAGCTCACAACGGCTGTCCGTCTTTTCTACGAAGTCAGCCTCGCTTGCTAGGGGAACAGCTCTTCCTGTTTTCTCTGCATCCACCCTGTCTTCCTGGTTAGAAACCTGTGTGTTACATTCTCCAAACCTCTTTGTCCTTTGTTTTCCATATTGAAAAAAAAAATCACAAAAGTCAGATAGAGTCTGTGTCCCCTTAGATGATGTGGGAACTATGCCTTCCTTTCCAGGAAGTAGAACACAGCAGGGAGACTTGGGTTGAACAGGGATGGGCTTTAGGATTGGACAGACCTGGGTTGAAATCCTGTCTTTACCACTTATTGGCTATATGACTTCCAGCATCTTTCTTAATTCACTCAGTCTTAATTTCCTCATGTACAAAGTGGAGATAATAATCTACCTTGAAGAGTTGTTGTGAGGCTTAGAAACAAAGATGCCACTACTTAGCACTGTGCCCGTCCCCAGGTCCCTCTGAGTGACAGCATTCATTATAATGGTGATAATGATAACTATTTCTGGACTCAGTCTAGGACATCATCTTTTCTCTCTTGGACCATTGCATCAGCTTCCTCACTGGACTCCTTGCCTGCACTGTTCACTACCACCACCAATTCTTCTTTTCAGATTGGAGGACTTTTTCTAAAATACAGATCTGTGTGTGACACCTGCTTAAAACTCTCTTCTTCTTTTGTATCTACCCCACACTCCAGCCACCTTGTAGGACTTCAAGTACACATTGGTCACCACTCCTGCGTTTTATTCAAGGATGTCCCTTTGCATGTCTTCTCTCCCTCCCTCACATCCTTCACACCCAGTACCAGTGTCTGCCAGCCCTCCAGGGGGATGTCTGTTTACTTGGAGCCAACTGCCAGTTCCTTGAGGGCAGGAAGCAGGTCTGATTCTTCTTTGTGGCCTCCTGCCTGCAAGCACAGGGCTTGGCTTGGAAAAGAATCTTCGCACTGCCCAGGGTCACATAGAGTGTCAGCAGCAGGGACAAGGCTTGACCCAGGTCTCTCTCTCTCTTTTTTTTTTTTTCAACAGGCAGAGTGGACAGTGAGAGAGAGAGACAGAGAGAAAGGTCTTCCTTTTGCCATTGGTTCACCCTCCAATGGCCGCCACGGCCAGCGCGGCATGGCCGGCGCACTGTGCCTATCCGAAGGCAGGAGTCAGGTGCTTATCCTGGTCTCCCCTGGGGTGCAGGGCCCAAGTACTTGGGCCATCCTCCACTGCACTCCCTGGCCACAGCAGAGAGCTGGCCTGGAAGAGGGGCAACCGGGACAGAATCCGGTGCCCCAACCGGGACTAGAACCTGGTGTGCCGGTGCCGCTAGGCAGAGGATTAGTCTACTGAGCTGCGGGCGCCGGCCGACCCAGGTCTCTTGTCTTCCTATCCAGGACACTTTTCTCTACACGTGCCCTTTTGCCCTGGTGGGGCACAGGAGCCCAGAGCAGGTGGCTTGAGGTGGAAGACCTCCCCATGTGAGGGCAGCGGGCGGCCTGAGGTTATCACACACTCCATCTTAGCACTGCGCTCGATAAGCAGGGGAAGGATAAAATTATCCACTGCCCACGTCCTGTATCTCCCCATCCGACATGGACTAGAGATAAAAAATGAACGACACAAAATCCAATCTTCCTTGTGCAGAGGCTGGCAGGAGTGGGAGTGGGGCTGGCAGCCCAAGCAGCCGCTCATCGCGCAGCACATCTCATATTTATTGGCTCATAATTGAAGGCAGCCTGGAGATGTCCCAGCACTGGTCCCTGACAAGACAGATGGGGGCACAATGACTGCTGAATGAGGGAGTCAGGACAGAACTGCAGTCACGAAGAGGAGGCCGGGGATGGAGAGGGACCTGACTGAGCACTGGCCCCATGGCACTGTGGCACTGGCCCCTGGTCTGCCTTGGGTCCACGGTCCTGCTTGCCACTCACTTGGGAAGATGTTCTGCCAGGCCCTCCCCTCTCCAGGCCTTTAACTTTAGGCTTCTGGATTTCAGTGCTCAGGAATAAGGGAACCACTCTGGGAGGGAAGAATCAGGACTACTAACTTGCTGTGCAGCTTTTTGTGAATCTCTTCCCCTCTCTGGGCTTTGGGCTTTCTCCTTGTACAGGATAGGATGTCTCCCTGTTCTGCATGATGACTGAGGGGGTTGGGTTGGTCTGGAAGCAGCCAGGTTGTGCATTTTAGCAACAGCACTGGAAAGCTCCCTGTTGGGGGAAGGTGAAGAAACAGGACCTGCTGCCAAGTATTAACAACTTGCATGGTTCCCAGATGCTCATGGAAGTGTTCCACATTCCTAGGCTAAGCATTCAAGGCTCTGCATAACCCACAGAGACCTTCCTTTCGTTGCACCACTGCGGGGAAAGTGTCCAGGGCTGGGAGCCAGGAAGCCTGGGCCCTGGACCGCTCATTCCTCTCCCTTGCTCTGTGACTTTGGGCAGGTCCTGGATCATCTCCAGGTCTCAGTTTCCCAGTCTGTAAGATCTGCATATGTGTTCTTTGATGTAGTTAGGGTCCCCAAGCCAGAGCTAGTCAGTTGCTGTTTCTGTCCTCTCTCCCTCTGAGTGTCCCCCTAAACCCACTCCTTCCCTACCCCCATTCCCATTCGGTAGCTCCTCGGCTCAGTACTCAGTTGTCTCTTCCAGGCCGGCAGGGACCACTCCTTTGCCCTTCCAGCCTCTGCTCCTCTGCTCCATGCTCCTCAGAGACTCTTCTAAAGCATGTGTCTAACCGTGCCCCTCCCCCATACCAAGCCTCCCTCTCCACCCGCAGCCCTCAGCTGAGCCCTTCAGGGTGGCATCTAAGATCCCTCATGGTCTGGCCATCCTGTTTCTTCTATATCTCCTGTCTGTGCCATTCAGGCCTGCCTCCTCCTGCCCTCTGTCCAGCTCTGACACAAGGCCTGGGCCTTTCCAAACTGGCCACAAGGAGGCCTGGGGCCCTGAAGACAGCAGTGGGCAGTGTTGCCACAGTGCCTGGACTGCTGCTTGGCCTCGTCAGAGGCTTCTGGAGCTCCAGGCTCAACTAACCAGGGCCTCTTCTTCCTGCTGCTGACACGGAGAATGTAGGAGCCCAAGGGCCTCAGAGGTGGAGCAAGGCTGTGGATTGAACACTTGAGGGGATTGAATAGGAGGGGGGATCTGGCTCTCCCTTTGGTGGTGGGAGTAGAAGTAAGAGTCTGAGGAGGAGAGGCTCGGGGAGGGGGAAGGACTTCTGCTGATCACGCTCCCATCCTCCTTGGGCCCCAGCTGGTTCTGTCCCATTTAGGGCTCCATGTCTGCCCACTTCACCCCTTGGCCACATCTCCAGCCTTCCTGTACTGGACTGGGGGATGGAGGAAGCAAGGCATCGAGGGCAAGTGTTGTATTCACAGTCATGCTTTGGGGATCTTGGCAGCATCCTACAAGTGCAGAGGCAGCCCTTGCTCTGTTCAGCAAGTCCTCTGTGAAGCAGTGGATATGTCTGCCCTTCGTGGACACTGTGTCTGACTAATTCACCAGGAAGGGGAGCTTCTGGGTAATCTGTCTGTTATAGGAGGATTCACAAAAAAATCTGTGGTATAGGCTGCTGTGACTTTGGCCATGTGAACACCTGGAGGTTAGTCATTTGAAGCCAGGCTAGACAGGGCCCTGAGGGTCAGACCAAAGATCTCAGGTTTTTTTTTTTTTTTTTTTTAAGATTTATTTTATTTATTTGAAAGAGTTACAGAAAGAGGCAGAGATGGAAAGAGATCTTCCATCTGCTGGCTCACTCCCCAAATGGCCACAACAGCCACAGCTGAGCTGATCTGAGGCCAGAGCTGAGCCGATACAAAGCCAGGAGCCAGGAGCTAGGAGCTTCCTCCAGGTCTCCCATGTGGGTGTAGGGGCCCAAGGACTTGGGCCATGCTCCGCTGCCTTCCCAGACACATCAGCAGGGAGCTGGATTGGAAGTGGAGCAGCCAGGACTTGAACCAGCACCCAGTGGTTTACTGGTGCTGCAGGTTGGGGCTTTTAACCCACTGTGCCATAGTATCAGCCCTGGAAATCAGTATTAAAGTTACAAGTCTTAATCATTGATGGCTTTGTGATATTGTGTGGGTAGCTAGTGGACACAAGGAATGAGCTCAGATTCCTGTTGCCCTTTTTGGGCCTGCCTTTCTGGGTCTCCCAACCACTCTGGTTAGAATTTGCCCTTGCCAAGTGAAATCACCCAATCAGAAACAGTTTCTTTGATTGGGTGTCAGGGAGTCTTGATCCTTGCCTTCTTATAGCCCACAGGCCTGGAGATGGGACATAGCAACCCTGGAAAGGAGCACTGAAGAGGCTAAATTGTTGTAACAGTGGTAGGAAGTAGGCAGGGGAAGGATGCCAGAGAGGTAGAATTGGCAGGAATTAGTAGCCAATTAGGTGAGAGACATGCGGCGTCCAGTGTCCTGGGTGACCACTGGCAAGGGTGGCCAGGTATGAGCACTGGATACCACTGACCTCGTGGGTTGTTTCTGGGGCCCAGCCCCACAGAGTCTACAGAGCCCTTCTAGAGGCTGAGTCCTGGTTGGGAAGTTTGGCTGCTGCCAGGGGCCTGCTGAGTGTCCCTTTGGCCCTCCTTTGCCTCACAGGCAACATTGGAACCATCAGCTCAGGTCTGAACTCACTGCTGTGCGTTAGTTTATGCCTCAGTAGTGAGGAGCAGGCCCAATGTGACAACCGCATGAGGTGGCACCACTAGGGAGCTTTTCCAGGGCTGAGGTTATTAATTTTCTGGATGTCATTTCATAGGAGGAAAATGACCAAATGAAACCATGTCTGTCTAATGCCTGAACCAACCTACTTCCAAAGCACAATAGATGATTACTTCCATAGTGTGTCTATCAGTGATGTAAACCTTGAGCTTATCGCATGAATAATTATGGAGAATGCTGTGGCCTAGGCTCAAGGCAGGTTTGGAAGTCCAAGGGCCCTGCCTACATTTCCCTTCTTTTTCCTTCTTTATTTTCTATAATTTAATTCTCACATTTACCTATCTAACTTCAGTTGGGTTTATTTTGGTATATGATCTGAGATGGATGTGAGTCCATGTGAGTTGTAATCTAGGCCAGAATTTTCCAGAGTATTCTACAGAATACAGATCCTGTAGAGTGATCAAGAGTGACAAAAAAAGCATTTTGTAGTAAAAAATATTGGGAACTATCATATACCTACACTTTCCTAGAGATTCACAGTATGCAGTATTCCTCTTTTAAACAAAATTTTTCTTCCCATGGTCACAGTTGCCTGAATTCAACCAAAAATATTACTATTTGTCTTAATTTCCCGTAAAAAGAGACTACATTTATACAACTTTTATTACAGTATCATTATAATTATCCTATGATTAGTTATTGCAATTACTTTCTTTACTGTGCCCATTTTATAAATTAAGATATATCATGGATATACAAGGGTATGCCAGAAATTTCACAGGAAATAATTAAAAGACAAGT
The DNA here is from genome assembly GCF_051225735.1 of Oryctolagus cuniculus. Classification (NCBI taxonomy): domain Eukaryota; kingdom Metazoa; phylum Chordata; class Mammalia; order Lagomorpha; family Leporidae; genus Oryctolagus; species Oryctolagus cuniculus. The sequence continues at coordinate 66,232,447 of NC_142867.1, forward strand.
TTGTTTTTGTGCAAAAATTTTTTCGTATTCATTCATAGGTATCATAATATTCATTTTCCATGAACTTTTTTTAATCATTAAGGAATCTTTTTATTTGACTCTTGTATTTAAAATAAAATGACCCAGCTGTGTTATTATTTACCATAACAAATGAAAGATTTTTTAAGAAGACATTTTGGGGCATTCATTTTCATTAATCCTTACAAACCATACAATAAACTAAAGTCTTATATGGACATGAGCTAATTCACAACTCTCAGACAATAGACTTGTTAATTGCACTGATTATCAGGGAGATGGTCATAGTGAGGGGATGGATTTTTTTTTAAGATTTTATTTATTTATTTGAGAGGCAGAGCCAGAAAGAGGGAGAGACAGAATGGTTTTCCATCCACTTGTTCACACTCCAGGTGGTAGCCACAGTGGCCGGAACTGACCCAATCCAAAGCCAGTAGCCAGCGGGTTCTTCCAGATCTCCTTGGATCCAGGGACCCAAGCACTTGAGCAAGCTGGATCAGAGGAGGAGCAGCCGGGACATGAACCAGCACCCAAATGTGATGCTAGCACCACAGGCAGAGGCTTAGTCCACTATGCCATGGCTCTGGCCCCTGCAGCGAACATTTTTAATTTACAGACTTGCTTAGAACCATGTCATCTGCGTACCTAGCTACAGAATTGCCACTGAAATTGCCAAGTGTCCATTGTTTGGCATCTGTTAACTGAATATAATCCTCACATTATCAGTTTTCATCATACATATAAATGAAATCATTCTACTAATAAAAGTATAGGCAAGTGCTAAAATAAAAATGTCAAGCCTCTGGTCCAAAAGCCACCTTCCACATTAGGCTGGTCCTTTTCCGGTCTTCCTGGTCCTATGAACAAACAGTATCAGAGCATCTTGCACTGCTGTACTGATAAAGACAAGCAAAAAGAATTAAAATTGCTGGTCTATCAGGTTTTCCACTACTTACGGATTCCATGAACTTTTTAAAGAACCTTCATGTGTATAGAAAAAACATTTGAACCTATGTATAAACAGATCTCACTGAAGGACCCTAATCAATCCCTAGCATTCTAGTTCTCTCCTGAGCCTGACTCCCCAGTCATTTGTTTCAGACAAGAAAAGAACCTTGCCAACTGTCCAAGGAAAGCGGGCTGCCTATGGGAAGCCCCGTGTGTTCTGCACAGAGGCCATCCATGTTCTGGAACTCTGGACACTGTTTTGGCATCCACTGGGGTTCTGGGAACAGATTTCCCTTGGATAACAAAGGACTCCATCCGTTCACATTAACATAGTGAAGGCTCTGAGGAGTCGGGAAAGCCTCATCTTGTTTCGTAATTGGATTTGACTGCCAACCTCATTATTAAATTATGGCTGTAAACACAGTGTGCAACACTCTGGAGAACAGAGGGCGTTGGGGCAGAGCTGAGATGCAGGCCTTCTCTGCCTGCGTCTGTGTCTGGGGCCTGGCCAGCTCTGTTCCAAGGCCCTCAGTGCAAAGAGCTCTGCCAGGAGCCTCCACCATGGTGCCCCTGGGGAGGACAGAGTGGCCTGGCACTTGACGGAGAGGCTTTTGGGCCTTGAAGGGTAAGCAGTATGTGAGGTGGTCCTTGTGAGGGCAGGATTCCCAGTGGGGACACCCTGCCAGGGTGCCTACTGGGTCAAGCCTCCAGGAACCAGGGGGCATAGGAGGTGGATGGGCAGACCCATCCCTGAGGAAGCAGGGGATATGGGGGCAGTGTGGAAAACTCAAATGCCTGTGCGGGAGCAGAAGTGGGTGTGGGCATGCAGTTCTCCTGCAGGTGCCAGAAAGGGCAGTCTGTTCCCTTGCCCAGTGCTGGGTCCATCTTGCTGAGGCAGGGTCCCGTGGGGCCTTGTTAGGATGGTGAGCACCAGCCACACATGTGGCCCTCTCCCCAGGCCTCTCTTTCCTTGGGGAGTCTGCAAAGTTCTTTTCTTGTCTGGAGCAAATAACTGGGGAGTCGGGCTAGGGTGAGAGGAGAACATGGGGACCTAGGTTCCTAGGGATTAATTAGGGCATTTCAAAGAGATCTGTTGCTCCTATGGAGGCCAATTAAAGCCACTGGAAGCTTGGGAAGTGGGGAAGGGGAGACAAATATGTGCATGCGTACTTGAGACAGACTCTGCAGAGTCCCTTGGGGTGGGCCTCAGGGACCTCAGGACCATTTGCAGCAAAAGTATCAGGGCAAAGACAATCACGGAATTGTTTTCATCCAGCAGGGGTAGGACTGCACGCCATGTGAGTGCGTGGCTGACATCTCAGACTTCCCCTGGCCTCTGCACTGTCTCACGCTGAGCACCCCTCAGGGCCGGGCTCCAGCCTGGCCTTTCCATCCACGATCTCATTTTTTGCAAACAGCTTTATTGAGATATACCTCACAAACCATACACTTCATCCATTCATCTATTTAAAGTGTACATGTAGTTCAGTGGTTTGTCATATATTCATAGAATTGTGCAACCATTGCCAAAATCACTTTTAGGACATATTTATCATCCACAAAAAATACCTATATCCATTAGCTGTCACTTCCTTTCCCCCTCCCCCAACTTCTCCCAGTCCTAGGAAGCCATTAATATACTTTCTGTCTCCGTAGAGTTGTCTACCCTGGGTGTTTCACATAAATGAAATAGCATGAGAATACTTTAAAATTTTGTGCAAAATGAAGTTTAAAAGTAGCTTCTTTTGGTGCCAAAAAACCCCCACACTGAAATCCCTATGTAATTTTTCCATAATATGCATTTCCATGAACTTTTTGAACACACTGCATATGTGGTCTTTTGTGATTTACACATTTCATTTAGCATAATGTTTTCAAGCTTCATCCATGTTACAGTACATTACTCAGTATACTTCATTCCTTTTTTAAAAAGCAGGTTTATTGAGATATAATTCATATGTACAATTAAAGTGTACAACTCAATGATGGTAAATCACATTATTAGCTTTTAAAACTATGATAAAATGGTATAATGTAAAATTCATCCTTTTAACTGTTTTAACTGTACAATTCCATAGCATTAATTGCATTCACAATATTATGTGGCTATCACTACTATTAATTTCCAAAACCCTTTTCATTACTTCAAAGAAGAGCTCTACAACCATTAAGCAATAATTCTCCATCTTCCCTTTCCCCAATCCCTGGTAATTCCTCATCTATTTTCTGTCTTATGGATTTGCTTATTGTAGGTATCTTATGTAAGTCATATCCTTACAATATTTGACCTTCTTGTCTGGATTATCTCACTTGGCATAATGCCTTTAGGGTTCATCCATGTTGTAGCATATATAAGAGTTTCATTCCTTTTTATGGCTGAGTAATATTCCATTGTGTTTATAGTTCATGTTTTATTTATCCTTTCCTCAGTTGATGCACATTTTGGATGTTGTAAATGCTGCAGTAAACATTAGTGTTCAAGTTTTTGTATGCACATTGGCTTTCAACATGTTAGATATAGATCCAGGGGTGAAAGTGTTGGATTATGTGATTATTCTGTGCTTAACTTATCAAGGAACTGCCAATTTTTTCCCCTAATAGCTTTATCTTTTATATTCATATCAGCAGTGTATCAGGGTTCTAATTTTTCCACATCCTGACTAGCACTTGTATTCCTTTCTTATTTTAATTTTTCTTTAAAGATTTTAAATTGACTTTCTCTTCATTTGAAAAGCTGAGAGAGAGAGAGAGAGAGAGAGAGATATCTTACTTTTGGTGGTTGAATAATATTCCACTGTAGGTGTATAACACATTTGGTTTCTCTTTTTTGCCTATTGGTAGATACATGGGTTGTTTCCATCTTTTTGCTATTGTGAATAATGCTGTTATGAACATGGGTGTTTATTTTTGAGTCTCAACTTGGAATTTGAGGGGTATACATTCTAAAGTGGAATTACTGTATTATATGGTAGTTTTATGTTTAATGTTTTGAGGAATTGATATGCTATTTTCCACAGCAACTACACTGTTTTGTGTTCCTGCAGCAATGCAAAGGGTTCCAACTTCTTTACACCTTTAATTTTTTTATGTTTAATTTTTTTTTTGACAGGCAGAGTTAGTCAGTGAGAGAGACAGAGACAGAGAGAAAGGTCTTCCTTCCATTGGTTTACCCCCCAAATGGCCGCTACAGCCAGGGTCAGGTGCCAGGTGCTTCCTCCTGGTCTCCCATGCGGGTACAGGGCCCAAGCACTTGGGCCATCCTCCACTGCCTTCGTGGGCCACAGCAGAGAGCTGGACTGGAAGAGGAGCAACCGGGACAGAATCTGGTGCCCCAACCAGGACTAGAACCTGGGGTACTGGTGCCACAGGCAGAGGATTAGCCTAGTGAGCCATGGCGCCGATCTAATTTTTTATATTAACCATCTTACAGGTTAGGAAATGATATCTCATTATAATTTTGATATGTGTTTCCCTAATGATTAATGATGTTGGATGTTTCATATGTTATTGGAAGTATATATTCCTTTTGAGAAGTGTCTCTTTAAGTCCTATGCTCATGTTTTCATTCAGTTGTTTGCATTTTGTTGTTGTTTGTTTTTGAGATTTAAAAGTTCTTCATATATTTTGGACATTAATCATTTCTCAAATATTTTATTTTTAAATATTTTCTCCCATCCCATGGATTGCCTTTTTGCCCAGATGATGGTGTACTTTAATGCAACAAAGCTGTAAACTTTGATGAAGTCCAATTTGTCTCTTTTTTATTTTGTTGCCTATACTTTTGTTGTCATATTCAAGAAATTATTGCCAAGTCTAATTTGAAAATGTTTATTATTTAGTTTTTATGTTAAGTCTTTGAAAGTGCTTAATCTTAGTTCATTTAATGAGCATTTATTGAGAAGTAACTAAATGATGGATCTCGATTCAAGTGCTGAGGATACAATGATGAACACAACTTTGTGTCAGGCATGTTGTAGATGAGAGTCAGAAAAACGAAATGAGCTGCTTAGGGTCATATATCTGATAATTGGGAAAGCCATGACTCTACCCTAGGTCTTTTGATCCAAATCTGGTCTCCTGTGTTTTGTCCTTCCTTAGTTTACACACCTCCTAAAATTCCTGAATGCCAGGGGCGAAGACCATACTCTCAATTAGACTCTCCAGGCCCTTTATTGAGGCCAGTCCACATTTCTAGTGCTGTCTTCCCTGAGTCTGCTTTATGTACACCTTACTTGAGCCAATGGTCAACTCTTAGTCTAATGCCCCATGTTCTTCACTTCTCTTTCACTTTATGGTCTCAAACCCACTCCCTCTCAGCAGTCCAGCTGAAAATCCACTTCTTCCAGGAAAATTTGCTTGCTTTCCAGCCCTTGCATATTTCTTCCTTCCCTTCCCATGGATTCCAGGGCCTCCGCATTATACTTATTCTTATCTCTTTAGATTTTTTTTCTAACATCTGAATCAGCACCAGATTTGTAGCCACTGAAAAGTGATGTTGGAGCCAGTTTCTGCTATTTTGTCTTTTCACTTCTCGCAGTCCCAAATTCCTCCTCTGAAAAATGGGGACAGCAATGCCCACATGGCTAGTTTGGATGAGACTTAGTTACCTGAAGTCCCTGATTCAGTGCATGGCATGTGCTGTCTTCCATAGATTATTGGTTCCTCTCCTCTCCAGTTTCCAAACCTGCAACAGCTCTCCTCATCCAGGTTGTGGGTGTGTCCCCTACACTCTCAGCTGATAAGGGACACATAACAAGGCTAGGGCCAACTGGAATCCTGAGCTCCTGCTGCCCAGCCTTGGCTGAATTCTGTCCCCCAGGGGGCAGGTTGTTTACTTCAGGGATGTTTACTTCAGGTTGTTTACTTAGGGATGTTTACTTCAAGGAAAAGTTTGCTCACACAGTGCTTTCCTGTCCTAAGTCAGTAGCTGCTCCTGTGCTCTTTGGGGGGACCTCCCCACTGCCTGGAATGCAGGGCAGAGATCCATGCCTCTCTCCCAGTGGTGCCTGGATGGTATGTGGATGGACTGAAGATGAGGTTGCAGAATCATAGGCCTATAGATCTCAATCCTCTCAGTACAGATAGGGATTTGAGGGCCTAAGATCACAGAAGTGAGGTCCACAGGGAGTTCCCCATGCTGGCTCAGCTGCCCAGTCTCCTGCAGAAGAAATCCCAGGTGAGTGGATTCTGGTCCCCTTCTCAAAGTCACCAGCTCAGACCTAGGCTGACAAAGGCTCTATGACTGGGGATCTGTCACTGACTTACAGTGTGATGTGGGCTGATCATTTCCTCCTGGGCTTCACTCATAAAACGGGGAGGATAATTTCTCCCTTGATCATCTTACAGCCATGTGGTAAAAGATCAGATAAATCACTGCTTGTATGTCTGAAGAATCCTTCAGCAAATGTGAGCTCGCTTAACCCCCAATCCTCACCTGTTTTAACTGCATCTTCGTGTCGCCCAGAGGTCTGTCAGCTGTCTCTTCCAGTCTACATGGCACTGTTGACTATTTGAAATTGTCTTCGCTCTGCTCGAATCCTTCACCTTTCTTTCTTCCTTTCCTCTCCTCTAATTTCTTCTCTTCTTTTCCCACTAACTTCTCTTCTTCCTCCTGCCTCTCCTCAGTGCCTTCTCTCTGTTCTTCTTCCTTTATCACTCTTCTTTCTCCTGTTCTCCCCTTCTCCTTCCTCCTCCCCCCTTCCTCTTTCTGATCAAGATTGCCATATTTATTTTGAGTTTTCTGTATATCCACGTTAATTTCCTCACAAACGCACACACGCAACTTGGCTTGGATGTTGATTGGAATTTCATTATCCAATTATATCAATTTGGTAAAAAAAATCAACATTTTTTACAACATTGAGTCTTCTAGTACACATATGCATAAGTTTCAAAAAAATTTTGCACCAAAATAAACTTTTTAAATTCTATTTTTCTATGCACTGTTTGAAGTAGCCTGTACATCATCATGGTGTATCTTTTTATTTATTTAGGTCTTGTTTAATTTCTCTCAATAATGTTTTATAGTGTCTTTGTAGAGGTTTTATACCCAAAATGAATTGAAATGGAATATTAACTAAACATTGGCTTCTTTAATATCTCTAAGAGAAGTGATAGTTACAAGGACTATGGAAGTAGGATTTTGTGTGTTTGTGTGTGTGTGTGTGAGAGAGAGAGAGGGAGAGAGAGATCTCAGTCTGCCTATTTCTGCTCATCTGTCATGGGAGAGATGCTTCTGGAAAATCACAGCTAAGATGGTAGTGGAAGTGGTTTTAGATCATCTAACACCAACAAGGCAGGGAATGAGAATGAGAAGTGTCCGTAGTAGCATGTAAGGAGGTCCTCAGGTACTACAGATTTTTTTTTTATTCTTCTCAGGTTGATTTTTAAGAGTATGAGAACCACAAAGTAGTACAACTTGGAAAATCTTTTTTTTAAAGATTTATTTTATTTATTTGAAAGAGTTACAGAGAGAGGTAGAGACACAGAGAGAGAGGTCTTCATCCGCTTGTTCACTCCCCAGATGGCCACAATGGCCGGAGCTGTGCCAATCCAAAGCCAGGAGCCAGGAGCTTCTTCTGGGTCTGCCATGTGGGTGTAGGGGCCCAAGCACTTGGCCCATCTTCTACTGCTTTCCCAGGCCACAGCAGAGAGCTGGACTGGAAGAGGAGAAGCCGGGACTAGAACTGGCACCCAAATGGGATGCCAGCGCTTCAGGCCAGGGCATTAACCTGCTGCACCACAGCGCCAGCCCCTTGGCAAATCTTTTATTTGTTGTGTTTTTTTTTTAAATAAATATCTATTTATTTATTTGTAAGACAGAGTTACAGAGAGGCAGAGACTGAGACAGAGCAGAGAGAGAGAGAAAGGTCTTCCATGCAGATGCAGGGGCCCAAGGACTTGGGCCATCTTCCAGTGCTTTCCCAGGCCATAGCAGAGAGCTGGATCGGAAGTGGAGCAGCCGGAACTTGAACCAGTACCCATATGAGATGTCATCACTGCGGGTGGTATCTTTACCCTCCACACCACAGTGCCGACCCCTTGGCAGATCTTTTTTACTAAAGTCAAGACCCTGATATGAAGGACTGAGGTCCCAGACCTGGGGTGGAGATATTTAGGTGGTTTCATGTGAGAATATTGAATCCATGTAGTTCTATAAGAGTGGCCCATTTTCCCTTGCTGGAGGATGGAAATGTTCTGTTTATTGACGTCTATAGGGAAGACTGAGGTTGAAATCTTGTAAGATGATATATTCCCTTGGGCTGGCGCTGCGGCTCACTTGGCTGATCCTCCGCCTGTGGCGCCGGCACCCGGAGTTCTAGTCCCGGTTGGGGCACCGGATTCTGTCCCGGTTGCTCCTTTTCCAGTCCAGCTCTCTGCTGTGGCCCGGGAAGGCAGTGGAGGATGGCCCAAGTGCTTGGGCCCTGTACCTGCATGGGAGACCAGGAGGAAGCATCTGGCTCCTGGCTCCAGATCGGTGCACCACATTGGCCGCAGTGCGCTGGCCATAGCGGCCATTTGGGGGGTGAACCAACGGAAAAGGAAGACCTTTCTCTCTGTCTCTCTCTATCTAACTCTGCCTATCAAAAAAAAAAAAAAAAAAGATATATTCCCACCTGAAGACCTACCCCTAATTCCCCTTCTGGCTGCTTTGCCAATAGTCATGATCAGGTGTCAGTGTGGATACAAAGTTGCTACTTGGATAATATATGTTTGGATAATATAGACACATTTCCAAGAGTGGATCTTAATGCTACTAGACTAGTGGAGGGTTCATCAGTTTGGGAGAACTTTCTATGACCTGGGATTTACTGGACTTAGCATTCTTTCTAAATGACTCCTGGAAGTCCAGGGTAATGATGACCCATTTTTAATGAGGTAGAGATGACACATCCACTGTTCCAGACTGCTGGAGAAGAGACTCAAAAGGCTCAGACAACTGGACAAGCCAGTATGGACTGAAGAATCCAAAAGATGACTATTTCCTGAGATGGCCCAGAAGCCACTCTTTTTAAGATAAAGAGAAAGATATTAGTGAAGGGGGTCCTTGTGTCATTGAAAAGCTCCCTGAGAATGACCTTCTGTATATCATGGTTGACAGCAGCTATTGTAGAACTAGTTCCCTAATGTTATTTAGGATGATAGGATTCTGGAATCAGGCAGGCAGCAGCACTATTAGAGGCGTGCTTAATAGAATTACTGTATCAGGCAGCACAGCAGGAATTTTATATAACTAGATATATTTGATTTTCCTACATATTTACCCCTTTCACCAATACTTATTTTTGCCTGCACCTATGGGCTTCCATCTGAATTTAGTTTCCTCTTGCCTGCAATACCCTTTGGTGTAGGTATACTCTTTGTCAGAAAATTGTTTTATCTATTTTTTAGAGAGGATTTTTATCAAATATAGAATTTTTGGTTGACAAACATTTTCTTTCATAGTTTTGAAAACAAAACATTTTTCTGTTCCATGGTTTCTGTTGAAAAATCTGCAGTCAGTGTGTAAAGGTTGCTCAGTGAGAATTTGTCTTTTTTTTTCCTCCAGCTATTTTAAGAGGTTTTGTTGGTCTATGGTTTCTAGCAACTTTACTGAGATATTCCTGATCATGGCTTATAAGATCACTTGAATATGTGGATTGATATCTTTAGTTACTTTTGAAAAATTGTTACTCATGAGCTCTTCAAATCTTGCTTTTCCTTACTGCCTTGTTCTGCAGCTGTCAGGGCTCCATGTTAGACCTTTGTTCTTCATTCCATGTAGTTCTTAGACCCTCCTCTATGTGTGTCACGCTTTTGTTGATTACTTCTGGGTATTCTATTTTGACATAGGTTCCAATTCACTTATTTTACTTCAGCAATTACTTTGTTCTTAGGGGCCGGCATGTGGTACAGCAGTTAAGAATGTAGGGGACCCCCACATTCTATATGTAGTGCCTGGTTGAGTCTCCACCACTCTGCTTCAGATCCAGCTTCCTGCTGTTGAGCACACTGAAAGGCAGCAGATGACAGTTTAATGCTTGTGTCCCTGTCACCCATGTGGGAGACCAGGATTGAGTTCTGGGTTCCTAACTTTGGCCTGGCCCAGCCCTAATTGCTTTAGGCATTTGGGAAATGAACCCGTGGAGGGAAGCTCTCCCTGTGTCTCTGTTTTTGTGTTTGCCTTTCTGTCTTTCAAATAAGGTGAAATCAATTATTGTGTTTTTCAATTTTAGAGTTACTATTTGGTTTGTCATCGTAGTTTCCTGTTGAAACTCTCCATATCTCAGTGTATATGTCTAAGATATTCTCCCTCTGAATTGTAGATGCTGTTTTCAGTGTGATTTTCCAATTTGTTAGTTGTATCTGTGCTATTGCGAATTTCACAGATTGAATTATTTTAGTTATTAGGTTTTTTTTACCTTTGATGGTTCTACTTGTATTTTTTTTCTGATTCTTTGTGTCACATATTAATGTGATCTTTCTTCATCATTGTAAGTATATTTAATAATCTAACTTTAGTTCTAGGACTTTTTCACTATTTATGCTATTGTTGAAATTATATTGAAATCTGTATATTGTTGGAATCTGGTATATTGTTTTTCTTTAAGAATAGTGTTTCTCAAACATCCTATTATTTTAGCCTACTGATTAATTTTCTTCTGGAGGCATTGGTTTAGTACTATCAGGCACTGCATATAAAGGAAGGTCAGATCCAAACTGTGTTGGTATTAATTAGCTGAGGATGTGGAAAGCAGATGAACCTCCAGGTGGGAGAAAGCCATAATCAATCACTCCTTTGCCCACAGCAGAACTCCCCAGGAGGTTAATCCTCCCCCGTTGCCAGACAGGGAGAAGCAGCATTAGGACCAGACTGTAATTAAACTGTAATTACCCAGTTCTAGGATTTTGGTGGGGAGGGAGCAAATGCCTGTACTCTGCTTTCCACACCTCTGTTTCTCAGGAGTACTTCTGTGTCACTGGAATTTGGCTCCTGAAGTCACCTGGAGTCGAGCTCTGAGCTGCTCCTGGTATAGAGGTGGCCATTGCTTGTCCTAAGACAGTGGAGGGGACGTAGAAGTCAAAGCAGAGCTCCAGTAGCACCCCTCTTACTTTGTCCTCTGACAGCCCTTCAGGTTTGCCTCCTGCCCACAGCCAGTACTATACCCCTGTGGCGCACCCATCCCAGACAGGCTGCTGTCACCTCAGGAACCTTCTCAGCATCTGGGGACTCCCCTCTGTGGCTCCATTAGCTTGACAGGGCAAGAGGTTTTTGTCAGTTTTGCTAGTTCAGTGACTGGGGCAGAACTTCTCTATTTATTGATTTTGGGTAATACACAAAGACGTCCCATAAAAGTATAAATAGTTAAATTTTGTTCTTTTTAAAGATTTTTTATTTGTTTATTTGACAGGTAGAGTTACAGACAGTAAGAGAGAAAGACAGAGAGAAAGGTCTTCTATCCAATGGTTCACTCCCCAAATGGCTGCAACAGCCAGAGCTATGCCAATCTGAAGCCAGGAGCCAGGTGCCTCTTCATGGTCTCCCATGCGGATGCAGGGGCCCAAGCACTTGGGCCATGTTCCACTGCTTTCCTGGGCCACAGTAGAGAGCTGGACTGGAAGAGGAGCAACTGGGACTAGAACCCAGAGCCCATATTGGATGCCGGCACCACAGGCAGAGGATTAACCTAGTGTGTCACGGCGCTGGCCCCAAATTTTGTTTTATATAAATGTAATAGCAAAGAAAGGAACTGAGGTGGAACTGAAGAAACCTATGAATTTTAAAGAAAAGTATTTTCAGTTTGAGATATTCACTTCTTTTTTTTTTTATTTTTTATTTTTGACAGGCAGAGTGGACAGTGAGAGAGAGAGACAGAGAGAAAGATCTTCCTTTTGCCGTTGGTTCACCCTCCAATGGCTGCTGCGGCTGGCGCGCTGCAGCCGGCGCATCGCGCTGATCTGAAGCCAGGAGCCAGGTGCTTTTCCTGGTCTCCCATGTGGGTGCAGGGCCCAAGCACTTGGGCCATCCTCCACTGCCTTCCTGGGCCACAGCAGAGAGCTGGCCTGGAAGAGGAGCAACCGGGACAGAATCCGGCGCCCCAACCGGGACTAGAACCCAGTGTGCCGGCGCCGCAAGGCGGAGGATTCGCCTATTGAGCCATGGCGCCGGCCTGAGATATTCACTTCTAGAAGAAGCATAAGAAAAAAAAGTTATGAAAAACATTAAGAGATTAGAATCATTGTTTCTAAATTTCTCATTTAAGTTTTGTACACTTGTTCTTAATATTCTTAGAATTCTTAATTTTCTTAGCAAAAATATTAGTTATATCATTAATTTTACTTTGTCAAAGTTTAGAACATTAGTTTCTATTCATGCTGATATAATTTCCAAATTCTCTGGTCTCAGTTCCATACTCAAGTGGGTTATTTAGTGCTCATAATTGTCCTTCTCAATTCTGTAATTCTTTATTTTGACTAATCTGTAAATTGTCTGAATTTCTTTATAAAGCAGGTTTTTAATGACGAGCTCCAGATGCTGTGCTTCCCGAGTTCCTTCATGTTTGGGAATATTTGCCGGTTACCATCAGACTCAAATGACTTCAGAGCCATCACGTTGTGACACTGAATGATGCTGGGAAGACTTTTCTTCTTAAGTGCTTGAAATATTCTTTCCTTATCCTTGAAGGCTGATAACTTAAGGTATGTATATGTACTGATCTTCCTGCACCAATTTTTCTTGAAATAAGCTGTACCCTTTAATGCTGCAGGATTAGTTCTTTATTTCATGGAACTTTCCTGCTATTTATCTTTGAATACTCTTCCCATTGTATTCACTGGGATCTTGACTTCAAGGACACCAAACAGCCTTGTGATAAACATTTTTCTTCCATATTTATTATCTTCCCCCCAATTAGGTATTGGGAAGAGGAGTGAGAGTCTCATTTTTTAACCTGGAAGTCAGCAGTAAATTAATCTAAGAAACACCTTTATTAAATGAAGAGTTGGAAAACCAATCAATCCACATCCACTGACGACCGACTATCCACCCACAATTTATTCAGTCACAAGATTTAGCCCTTGTTCTGTGTCACACTGTGCCGAGCCCAAGGACCGAAATGACTCACACCTGGTCTCCACCGCCAGGCCTTGCAGGATGAGGAGAGGACACAGGCACTGGCAGGCTGGAGAGAAGCAGGTAGTCTAGAAGGATAACAGGAGCCATAGGCAAGTAACAAAGTTGATACAGTCCTAAAGTGCCCAAAATATGTAGGAGGAATACAAGATTATCATTTGGAAATAAAAGGAGGAGTTAGTATCTTCAGGATACTAGGAGCTTGGGGTGGTGGATGGCTGATTGGGAGAAGGCAGCGGGATGGTGGCTGTGAATGAGGTGATGGTACTGATTGTGTGACAATGAGACGGAACTGGAGGTCTGGGTCTACTGAGCCCCTTCCCTCACGCTCCCTGCACATCCCTCGTGGGGGAATTTCTTCCTCACCAGCTTTTCTTCCATCTGCTCCTTGTTCTGGTAGCCTTGCCCTTGCAGCTGGTCCTGATTTTGCCTCCTGGTCCATGAATGCAGGCCATCCTGGAAGCACCTTTCTTATCCTTCCCTATGGGAAAATGTCTAAAGTGCATGTGTGAGGGAGAAAGAAACAAAATCACTTTTTTTTTTTACTCCACGTCTTAAGGATAGCACCAGATGGAAGGTTCTGGGTAAAAAGTCAGAAAAAGTACAAAGGCCTTGAAGAGTAGAGCCCTACAGCTAGCCTGGTCCTGTGATCCTGCCCTGGATGGTACTCAGCCAGACCCATCATGTCTCCGGCAATACAGGAGCTAGTCTGTAGGGAAGATATGACTGGACTGGTGTGAACCCTAGGAAAGAGGCAGGGTCAGAAGAGGGCTCTGCTATACATGAGTCAAAACACTTTTGGCTGCAGATGACAGAAGCTGAGCTCAGACTGTTTCAGTCAGAGTCTTGGGTAAATAGCAGGAAACAACTCCTGTTGACTGAGTCAGCAAAAAGTTTTACTAAAGGACATTAGATAGCTCACAAAATTTCTTTGAGACAAGAGAATCTAGCTCTCATGCCTGGACAGTATCTGCAAGAGAGGCTGGAAAGTCAATGATGGCTTGTTTAGAGCGAGGAGAAGACGGGAAACTCCTTCCACATGGGAAGGTTCTGGGCAGCCGGCATAATGACGGAGGTCCTGCACAGCAGCTTGAGGAAGTGGGGCATTTAAAGGCTCACTTGACCAGGAAATGCAGGGGGATAGTTTGGCTTCTGATACGGCTGATGCCTCCTCCACATTCCTCTCCTAAAGATCTTTCCCCAAGATAGGTATCATTCTCAGACAAGTCCTTTCCGCAGTCACTTTGTAACTTCCATGAGTCCTCAGTGCTGGCCCCTTCCTCCATACAAAAATATTAACAAGGATGCTTGATAATACACCTAAGAGTGTGGTGCACTCTAGGCTCTGTGCCTACCCTGCCTCATGAATAAGGCATCTCTGGCCCTTTCCACCTGATGGAGAAGTTGGTCAGTACCTAATGTTGACAACTAGAGCTTGTATCTCTTCACAGTCTCACGGAAGGAGAGTGATCAGTGCTCTCTCCCACATTGTATTTACGGTTGTGTGAAAAGCCCCTCTGCTCACTTGTTGGGGAAGGCTCTGTTCAAAATAGGTAACTTTCTAGTTACCCTGGGTCCTGTGCCTGCTCTCGAGGTAGAGAGGGAGGTGTTGTCTGGTTGACAACTCCACTGGAAGCATATGGAGAAGAGGAATTGCTGTTCCTAAAAAGAAGAGATGCTAGGCACATAGAAGAGATACTAGCTGTCCACTGCAGAATGGCCATGATGGTATTGCAGGTGGAGAAAAGGCTCAGTGTCATGTGTGATCTGGTCTTACCAGGAAGTGACTGAGCCAGTTGGCAGCCATGACCTTTACCTAGATTTGCCTCTGAGCTCCGACTGGGAAAGTGCAAAGCATTTGCTGGCAGGTGGGCTGGAAAGTGGATGTATTTGTTTGGGTACCACCAGTAATTAGCTATAAACTCATGGAACTAAAGACACTAGATTTTAAGACTCTTGGGATATTTTTTGAAGAATTTGGAGGCATTGAAAGTTACATTCTAAAGATCTTAGAGCTTTATTTTCAAATAATGAAAATGAAGGAATTTTAGATTTTACTTGTTTGCTTTGCAAATCTTTTCTAAATTGTAAAATGTTAAAATCTTAAACCATTGTCACCAAATTGGAGAACAAGGAAGTCTTATACTCTAAGAATGACTTAAGATAAGAGGATATTGGAATATTTGAACTCATCCTCAGAATCTTGCCTTGGGAATCCTGAGTCTTCAGAATCAGAGAAGCTTGGGCTCAATCCCCTGGTCCCTGACCCTAGGACCTCTGAGCTGTTAGGAACTTAGCGAGTTTTAAAATGAGGCACTGAGGCAGGCAGTGATGCAGAGCCCCAGGGGTAAGTTTCAGTTTCATCCTATCCTGGGCCTGCCCTGCCCATTGCCTCCTACTATCCCCCAGAGCCTAGAACATGTATCTGCCATGCCCTTAGCCCATGCCACCCCATCTCCTTGGAGCTTTTTCTCCTCTTTGGGAACTAGGATGCCCATGACACATGAATAGGATCCAAAACTGGGCAGGTGAGTCAGAAGGAGAAAGCAACAGGCCCCTTCTGAGCCTTGTGGAGGCAAGGAAGGCTTCTCTGAATATTGGAGAAGAGGAATTGCTGTTCCTAAAAAGAAGAAATGGGAATGGAGGGGATCCCAGTACAGGAGGAGGTCCCCAATAAGAGAAAAATCAATATCGATGAACTCCCAAAAGGCTCTTGTAGCATGCCATGAGAGCAGCTGCTGGCTTTGTGCAGGGCCTGATAGTCGGTATCACCCTAGTACTTCCTTCATATTGTTTGAGTCTTGATAGCCACCTCTGTCTAATGAGACTATTATGCTAGTTGAGGGATAGGGAAATTCTCTGAAACTAGAGATTATCCATGACAACCTACTGCGAATAAAAGGTAACAAAATAATATCTAGTCCTTAATTTTTCTGGTGGTCATTATTTTAAGCAGATTTCTACATAATTATATCTTTGCAATTATGTATACTATATATGTTTATATTTATGACAGCTTTAGAGAATACAATTTGAAATGGGACAAAATATAACAAAAGTAAACAGAGAAGGGCAACAGATATTTTTAGGTATGTAAATAAGAGTGTAAAAGATGAGAACAAGGCTCTGAGTTCTTGTCAGCTGTTGCTGTGGATTTGTTCTGAGAGGAGGAGCACGGTGTGGGCAAGAGGTGTGGAGTCACCACACAGACCCCAGGAGTCGGGTGAAAGCAGGCAGAGGCAAGCAGCCCGCAGACTCATTTATTTCAGTTGGTACAGCAGCTTAAATAGCCAAGGCAGCCAATTTGGTCAAGGGGCACAGTTTCTGCCCTAACCAATCACAGCCTGTTGCCAGGCAGGCTCCCTTGCCATGTGGTTTTCAAAGCCATCCAATCACAGCCTGTTGCCAGGCAGGCTCCATTGCCAGGTGGGTTTTGAAGCCATTTCTGTAACTGATGCTGGCTTGCCAGCGGCCATCTTGGCATGGCCTTCTCATTCCACCACAGTCAGCCACCATGCTGTGGGTTGGATGCTGTTTGTCTCCTCAAAAATTCATGTGTTGGGAGCTTGGTTCTCAGGCTGGTGGTATTGGGAGAGAATGAAACCTTTGAGAGATGGAGCCTTGTGGGAGGTTTTCAGGTATTTTTCATGAGGCTGGTTAGTTCTCATGAATGGCTTGTTATAAAAGCCTGCACCTGGCCCTACCCACTCTCTCTCTGGCTTCCTACTTGGTGATTTGATCACTTACTCCCAGACATGCTTCCCACTGTACTATTGCCTTTGACCATGAAGTGTCCAAATCAAAGGCAGGCCCTCACCAGAGCCTGTGCCATGTCATTTGGACTTTCAGCATCCACAACTGTGAGCTAAATTAAGCCTTTATAAAGTTAGACTGACTCAGGTGTTTTGCTATAGTAATGGAAAAGCTGGCTGCTTCACAAAGCAAAAAATCTGGGTGGGTACAAAGCATTTCATTACCCTGCAGAAGAAACAATAGTTTCCTTTTAGATAAAACTCTTACTCCACTGCATTTGAGAACAAAGTTACAGTGGTGTGAATAATATTAAGAACTAAATACTAAAGTTTAAAAAATTTACTTGAAAGGCAATTATATATATAACTCTATCTATATATGGAGAGAGAGAGAGGGAAATCTTCATCCACTGGTTCACTCCCCAAATGGCCGCAACAGCTAGGGCTGGGTCCAGCCAAAGCCAGGAGCCAGGAGTTTCTTCCAGGTCTCTTACATGAGTGGTAGGGGTCCAAGCACTTCTTCTGTGCTGTTTTCTGCTATTTTCCCAGGCACAGTAGCATGGAGCTGGATCAGAAGTGGAGCAGCTAATACTCCAACCAGTGCCCATATGGGCTGTCAGCATCAGGCAGAGGCTTAACCCACTATGCCACAACCCCAACCTTTAATGCTAAATGTTTACTGTGTGTTTTCTGGTGTTAGGAATACAAATCCTTGGGCCCCACCCAAGGTTTACCAGATCAAAAAATCAGGATGGATCCCAGAAACCTGTGTTTCAACAACCCTTTATTAGGATGTTGATGCCACTGAGTCTGACAACCAATGGTAGAAGATTGGAGAATGCAGGTGGGAATTCTGCATCACCATGAATCACTCTTCAGATCCCTTTGGGCTTCTAGAGGAAGACTGACCTTTGACTTTGTTTTCTGTTAACTGAGTGAGAATCTTCCAACTATTCATCATTAAAAGGGAGGGCACTTAATGAACAGAGGCAGCTTAATGGAAATGAGGTGGACCTCAGCCAGCAGACCTGAGCTGTAGCTCCAGATTTTCTTTAATTTACCCCAAATCCTTAGGCAATGCATCCTTTCTCTCTCTTTGGATGTGAGTGTATCCATCTATGCAACGTAGGTACTGATGAGATGATTGTTCAAAGTGAGTGGGAACTAACATTGAATAACACTATATGTCGAAGAATAAATTATTTATCCAGCCAGTACTATTTTTTAAGCCGCCCTGAGAGACACTGTGGATACAGAGATGAAAAGACAGACCCAGTTCCTATCTTTAGATGGCTTCATTCTTCTAATGAAGAATACATCCAAGTGATGACAGATAGTTACAGTTCAGTGTGATAAGAACTAGATGGGGACTCTATTCTGGCTAGAAAATTATTTTCTAGCATAACAAATAGAAAAAGTTTAAATGTTTTTCACAATGGTACCATAAATAATGAAGTTTATTCTCCCAAAAATACTACCGTATTTGTTGAAAAAATTGAAAACTTGAATGAAAGAATATGAAATCAAATAAGTGGTAAGGGTAGCATAATACAACTCTACCAAAATTATTTCTCAAGTTTTAAAGGAGCTTTCAAACTATTCCTAAAATTTAAATAGAAAAATAAGAACAAGTAAATAGCTGAGTCAACTTTGAAAAATGTGAAAGGATTGAAGAGGCTTCCTGTATCAGATAGGAAAGAAGATATATTTGAAAGCTATAATAATAAAATAGCAAGGTTCTGGCATAGCAATAGATATTAATAATAGAACAAAATAGATAGCTCAGAAGTAGACAAGGTATATAAGAATTAGATATTGATAAAAAATGGCACTATAAAATAATGAGGAAGGGCAGACTTTTAAAAGATGGATTTGAGAAAAATGGCTTCTGATATGAAGGGGAGGAAAAGAGGAAATCCTGCCTATCCCTTAACCTGAGAAGAACTGTATATGGATCCAAGATATAAATGTAGAAAATAGCTTAGGAAGCTAATGAAAGAAAATGTTATGAAATACCTTGATCATTGTAAACCCTGGGAAAAGCTGAATGTTGCAGATGAATCCTTAGTAGCAAGATATGCCCAACATTCAAAATGGAACCAGGTAGCCATTTGCTCTGTTGATCTTTGTCTCTCACCCCCTTAGAAAAAAAAAAAAACAAGAAAACAAAAAAAAAAATCTCCCCAGAACTCTACTTTTGTGGCCCTTGGCTAGGTATATTTCTTCAACTTTGAGACAGCCTTTGAAAAAGTCCTATTTCTCCATCTGGACCTGATCAGTGGACTGTATGTAGCCTGCGGTCAGCCAATCAAACTGAAAAACTCACAACACCTTATTTGCATAAACTGATCAGAACACAACAGATTGAATCCTTCATTTGCATAAGGGAACCTCGATGAGAACCTGGGTGGGAAATTCCTCTACAATGGACAATTCCTTTCTTTGGCTCAAAAGCTGTATTTTCTGTTTCTGCCCCCGTTTGCAAACCGTGTGATTAGTAAAGATCCTTTTTATCAGAAAGTTTGCTTCTTGCAGATTTTCGTTGACATTTCTTGGTGTCAGAAGTGGGATGAGTGACCCCCAGCCCTTTCTTTGACAGCACTGAGGATGAACATATCATTCCCAACACGAGCCCCTTGAGCTTGGTTGTCTCCCTGGAGATGCCCGGAAGAGTCAGGTAAGTCCTCTTGCATCCCAAACGTCTCATGCTTTATTGACACTTAGAGGGACCTAATAAGGAGTTGTCTGTGTGTGAGCTCCATAAATTCAGAGCAATTTCTTTAAGAGAAGGTGCATACCAGTAAAGGAAGCAGAGAACTTTTGTTCTAAGGTTTCTGGGACTAATCAGCCACCTTCAGGCATCCAGATAGCTCTATGTCTAAGAATTAGGGCTCAGAGACTCTTAAATGGCTATCCCTGTGGACTAAGATCACCAGAGATGACCTAAAACTGTGCGGGCCAACCTGGGGCTCTCTTGAGGTCCCCAAACTCGTCAGCATGAAGAGGTTTCCATACCTTTCAGAGTCAGTGGGAAGCCTATTTAATTGGTATTTTGAACTCTGCAAAAGAAATCCAAAACCTCTGTTGCATCCTTAAGGGAAAATAAAATGAAATGAATGCCTGGCAAAGTTAGAAAAGGAAAATGCTGATGCTTGCAGTTGTGCCTTAAAACTCTCAGTGTGTGGTGTTCCTTTGGCAGATGTGGTCAACACTGTTTCCACTTGTTCCTCACCTGTGCTGTCCTGCAGCTTCCTCTTCTACCTCACCCTCCCTTCTGCTTCCTCCGTACTCTTAGCTCTCTGGACATTCCTGCTCCTATCATCACTACTGACTTCCTGGTCCTTTCTCTATACCCCCCTTTAAAATGAGCATATGCTGTGCTGGCTTCAGCAGCACATATACTAAAATGGGCATATACTTCAGCTTCTTCTTGGACAAATCTTATCACATCTTTAAAACGTATTTTAAAAACTCATCATATATTCCTTTCACAGTAAATTTATTTTTGGCTCAGAAGAAAAAAATTAATTGAAGTTATTTGTTCTGAATTACTTGTATGACTTGAATTTGTGGTACCCACTTATAATCCTTTATTCTCTGTGAAGGCTTTTGATGTTGTATTTTATCTCACCAGCTGTTTTTGACTTTCTGTCTCCAAGGGGGACCAGTGAGTTTCTGGGCCTTTGTGTGTAGACATCCAGTCAGAAGGTTGGGATTCTGAAATTTTGTAGACAGAAAATGTGAGTTACAACCCCATTTGCAGTTAGTGAATTGTTCTCTTTATAAATCTTTTTTAAAAGATTTATTTTATTTTTATTTGAAAGAGTTACAGGGTCCAGCGCGGTGGCATAATGGTAAAGCCGCTGCCTTCAGTGCCGGCATCCTGTATGGGCACCAGTTCAAGTCCCGGCTCCTCCACTTCCGATCCAGCTCTCTGCTTTGGCCTGGGAAAACAGTAGAAAATGGCCCAAGTCCTTGGGCCCCTGCACCTTCATGGGAAGACCTGGAGGAAGCTCCTGGCTCCTGGCTTCGGATCCGTGCAGCTCTGGCCTTTGCAGCCAATTGGGGAGTGAACCAGCGGATGGAAGACCTCTCTCTCTGCCTCTCCCTGTCTTTCTTTGTAACTCTGACTTTCAAATAAATAAAATAAATATTAAAAAATAAATAAGAGTTATGGAGGGAGGTAGAAAGAAAGAGAGTGTGTGTGAACTTCCATCCACTGGTTTACTCCCAGGAGCATTAGCAGGGAGCTGGATTGGAAGTAGAGCAGCCAGGACTCTAACCGGTGCCCACATGGGATGCCAGTGCAGGGGTTCTTGTTTTCGTGCAAGAAAGAATTCAGGCGTGAGACAGAGAATAGTGGAAAGCAAAATAGCAAGGTTTATTAGGGTAGGGACATCTGTAAGAATGGTTGGGCACCTCTCCAGACAGACCCTGAGAGAGAGTGCCCAGTCGCTCAGACTAGGGGAGAGCGAGGTTACATGGTTGAGTGGAGAGAATACACCTGGGCAGGCCAGGCTGGCAGCTCAGCAAAGAGGCAGATGGCTGAGCGCACAGTTCAGTTGAGGCCGGGGTTTTTTAAGGGGATGGGCCTTGCCTTCCCACCTCTTCTCCTCCTGGAACAAAGGACTTTTTGGATATATATATGAAAAATTCCTTTCTGAGTTTTCCCCCTGAAGTTATCAGACAGATGCCTGGCTGGCATCACCCCCACCAGGGAGGAAGGATGGTTATCCGGTAGAAGGGGCAGGGCGTTTGAAGTGCAGATACTGGGCTGCACCTGGAAGGTTATTGGGATGACTTTGAGATGCGGATGCTGGACCTAGATGTCAGCTCCTTAGGCCTTTGTCACACACACATAAGCTCATTTCTGACTTCCTACCTAACAGTGCTGCAGACTGGGACTTTAACCCAATGTTCCATAGCACCAGCCCCAAATTGTTCTCTTTAAGCTAGCATTGGGAATGGCTTGGATTTTTATAGAAAAACATTTTTGTTCCCTGTATAGAAACTTTGGTTAAAAGCCAAAAATAAGGGAGGGGGAGGTGCCTTGTCTGTTCTAGTCTCATGTGTAAATATTCGTTAGTTCAAGCCATTTGGTTAGGTGTGCCTTTGATTTAAAGCTTGGTTTTATATTTAGAGCATGATAATAACCTTTTGTTTGCTTCACTTTCTCTCTGAAGCTAAAATGGAATTGTATGCTCCGAAAGAAAGAAAACATTTGTTAAGATGTTCCAAAGACAAACCACTCTGAATCCAAACAGAAAGCTTTTGGTTTCTATCTTTGCTAAAAATCCCCTTGACACAGAGGAATAAGTGAAAGATAATCTAAAGAGATGTTATTCAGGTTGCAACCCAGTTAATAAGGAAATTAAGACTTTTTCTTACAAGTTGAGTCATTGATAGGCAAGTATTATATGGGGAGACCTTGCCACACATGCCTCCCCTCCCCAACTAGACTTGTTCCAAGTTCTTGATGCCATTCTTGAAACAAAAGAAGGAAGAAATGTAGATAGAGGTGAACAAGAGAGCAAGATTTCTTTAAAGGGATAGTACACTCAAGAAACAAGTGCAGACAAGCTCTGGATAAAATGAGCTGCCATTTATAAGTTTTGGGCAGGGTTTGGAGTGGGGTTCGAGGATCACTTATTTCCATGTCCACCCTCCCTTTTGTTTTTGAAATCTGTGTCATGGCATCTGGTGCATGTTGGGAGAGGGTATGCTGACGGTCCATCATGGGGATTGAGTGTGTCAAACCTGCAGCCATGCTGGAGATTTCTAGCAGGTGCCAGCTGTTAAGCAGTAAAACCTCAGCAGCTGCGGTTTGCATGGAAGGGGACAGGGTTTTGTGGTGCCAGCTGCAGTCACGGGTGTTGCTGGAAATCCTCAGTTCCTCACTACCTCCCGGCCTACATCAGTATATTTCCCAAAACTCTTTCTTGGTGAAAATTTAACAGTAATTCCCTTGGTCATTAAGATGTAAATACCAGTCACACCTGAGAAATGATGACTTTTATTATTTATTTATTTAAAAGGCAGAGAGACAAGAAATGGAGACAGAATGAGAGAGATCTTTTGTTTGCTGGTTCACTCCCTGAGCACTCAACAATTGAGGCTGAGCCAGGCCTAAACCAGGAGCCTGGAACTCAGTTCGGGTTCTTACCAAGGGCAGTGCTTGCACCAGCCTAGTTAAGTTTCTTCCCCTACCCTAACATTGTGTCCCTCTGAGAACAGGAGAGAGAGAGAGAGAGATTTATTTATTTACTTGATAGGCAGAGTTAAGACAGAGAGGTAGAGACAGAGAGAAAGGTCTTCCATCCACTGGTTCATTCCCCAAATGGCTACAATGGCTAGAGCTGGGCGAATCCAAGGCCAGAAACCAAGAGCTTCTTCCCGGTCTCCCACATGGGTACAGGAGGGGCCCAAGCACTTAGTCAATCTTCTACTGCTTTTCCAGGCCATCAGCAGGTAGCTGGATTGGAAGTGGAGCAGCTGGGACTTGAACTGGCACCCATATGGGATGCTGGAACTCCAGGTGGTTGCTTTACCTACTATGCAACAGCACTGACCTAAGAACAAGATATCATAAAGGCAAAAGTTCCCCAGGCCAACTGGTTTGAATTGGTGTGATTCAAGATGGCTGCCAACATGACCTCAAGCTGTGACAACTAAAAATCATCATGACAGCCATCAGAAGAGGCCATAAAAGGACAAAAGAAGGTGACTCTCCAATTCTGAGAATTCTACCACCTGTTTTGCAGAAAATCTATGACTATCCCTTCCACTGATTACCATATTCCTCCCCCTCATGTCTGTTCCCTAGAAGTCTGACTCTTCAGCCTCCAGCGGATGGAGAAGATGAACTGTGAGCAAGACTCCTCAGTCTTCATTCTTTGGCCACTGAATAAAGCCTGGGCTGTTGATGCTCAGCTTCAGCTTCACTATTGGTTTCTGGACACAAACACACAAAGAATTCAGTGTTGGGATGCCTCACCCCTGAAAAGGCAGTAACAGGGTCTCTCACAGGGGTGACAGTGTCCCATTATCTGCTGTATCCCAGGGAGTACCTTAGCAGAAACCTGAAACTGGAAGTAGAGTCTGAACTCAAACCTGCACTCTGATACGAAATGCAGGCATCTCAGGAGATATCTTAATTGCATGCCAAAGCTCCACTTCCTATTGCTTTTGAAATGCAAACTCCAGGGGGAGTAATTCATGGAAAATAAAAAGCATTTGTTGGCTGTGGCAGATAAAATCTGACAATGAGTATTTAAAATAATTTTTTGAAGAGCTCTGTGGTCAGTCTTGCACTAATGAAGCCAATATTCAGGCTATATGTGTGTTTTGGAGGCCTCTTGTTTTTCTCTCTTGGGTCCAACTGTCTTCATTAATAAATCAGTAAATTTTTGTACCTCTCTCATAACTCAAATTTTTAAATGAAAACTTTAAGATCTTTGTTTTTATTTGTACTTTTTATATGTAAATGTGTACATATGTGGTATGTTTGCATGTATGTGTTTGTACATTGTCTGCATGGTACTAATTGGCTTAGAGCATACTCATAAACTAGATAACTAACTTAAATTTTTTTCAAGTTCACATGACTTTAGCAATCTTTGGTAAATAAAAATATTATTGGTGTAATTCAAATAGAATTGTCTATCACCATTGCATATACACAGAATACAATTTTTTTTTTTTTTGACAGGCAGAGTGGACAGTGAGAGAGAGAGAGACAGAGAGAAAGGTCTTCCTTTGCCGTTGGTTCACCCTCCAATGGCCGCCGCGGCCGGCGCACCACGCTGATCCGATGGCAGGAGCCAGGTGCTTCTCCTGGTCTCCCATGGGGTGCAGGGCCCAAGCACTTGGGCCATCCTCCACTGCACTCCCTGGCCACAGCAGAGAGCTGGCCTGGAAGAGGGGCAACCGGGACAGAATCCCGTGCCCTGACCGGGACTAGAACCCGGTGTGCCGGCGCCACAAGGCAGAAGATTAGCCTGTTGAGCCGTGGCGCTGGCCTTTCTTTCTTTCTTTTAAGATTTATTATTCAAAAGTCAGAGTTACACAGAGAGAGAAAGAGAGGCAGAGAGAGAGAGAGAATTCTTTCATTCACTGGTTCACTCCCCAGTTGGCTGCAACGGCCGGGGCTGGGCTGATCCAAAGCCAGGAGCCAGGAGCTTCCTTTGGGTCTCCCATGTGGGTGCAGGGACCTAAGGACTTGGGCCATCTTCTGCTGCTTTCCCAGGCCATAGAAGAGAGCTGGATTGGAAGTGGAGCAGCTGGGACTCGAACTGGCATCCATATGGGATGCCAGCTCTGCAGGTGGCAGCTTTACCCGTTATGCCACAGTGCTGGCCCCACAATTTTATTTCTATTAGATATTCAATATAAAGAACAAGTAAATCAAAATGTTAAGATGATAGACAATAATTATATTTTCTAATAGGTTTAAAAAGATTTATCTCCTTGGTAACTACATCCTTATAGTTTACTAAGCTAACTAAAATGTTAGGTATTTGTTAACTATCCAGGTTATTTCCAAATAAGATAAAAGATTTTTTTTAGGTTGATCGATCTGCTTACTACATTGACTAGGTACTGATTGGTAGCATGTTAAAGAAAACATACAATACAAAATACAGAAGTTGATTTCTTCAAACCCCACCCCCCACCCCCAAATACTCATCATCAGGATTTGGTCAGAACCAGGCTGAAGGCCAGAGGTCAGGGTGACCAAGGGTGGAGGGGTCATGGGCAGTGGGTTCATGGCTGTCACGATAATACTGTGGTGATGCTTCAGCTTTCAGTGTTGGTTTTTAAAACCTCGTAATATAGGAGCCGCGGGACCGAGCCGCGGAAGCCTAGCCGCGGGACCGAGCTGTGCAAGCCGAGCCGCGGGACAGAGCCGCTGGAACGCGAGGTGAGCCGAACCTCAATAGCCCGAGACACCAGCAGGCAAGCGGAGAGAGGAGACTAGAGGGAACGACCCCCGGGTGGGGGGGGGACTTCACCAGGCTAACTGGAAGAGAGAGAGAGGTGACTGGTACGGACACGTGTTTCTCTCTCTCCGCTCACCTCTCAAGGGCGAGCAAGACAAAGAGCAGGCGCCATCTTGGACATACGTCATAAGCAGAGCGACCTCAGGTCTGCACCGACCCTGAGCCTAGCAGAAAAACCTGACTCTGGGCGGGGCAAATTAACAGGAGATTAGGACCTAGTAAATTTGTGGTGCTACTGAACTGAGTCTGTGAAAAAAGAGACGGTGGGGGAGAGAGCTCACGGAATTCACGTGAGCACTCTCCAGAGACGCTACAATTCCGTAACTTTGGCAACCCAGTGGGAGACTGAAGGAGAATTTGAGCCCACTCTGAGGGCCGAACAGATTCCCTGTTTGGTCCTTGGGAAAGAGCTTCTGATCTCTGGTTCCTGTGGGTATATCATTTGCCTGCTAACTACCTCCAACTTCGTTCAGCTGTGCAGAATAACTTCCCTTTTGAATCAAAAAAAAAAAAAAAAAGAGAGAGAGAGAGAGAGAGGTTTACCACGCCTAACCTGGGAGTGTCACCTTTGGCACACCAAACAGAGCTCTCAGGCCACACCCATCTCAAGCCCTAAGGCTCCATCAAAAACAGATAGTCCACTTAATCTAGAGCCATAATATAACAAGAAAAAGCACCACAGTGAAGAAACCAAATATCTCCAATATGCCAAATAACAAACGCAAAAACCAAGGTAATAAAAACAAGGAAGTCACCATGAAGCCCTCAAATGAAAAAGACACCCCAATTCAAGATTATGAAGATGATGACATAGAAGAAATGCAAGAAGCAGATCTCAAAAAATTGATAAGAACATTAAGAAGTTCTCAAAAACAAATTCTTGAACTACAGAAATCCTTAATGGACAAGATAGAAAATCTCTCTCGTGAAAATGAAATATTAAGGAGGAATCAAAATGAAACGAAACAACTAGTACAACAGGAAACTGGGATAGTGACTGAAGTGAAGAATTCAATAGATCAAATGAAAAACACAATAGAGAGCCTTACAAACAGAATGGGTGAAGCAGAAGAGAGAATATCGGACTTAGAAGACAGAGAACAGGAAAAGATACAGTCAGACCAAAGAAAAGAAGAGGAAATTAGGAATCTAAAACATATTGTCGGGAATCTTCAGGATACTATTAAAAAACCCAACATTCGGGTTCTAGGAGTTCCTGAAGGCATGGAGAGGGAGAAAGGATTAGAAGGCCTTTTTAGTGAGATATTAGCAGAAAATTTCCCAGGTTTGGAGAAGGACAGAGAAATCCTAGTACAGGAAGCTCACAGAACCCCTAATAAACACGACCAAAAGAGATCCTCACCACGACACGTTGTAATTAAACTCTCCACAGTGAAACATAAAGAAAAGATCCTAAAATGTGCAAGAGAGAAACGTCAGATTACTCTCAGAGGATCGCCAATCAGACTCACAGCTGACTTCTCATCAGAAACTCTACAAGCTAGGAGGGAATGGCGAGATATAGCCCAGGTACTAAGAGAGAACAACTGCCAGCCCAGAATATTATATCCTGCAAAGCTATCATTTGTGAATGAAGGTGAAATAAAGACTTTTCATAGCAAACAGAAATTGAAAGAATTTGTTGCCACTCGTCCAGCCCTGCAAAAGATGCTTAAAGATGTGTTACACACAGAAACACAGAAACATGGTCATCAATATGAAAGAAGGTAAAGGAAGGAAACCAAGGAAGGAAAGCTCACAGCAAAAGATCACAGGGAATTCAAAGCATATATTAGAACTTATCTTTGGCAAATGGCAGGGCAAAGTTACCACTTATCATTAGTCACATTGAACATGAATGGCCTGAACTGTCTAGTTAAAAGACACCGATTGGCTGATTGGGTTACAGAACAAAACCCATCTATTTGCTGCTTACAAGAAACTCATCTTTCCAACAAAGATCCATACAGACTGAAAGTGAAAGGCTGGAAAAAGATATACCATGCCAACAGAAATGAAAAAAGAGCAGGCGTAGCCATCTTAATTTCAGACAACATAAACTTTACCACAAAAACCGTTAAGAGAGACAAAGAGGGACACTACATAATGATTAAGGGATCAATTCAACAGGAAGATATAACAATTATCAATGTATGTGCACCTAACTACAGGGCACCGGTTTATCTAAAAGACTTGTTAACGGACTTAAAGGGAGACTTAGACCCCAATACAATAGTACTGGGGGACTTCAATACTCCACTCTCAGAAATAGACAGATCAATAGGACAGAAGATCAACAAGGATACAGTAGATTTAAACGACACTATAGCCCAAATGGATCTAACAGATATATACAGAACTTTCAATCCTACAGCTAAAGAATTTACATTCTTCTCAGCAGTACATGGAACCTTCTCTAGGATTGACCACATACTAGGCCATAAAGCGAGTCTCAGCAAATTCAAAAGAATTAGAATCATACCATGCAGCTTCTCAGACCATAAAGGAATGAAGTTGGAAATTAGCAACTCAGGAATCCCTAGAGCATATGCAAACACATGGAGATTGAACAACATGCTCCTGAATGAACAATGGGTCATAGAAGAAATCAAAAGAGAAATCAAAAACTTTCTGGAAGTAAATGAGGATAACAGCACAACATACCAAAACTTATGGGATGCAGCAAAAGCAGTGTTAAGAGGAAAGTTTATATCAATAGGTGCCTACATCAAGAAATTGGAAAGGCACCAAATAGATGAGCTTTCAATTCACCTCAAGGATCTAGAAAACCTACAGCAAACCAGACCCAAATCTAGTAGGAGAAGAGAAATAATTAAAATCAGAGAAGAAATCAACAGGATTGAATCAAGAAAAACATTCCAAAAAATCAGCCAAACGAGGAACTGTTTTTTTGAAAAAATAAACAAAATTGACACCCCATTGGCCCAACTAACTAAAAAAAGAAGAGAAAAGACCCAAATCAATAAAATCAGAGATGAAAAAGGAAACGTAACAACAGACATCACAGAAATAAAAAGAATCATCAGAAATTACTACAAGGACTTGTATGCCAGCAAACAGGGAAACCTATCAGAAATGGATAGATTCCTGGACACATGCAACCTACCTAAATTGAACCAGGAAGACATCGAAAACCTAAACAGACCCATAACTGAGACAGAAATTGAAACAGTAATAAAGGCCCTCCCAACAAAGAAAAGCCCAGGACCAGATGGATTCACTGCTGAATTCTACCTGACATTTAAAGAAGAACTAACTCCAATTCTTCTCAAACTATTCAGAACAATCGAAGAAGAGGGAATCCTCCCAAATTCTTTCTATGAAGCCAGCATCACCTTAATTCCTAAGCCGGAAAAAGATGCAGCACTGAAAGAGAATTACAGACCAATATCCCTGATGAACATAGATGCAAAAATCCTCAATAAAATTCTCGCCAATAGAATGCAACAACACATCAGAAAGATCATCCACCCAGACCAAGTGGGATTTATCCCTGGTATGCAGGGATGGTTTAATGTGCGCAAAACAATCAATGTGATACACCACATTAACAGACTGCAGAAGAAAAACCATATGATTATCTCAATAGATGCCGAGAAAGCATTTGATAAAATACAACACCCGTTCATGATGAAAACTCTAAGCAAACTGGGTTTGGAAGGAACATTCCTCAATACAATCAAAGCAATCTACAAAAAACCCACAGCCAACATCCTATTGAATGGGGAAAAGTTGGAAGCATTTCCACTGAGATCTGGTACCAGACAGGGATGTCCACTCTCACCACTGCTATTCAATATAGTTCTGGAGGTTCTAGCCAGAGCTATTAGGCAAGAAAAAGAAATTAAAGGGATACAAATTGGGAAGGAAGAACTCAAACTATCCCTCTTTGCAGATGACATGATTCTTTATTTAGGGGACCCAAAGAACTCTACTAAGAGACTATTGGAACTCATAGAAGATTTTGGCAAAGTAGCAGGGTATAAAATCAATGCACAAAAATCAACAGCCTTTGTATACACAGACAATGCCATGGCTGAGGAAGAACTTCTAAGATCAATCCCATTCACAATAGCTGCAAAAACAATCAAATACCTTGGAATAAACTTAACCAAGGACGTTCAAGATCTCTACAATGAAAATTACAAAACCTTAAAGAAAGAAATAGAAGAGGATACCAAGAAATGGAAAAATCTTCCATGCTCATGGATTGGAAGAATCAATATCATCAAAATGTCCATTCTCCCAAAAGCAATTTATAAATTCAATGCAATACCAATCAAGATACCAAAGACCTTCTTCTCAGATCTGGAAAAATTGGTGCTGAAATTTATATGGAGGCACAAGAGACCTCGAATAGCTAAAGCAATCTTGTACAACAAAAACAAAGCCGGAGGCATCACAATACCAGATTTCAGGACATACTACAGGGCAGTTGTAATCAAAACAGCATGGTACTGGTACAGAAACAGATGGATAGATCAATGGAACAGAATCGAAACACCAGAAATCAACCCAAACATCTACAGCCAACTTATATTTGATCAAGGATCTAAAACCAATTCCTGGAGCAAGGACAGTCTATTCAATAAATGGTGCTGGGAAAACTGGATTTCCACGTGCAGAAGCATGAAGCAAGACCCCTACCTTACGCCTTACACAAAAATCCACTCAACATGGATTAAAGACCTAAATCTACGACCTGACACCATCAAGTTACTAGAGAACATTGGAGAAACCCTTCAAGATATTGGCACAGGCAAAGAGTTTCTGGAAAAGACCCGGGAGGCACAGGCAGTCAAAGCCAAAATTAACTATTGGGATTGCATCAAATTGAGAAGTTTCTGTACTGCAAAAGAAACAGTCAGGAGAGTGAAGAGACAACTGACAGAATGGGAAAAAATATTTGCAAACTATGCAACAGATAAAGGGTTAATAACCAGAATCTACAAAGAGATCAAGAAACTCCACAAAAACAAAACCAACAACCCACTTAAGAGATGGGCCAAGGACCTCAATAGACATTTTTCAAAAGAGGAAATCCAAATGGCCAACAGACACATGAAGAAATGTTCAAGGTCATTAGTAATCAGGGAAATGAAAATCAAAACCACAATGAGGTTTCACCTCACCCCGGTTAGAATGGCTCACATTCAGAAATCTACCAACAACAGATGCTGGAGAGGATGTGGGGAAAAAGGGACACTAACCCACTGTGGGAATGCAAACTGGTCAAGCCACTATGGAAGTCAGTCTGGAGATTCCTCAGAAACCTGAATATAACCCTACCGTTCGACCCAGCCATCCCACTCCTTGGGATTTACCCAAAGGAATTTAAATTGGCAAACAAAAAAGCGGTCTGCAGCCTAATGTTTATTGCAGCTCAATTCACAATAGCTAAGACCTGGAACCGACCTAAATGCCCATCAACGGTAGATTGGATAAAGAAATTATGGGATATGTACTCTTTAGAATACTATACCGCAGTAAGAAACAACGAAATCCAGTCATTTGCAACAAAATGGAGGAATCTGGAACACATCATGCTGAGTGAAATAAGCCAGTCCCAAAGGGACAAATACCATATGTTCTCCCTGATCGGTGACAACTGACTGAACACCAAAAAGGAAACCTCCTGAAGTGAAACGGACTCTATGGGAAACGGTGACTTGACTACAGCATAGCTCTGACTGTTAATGAACAACTTAATACATTATCCCTCTTAGTAGTTTTTTTGTCTGTTCTACTTAATATGACTGGTTTAATTCTGTAATTAATACACAGTTATTCTTAAGTGTTAAAAATTAACTGAAATGTGATCCCTGTTAAACATAAGAGTGGGAATAAGAGAGGGAAGAGATGTATAATTTGGGACAGGCTCAAGCTGACTTGCCCCAAATGGTAGAGTTAAAAACATACCAGGGGATTCCAATTCAATCCCATCAAGGTGGCATGTACCAATGCCATCTCACTAGTCCAAGTGATCAATTTCAGTTCACAATTGATCATAATGAAAGGACTAAGAGTCAAAGGGAGCACATAAATAAGTCTAGTACCTGCTAACACTAACCGATGGAATAAATAAAGGGGAGAGTGATCCAACATGGGAAGTGAGATACTCAGCAGACTCATAGAATGGCAGATGTCCTAAATAGCACTCTGGCCTCAGAATCAGCCCTAAAGGCATTCAGATCTGGCTGAAAAGCCCATGAGAGTATTTCAGGCATGGAAAGCCAAGACACTCTGGCAAAAGATCTCTGCGAGTGAGATCCCAGTGGAAAGAACAGGTCTTCAAAGAAGGAGGTACCTTTCTCTGAAGGGAGGAGAGAACCTCCACTTTGACTATGACCTTGTCTAAACAAGATAAGAGTCGGAGAACTCAGAGGGCTTCCATAGCCTTGGAAACTCATGGCCGGAGCATAGGGAGATTACTGATGCCATAGACAGGAGTGTCAATTGGTAAAGTCAACAACAGGAGTCACTGTGCACTTACTCCTCATGTAGGATCTCTGTCCTTGATGTGCTGTGTATTGAGATTTAATGCTATAACGAGTACTCAAACAATATATTTCACTTTGTGTTTCTATGGGGGTGCAAACTGTTGAAATCTTTACTTAATGCATACTAAACTGATCCTCTGGAAAAAAAAAAAAAAGAAAGAAAGAAATTATCAACTCCCAATTTGACTCTCACTGGGATTAAACATGACAATAGGTCTGATCTGATTTCATCATCATTTAAAAAAAATCATCTATTATTTCTCACTTTATGTTTCTGTGTGAGAGCAAACTGTTGAAATCCTTACTTAATGTATACTAAGCTGATCTTCTGTATATTAAGATAATCGAAAATGAATCTTGATGTGAATGGAAGGGGAGAGGGAGTGGGAAAGGGGAGGGTAGTGGGTGGGAGGGATGGTATGTGGGGGAAGCCATTGTAATCCATAAATCGTACTTTGGAAATTTATATTCATCAAATAAACGTTAAAAAAAAAAAACCTCGTAATATAGCTAGTAGAAAGATCTTACCCTGTGTGTAGAAGTCTCAACATGAACATTTTCTTGTTTGTGCTTACATTATTTTACCTTTATCTTCAATTTATGGTTTCCTTGTAGAAATCATTTTTAAGCCACATGTCTTTCTGAGGGCCAGTTTAGTAAAATAATATAATCCCCCCAAACTATTAGATACAATAAATGGAAACTGGTTACAACACACTGATTCTGAACCAGAGAGGGCACCATTGTCAGCTCCTTCTCATTACTGGAATTCCCACAAGCTTCAATCACAAACCTCACTTGCTGTAGGTGACAGGTGACCTGAGAGGCAGTCCAAGGGATGGACCCTGGCTCTGCCTATAAATTAACTACTAGAAAAACTTTTAGATCAAAAAAGAAAGGCAGGAAGAAAGGATAAAAGGAAGGGAGGCTGGTTAATTATTTTCCTTCCCTGAATGGGAATGGGTAATGTTGAGCAGATAATTTTGCTTTTTTTTTTTTTTTTTTTGACAGGCAGAGTTAGACAGTGAAAGAGAGAGAGAAACAGAGAGAAAGGTCTTCCTTCCATTGGTTCATCCCCCAAATGGCTGCCACGGCTGGCATGCTGCGTGGATCCAAAGCCAGGGTCAGGTGCTTCCTCCTGGTCTCCCATGCGGGTGCAGGGGCCCAAGCACTTGGGCCATCCTCCACTGCCTTCCTGGGCCACAACAGAGAACTGGACTGGAAGAGGAGCAACCGGGACAGAATTTGGTGCCCCAACTGGGACTAGAACCCAGGGTGCCGGCGCCGCAGGTGGAGGATTAGCCTAGTGAGCCATGGTGCTGGCTGAGCAGATAATTTTGGAGACCACTGGGGTGAAGAACGAGAACTGGAAACACTAGGAAAGAGCTGTTGTTGGAGTAGATGATTTGGAAGGCACTGGTGAAGGAAATAAGTGAAAATATATCGGACAGCACACAACTCTCATCTACCTTGCAATAAATGGTGAAGAAATAATTCTGGGAGAGAAGTAGTTCATCTGTCTCTTACTGCTGGGTCCCAGGGTGAGGCATTGACTTGGCAAGTCCTCTTGGGGTACTGTGAAGAATTACCTCCGATCCAGACTGCTCCTTGTCAGGGAGGGATGAGAAATGGCAGAGTTTGTATTTTCTTTTTTTAAGATTTATTTATTTATTTGAAAAGCAGAGTTACAGTTACAGAGAGGTAGAGGCAAAAACAGAGAGAGAGAGAAATCTTCTATCTGCTAGTTCACTCTCCAAATGGCCGCACCAGCCGACTGGAGCTGTGCCAATCTGGAGCCAGGAGCCAGGAGCTTCCTTGGGGTCTCCCATGAGGGGCAGGGGCTCAAGGACTTGGGCCATCCTCCACTGCCAGAGAACTGGATTGAAAGTGGAGCATCTTGGGGGCCGGTGCCATGGCTCACTTGGTTGATACTCTGCCTGTGGAGCCACCCATGTGGGAGACTAGGAGAGGGCTCCTGGCTCCTGGCTTCAGATCAGCGTAGTTCTGGCCGTGGCAGCCATTTGGGGGTGAGCCAACGGAGGGAGGACCTTTCTCTCTGTGTCTCTCTCTCTCTCTATCTCACTAACTCTAGCTGTCAAAAAAAAAAAAAAAAAAAAAAAGGAAGTGGAGCACCCTGGGACTCAAAACAGCACCCATAGGGATGCCAGCACTGCTGGTGGCAGCTGTACCCATAGCACCGGCCCCTGTATGGTTTTAAGTTGGCAGCAAATTTAACCATTTACTTGTTTGCATGGGCTCCACATTAAACTGCTGCTGACATGGCACTAGGAAACCCTGCATCACCTTAGCTCTGCTTGTCTGCAGTCTTGCTTAGATCCATACAGCTTCATCAGCTTACTGTACTCTGCAATCTTTAACCCAAACAAAAGCTCAATCTGGCTTTTCTTGGGATTGTGTCATACTCAGCTAAGTATTGTTTCACAGTGACCTATGATCTTGTTTTAATTGTTTTAAATCTTTTTGTAGTCTTAAACTCTCCCAAATCAAACTCTAAATTACATTCTTTGACCTAGAATTGACATTAGGATTTTTCCAGTTGGCCCCTGGAGAGCCTCAAGGCTATGTCTCTCATCTTGTAGTGATATTAAAATAATTAGAATCATTTGATATGCTAAATTATATGGAATATAGTATCAGATGAGAAGTTATATTTAACCTTCTTTGTGTATATTGATATAAATATGTTAACTACATCTGTTCCAAAATTATATGGGATTCCTAGAAGGCTGATATGTATTGGTACAAGTTAACACTTATAATAATACTGGATAGGTTAAATACCACAGAAATAACCAAATTTCTTTGTCAGTTGCTGACTATAGTGAATTCTTACCAGATTTGTAACCATGGCCATTTAAGTTTCATTGTCCACGGTTAAAGTGCTTTATTCTGATGTTTCTTCTGAAAGGTCTTTGTAAGTAACCATCATCCTAAAGTGTCTTTGTTAGATATAGGTTTCAGGTAACTTTGAGACTCAATTATTGGAATGAGTAAGAATTCTAGAACATAAACACTGGGCTTATAAAATGGCTGACCAACATCAAACAGAACAAAAATTAATTACGCATCTTTCCCCTGTAGCTCTAGAATCTTTAGCCATAAGTGGGAGGTTTCTTGCATGCTGTCAGGAGCTCATTAAGAATGTTAATAAAAGTGCATTAAGCCACTGCCTGCAGTGCCAGCATCCCATATGGGCACCAGTTGGAGTCCTGGTTGCTCCACGCCTGACCCAGCCCCCTGATAATGCCCTTGGGAAAACAGTGGAAGATGACTCAAGTCCTTGGCACCGGCACCCATGTGGGAGACTCAGATGAAGCTATGGGCTCCTGGCTTCAGCCTGGCTCAGTCCTGCCATTGCGACCATTTGGGGAGTAAACCAGCAGATGGAAGGCCTTTCTCTCTCCCTCTCCCTCTGTGTCTCCCTCTTTAATTCTGACTTTCAAATAAATAAATACATACATCTTAAAAAAAAAAAAAGAGTTGGGGCTAGCGCTGTGGTGTAGTGGGTAGAGCTGCCACCTGCAGTGCAGGCATCCCATGTGGGTGCTGGTTTGAGACCCAGCTGCTCCACTTCCAATCCAGCTCTCTGCTATGGCCTGGCAAAGCAGTGGAGGATGGCCCAAGTCCTTGAGCCCCTGCACCCACGTGGGATACCCAGAAGAAGCTCTTGGCTCCTGGCTTCGGATTGGCGCAGCTCCTGCCATTGTGGCCATTTGGGGAGTGAACCATTAGATGGAAGACCTCTCTCTCTCTACCTCTATCTCTTTATAACTCTGCCTTACAAATAAATAAGTAAATCTTTAAGAAAAAAGAAGAAGAAGAAGAAGAAATAAAATAATAAAAGTTAGTCCAGGGGTAGGCACTGTGGTATAGCAGGTTAGGCTGCTGCCTATAGTGCCAGCATCCCATATGGACACCAGTTTGTGTCCCGGCTGCTCCACTTCCAATCCAGCTCCCTGCTGGTGTGCCTGGGAAGGCAGCGGAGGGTAGCCCAAGTGCTTGTGCCTCTGCACCCATATGGGAAATCCAAGTGGAGCTCCTGGTTCATGGCTTCAGCCTGGCCCAACCCCAGGCTTTGCAGCCATTTGGGGAGTGAGCCAGAAATGGAAGATCTCTCTTTCTCTGTGATTATGCTTTTCAAATAAA
Organism: Oryctolagus cuniculus; assembly: GCF_051225735.1. NCBI lineage: Eukaryota > Metazoa > Chordata > Mammalia > Lagomorpha > Leporidae > Oryctolagus > Oryctolagus cuniculus. Next base: position 66,268,964 of record NC_142867.1, read on the forward strand.
TTATTTATTTGAAAGTCAGAGTTACACAGAGAAGGAGAAGCCGAAAGAGAGAGGATTTCTATCCGCTGGTTCACTCCCCAATTGGCTGCAACAGCTGGAGATGTACTGTTCCGAAGCCAGGAGCCAGGAGCTTCTTCCAGGTCTCCCACACAGGTGCAGGGGTCGAAGGACTTAGGCCATCTTCTATTGCTTTCCCAGGCCACAACAGAGAGCTGGATTGGAAGTGGAACAGCTGGTATTTGCATTGGTGCCCATATGGGTTGCCGGCACTGAAGGCAGTGGCTTTACCCACAATGCCACAGTGCCAGCCCCTAAAATAAATCTTAAAAAACTAAAAAAAAAATTTAAAAAAGAAAACATGTTCAGAGGGTACCAGAATAATACTAATACTAATACTACTACTACTAATAATAATAATGATAAAGTTACTCAGGTTCAACAATCTTTTTATATCAACAAAGGGAGGGACCTTCCATCTCATAGGCTATCTCAGTGAGCTTGTGAACTAAAAAAGACATCTCCACAAAAATTTCTTCCAGCCCCAATGGGTAGGTCTTTTCCAGGTACTTCCTGTGAAGCCCTCTGCAGCCAAACTTGAGGGAGCTGACTCCTGGATTCTTGTTCCCCAACTTACGAACTTCTGGTCTACTTGAGCAGTCCAGTTTCCTATTACTGGCCTTGAGCTTCATCTGGCCAGGAAGAGAAGTCACGGGCAGGTCAAAGTTTGACTGCTTCTACCCAGGAGTTTGGTCCAGGCGTGTATAAACCTTAAATACTGAATCTTGCTATGCCTGGTTCTTATGCTTATTTTGTAGTTATTATAATAATTTTGTTCTTAGGAATGCTGTTCATTTTGATTGTGCTGAACCAAGCTAGTCAATTTTTTGTTTTAGATCATCAATTTAAAGATATATATTTGTGGGGCTGACATTGTGCTATGGCAGGTAAAGCTGCTGCCTGCACTGTTGGCATCCCATATGGGCACTGGTTTGAGTCCTGGCTGCTCCATTTCCAATCCAGCTCCCTGCTAATATGCTTGGGAAAGCAGCAGAAGATGGCTCAAGTCCTTGGGTCCTTGCATCCACATGGGAACCCTGCAAGAAGCTCCTGGCTTTAGCCCAGCCCTGACTGTTGCAGCTATTTGAGTAGTGAATCAGCAGATGGAAGATCTCTCTCTCTCTCTCTCTCTCCCCCCTCTCTAACTCTGCCTTTCAAATAAATAAATAAATAAATACTTAAAAAAAAAAAAAAAAAAGATAGGGGCCGACGCTGTGCGCAGCAGGTTAAAGCCCTGGCCTCAAGTGCCAGCATCCCATATGGACACCGCTTCTAGTCCCGGCTGCTCCTCTTCCAATCCAGCTCTTTTCTATGGCCTGGGAAAGCAGTAGAAGATGGCCCGAGTCCTTGGGCCCCTACACCCATGTGGGAGACCCAGAAGAAGCTCCTGGCTCCTGGCTTCGGATCGGTGGAGCTCTGGCCATTGCGGCCAATTGGGGAGTGAACCAACAGATGGAAGACTTCTCTCTGTGTCTCTACCTCTCTCTGTAACTCTGTCTTTCAAATAAATAAAATAAATCTAAAAAAAAAGATATATATTTGTTTTTTTTTTTTTTTTGACAGGCAGAGTGGACAGTGAGAGAGAGACAGAGAGAGAAAGGTCTTCCTTTTGCCGTTGGTTCACCCTCCAATGGCCGCCGCTGCAGCCGGCGCACCACGCTGATCCGATGGCAGGAGCCAGGATCCAGGTGCTTTTCCTGGTCTCCCATGGGGTGCAGGGCCCAAGCACCTGGGCCATCCTCCACTGCACTCCCTGGCCATAGCAGAGAGCTGGCCTGGAAGAGGGGCAACCGGGACAGAATCCGGCGCCCCAACCGGGACTAGAACCCGGTGTGCCGGCGCCACAAGGTGGAGGATTAGCCTAGTGAGCCACGGCGCCGGCCTTATATATTTGTTTTTAGTCTAGATAGTCACTCACCTCAGCAAGAAAGGGCTTACTGCTATTAGATGCCTGGCAAACAGGCAGACAATGCCTTTTAAAGCCTCTGAGGACATTAAATTATTACTTTTTCTACACAAAAATTCAGACTCCATCCAACAGAGAGAAGAGGTACATGCTGACAGTTTATCAGTATGGTCTAGGGAAAAGTATACTTTGTTTTCTTATTCGTAATGTTGGAGTTACATAAACAGGGACGTGACCCAAAACGTTTCCTACCCCATTGGTAGAACTGCCCACTCCACCACTCTGGCTGTTAGAGCCCAGAGGGGCTCTTTAGATGTCCTTGGTCACGTAGTCCTGGATAACTGCACTGTACTGGATTACCTTGAGCCACACAGGGTGGGGTCTGTGCTGTGATGAGTGCTTCATGCTGTACTTGGATAATTGCTTTTAGCCAGATTGAGTTGGAAACTTCCAAAGTCTTAAAATTGACTAAGTTCCTAAAAGGAGTGCCCTTAAAGAATCCTCTCAGCTGGTTCAATTTCTAATTCTCAGATTTTTTCAGCTGGCTACACTCTGATATTGATTCCATGTTGCATTCTGCCCCACGGGTTTGTTTGCCTTTTGTTTTCTGTTTTGAGAGGTAGGGAGACAGAAAGAGGGTCAGAACACCCAGGCTGGTTCACTCCCCAAATGCCCAAGAGCCAGGCACTCAATCCAGATGCCCTACATTGAAAGCAGGGACCCAACCACTAAAGCCATCACCTACTGCCTCCCAAGTGCATGCATGTTAGAAGGAAGTTTAAATTAGAGTGGAGTCAGGACTTGAACCCAAGCACTCTGATACAGTATGCAGACATCCTAAACAGTATCTTACTAAACAGACACACCTGCCCAATTTTTTTAAAGATCTCATTTATTTATTTGAAAAGTGGGAAGAGAGAGAGATTGAGATTGAGATTGAGATTGAGATCTTCATCTGCTGGCTCAGCACAATGGCTGGCATTAAACCAGGTCAAACTCGGGAGCCTGGAACACCATCTGGTCTCCCATGTAGGTGGCAGGGGCCCAAGCATTTGGACCATCTTCTACTGCTTTCCCAGGCATCTTAAGGAACTGCATCAGAAGTGGAGCAGCTGGGATTTGAACCAGCACCCCTATATGGTATGCAAGTATCATGGTGATGGGTGGTTTAAGCCACTGCACCACAACACTGGCCCCACCTTACAGTTTTGAAAAATTCTCATCATAGGACTAAGCATATGCTTCTCTTTAAGATTATTCTAGCCTGTTTCTACAGATGCCTGCAAGACAGCCCACCAGAATCATGCTAATCCAACACTTTAAGACTCTAGACTCACTCCAATTAGAAATTGTAACCAGTCTTACCCGAAATACTATTTTTGAAAGTTATTTATTTCTTTGAAAGACAGAATGATAGAGAAAGGGAGAGAGAGAGAGAGAGAGAAAGAGAGAAAGAGAGAGAGATCGATCTTGCATCCACTGGTTCACTCCCAAATGGCTGCACCAGCTGAGTTTGGGCCAGGCTGAAGCCAGGAGTCAGGAACTACATCATGGTCTCCCACATGGGTGGCAGGGGCCCAGGCACTTGAGCCATCTTCTGCTGCCTTCCCAGGTGCATTAGCAGGAAGCTGAATCAGAAGTGGAGCAACTGGGACTCAAACCAGTAGTCTAATATGGGATGCTAGCACCACAAGCAACGATTTAACTCACTGTGCCACAGTGCTGGCCCCATACACCCAAGAGACTGATTCAGATCTGACAGGTACCTGGGTGAATCTTGTAAGTAAATGGATTTAGTTGCTCAGTTGACCACTGCCTGCTGTGAAGATCCCAACATGAAACTGAATGGATCTGAGCAGGTAATCAACCACTCTAGCATCATAATGGAACATGAGCGACATAATTGATCATCAGTACTGCCTGCTGATAGGTTTTAATCAGAGGGGGGGAAACGTGTCTACGGCCATGCCCCTGAACATGTCCAACTTCAAAAGGGAGAAGTGTAAACCTTGGGAAAAGCTGAACCTTCAAGATGAATTTTGAGTGGCAAAATGTGCCTAACATTTAAAATGGAGCCAGCCAGACATTTGCTGACTAGAGATTGCATATATATTCTGTTGCTCTGTATTCCGAAAACGTAACAAAAAATCTGCTTTGTGGCTCTTGCCTAGGTATGTTTCTGTTTGAGAGATGATCATTTCTAAAAAATTCTCAACTTCATCATGTGGACTTGACCAATGGACTGCAACCTATGGTCAACAATTGAAACTGAATAACTCACAATACCTCATTTGCATAAGCCTCTCAGAACTGAACAAGCATAAATGCTTCATTTGTATAAGTGGACTTCAATGAGAAACTGAGTGGGAAATTCCTATAAGTAGGACAATTCCTTTCCTTTGTTGGTGTAATGCACTTCTGGTTTCTGTTAAACAACATATGGCCCAAGGCTGGCGCTGTGGCATAGCTGGTAAAGCCGCTGTCTGCAGTGCCAGCATCCCATATGGGCACCAGTTTGAGTCCCAGCTGCTCTGCTTACGATTCAGCTTTCTTCTGTGACCTGGGGAAGCAGTAGAAGATGACCCAAGTCCTTGGTCTCCTGCACTCCTGTGAAAGACCCAGAAGGAACTCCTGGCACCTGGCTTCAGATCAGCTCAGCTCCAGCCATTGCAGCTATTTGGGGAGTAGATAGAAGATGTGTGTGTGTGTGTGTGTGTGTGTGTGTCTACTTCTCTCTGTAACTCTTTCAAAATAAATAAAATCTTTTTCTTTAACATTTTATTTATTGAAAGGCAGAGTTACAGAGAGAGAAGGAGAGAGAGAGAAGGAGAGAAAGAGAGAGAAGGCGAGACAGAGAGAGAGAGAAAGAGTCTTCCATCCTCTGGTTCACTCCCCAGAATGGCTGCAATGGCCAGAGCTGCTCCAATCCAAAGCCAGAGCCAGAAGCTTCTTCTGGGTCTCCAGCAGCGGGCGGGGGCTCAAGGACTAGAGCCATCTTCTACTGCTTTCCCAGGCCATAACAAAGAGCTGGATTGGAAGTGGAGCACCCGGGACTCAAACCAGCACTCATGTGGGATGGCAGCACTGCAGGTGGAGGCTTTACCCGCTATGCAAAAGCACCGACCCCTAAAATAAATCTTAAAAAAAGGCATAGAACTTAACAAATGTAGATAAACCCCACTTTAAAAAAAAAGAAAGAAAAGAACAATTGGCCCAGGCACATTAGCAGGAAGCTGGGAAGTTGAATCAGAAGTGGACTAACTGGGGCCATGTTATAGTATAGTAGGGTAAGTCTGCCTGCAAAGTTGGCATCCCAAATGGGCACTGGTTCACGTCCTGGCTGCTCCACTTCCCATCCAGCTCTCTGCTTAGGGCCTGGGAAAGCAGTGGAAGATGGTCCAAATGCTCCCAAGTGGGAGACCCGAAAGAAGCTCCTGGCTCCTGGCTTTGGATTGGAGCAGCTCTGGCCATTGTAGCTATTTGGGGAGTGAACCAGTGGATGGATGACCTTTCTCTCGTCTCTCCCTTTCTCTGTCTTTAACTCTGCCTCTCAAATAAATAAATAAATAAATCTTTTTTTTTAAGTGAAGTAGCCAGAATTTGAATTGGCACTCTGATATGGGATATGGGGGTCCCAAGCAGCAGCTTAACTCACTGCACAGTGCATGCCCCCCAGCTTATTTCACTTAGCATAACACCTTTAAAGCTCATCCATGTCATACCATGTAACAGAATTTCATTCCGTTTTGAGAGTTAATAATACTGTACTTGTGTGCATGTGTGTATGTGTGTGTGTGACATTTTGTTTTCCCATTCATCTGTTCAATTAACATTCAGATCGTTTCTACCTCTTAACTGTTGAGAATAGTGCTACTAAAAATGACGTATACAAATATTTCTTCAGGACTGGCTTTCAATTCTTTTGAGTATTTACCCAATTGTGGAATTGCTGTATCCTGTGGTAATTCTATATTCAAATTTTTGAAGAATCACCAAACTGTTTTCCTTAGCAGTTGAAGCATTTTACATTCCCATTAACAGCACACAAAGGTTCTGGTTTCTTCACCTCTTTACCAACACTTGCTATTTTCTGTTTTTATAATAGCTATGCTAATGGACATGTGGGGTAACTCTAGTGATTAATGATGCTGAGTATCTTTTCATGTGCTTATCTATCTACTCTGCTCATCTTTGAATTGAGATGTCTGTTTTTTGTTGTTGATGATGAAGAGTTATGAGGGTTATTTATAAGTTCTGGATATTAATTCTTTATTGGCTATGTGATTGGCAATATTTTCTCCCATTCTGTGGGTTGTCTTTTCACTCTTTTGGCAGGGTCTTGTGATGCACAAAGCTGGAAATATTTTTAAATAGGGAAATGCAGAGAGACTTTGCCAATTAGCAGGTGTGATTACTGGTTAGAAACATTCTTATTATTGCCATTGCTATTATTTCATGTCTACTCATGATGAATGTTTAGGGAAAATCACAATAAAAGAGCAAATGGCCTATCTCTGAACCTCGTGGGTATCTGGGGAGTAAACCAGCAGATGGAGATCTCTCTGTGTCTCTCCCTCTCTCTGTCATTCTGTCTTTCAAATATATAAAATAAATATTTTTTAAAATGGCCTTCAGTTTTATTCAGTCTTGTGAAATCTGAGGTTCACAGATTAAAGGCTGAATATGAAATTGCTATCCATTTGGTCTGTGAATTAAGAAACAAAAGTCATAGTTTGATTATAATAGAGGAATACCTGGGAGTATATTTTGGGAGTTATTGTTCTAGCTACCTTGCTGCTTAGATTTTGTAGTTTTCCATGAGAAAAGATCTAGTTACCTTTTTAAATCAGGGTTTCCTACCATTCTTTGGTGCCTAGGGACAGGTCATTTTGGTGATGGCTGCCTTGACATCCTTGTTCCTCAGTGTGTAGATGAGGGGGTTGAGAACAGGAGTGAGAATGGCATACACAACATTGCCCGTGATGTGGAAGTCGAGGGGCAGGTCAGCCCTGTAGGCCACGTAGGCTACGGCGATGGATGAGTAGTAGGTGCCCACCACCAGGAGGTGGGAACTGCAGGTGGAAAAGGCTTTTGAGCGGCCTTCTCGAGACTTGATGCGAAGCACCGAGGCCAGGATGTGGGCGTAGGAGAGAAGCACCAGCAGGAGGGGCAGGGAGGACACCACCATGGCGATGCAGAAGCCCATGAGGGTCTGGGAGGTGGTGTCGGAGCAGGAGGACTGGACCAGAGACAGGTGGTCACAGAAGCAGTGGTGGATGTAGGCAATGCTGTTGTATGCCATCTGGGAGGTCTTTACTACTGCTGGGACGGGCAGGAGGAAGGCAGTGAGCCAGGCGCTGGCTGCCAGTGCAGCATTGGTCTGTGGGGTCATGTGGACAGGGTAGTGCAGTGGGCGGCAGATAGCCACATAGCGGTCATAGGCCATGACCACCAGGATGAAGGCTTCTGAACAGGAGAAGCTATGGAAGAGGTACATCTGCAGGAAGCAGGCAGGAAGGAAAGCTGAGGAAGTGGTCCCCAAACAGGAATAGAGACAGCATCTTGGGGACGGTGGTCGTGGTGAAAAGGATGTCCAGGGCTGAGAGGTTGATGAGGAAGAAGTACATGGGCTTGTGGAGGCTAGGCTCTGCCAGCACAGCCCCCAGGATCAGGGCATTACCCAGCAGGATGAGCAGGTAGAGGAGGAGGAAGATAAAGAAGATGGGAAGGAAGAGGTGCTCCGGCAGAGAGGGGATGCCTGCCAGGTAGAAGACAGGTGAGTCATCTCCTGATCCATTACAGGCTGTGGTCTCCATGGGGGCTAAAGCTGGATGCTCAGGAGGTGGGTAGTGAGACATCTGCAAACCAGGCTCCTCTGCAAACAGAACAACCAGAGGTTCCGGGGTGAGAATTCCAGAAAGGTCATGAACACGACTGTATTTATGTAATTTGCAGTCTAGAGCACAGGGGATGGGTTGTGTCCCATATCAAATTTCTTCAGCCCTTTCTAGAATTGCCTCTTCCCTTTTAAAAATCAACCATGAGAAATTGTCTACACTACACAAACCATACACTCTGTGTGAGGTATAGGTGACAAATTGATGGGTCTGAAATTCCAGGGGTAAAGATACTAAGCAATAATTATTTAATAATTTTAAAATTTAATAATAATTTCATTGCAGTTGCTTGGCAGAACTCCTCCTGGTGTCCTATTCCATTTCCCATATGGTCTTCTTGGCGGATTAAGATCTCTCATCTGGCCCCCGAGTTCCTTTCTCTTTCAACCTTTGCTTCAAGTTTTACAAAAGGACATCATTGTCCCCAGTCGCTCATGAGCCCTGATTTATCCAAGGTTCACAGCAGCAAGTATCTTCCACCATAATCACTAAAGGGCCTGTCTCCCTGTTCTCCCGCTGGTTTGCTGCAGGGCTTCTACTGTCTCTCTGGAGTTCTGTGTCCCCTCTCTGGGGGCAGGGCTTGTTGTCATGTTCCAAAACTGCAAGTGTGGTGAGAAGTTATCCCTGACTAGGGTCCTGACAATGTTTTCTCCCACCCCAGGCAGCCCTGGAGAGCCCACGCCTCTCTCTGTCATCCAGTGAATTTCCCTCCATCTTGGCTGCTGCCACTCAGCAACTGCTCTTGTTTGGCCTCGGCATGCCCGCTATGCAGCAGACTCCCCCGGCCCCTGGTTGGAAAGGGTCCTGGTGACCTGGGAGGCCTTGGGAGGTGTTGTTGAAAGAGAAAAAAACCCAAAATATGTTGGCAGCAGCTGCTCCAAGGCAGAAGAACCCCAGAGGCTCAGAAATGAACATTTCAGCTCCCAGCCCAGGCATTTTGGGTTGAAGGAAAGCGCTGACTCACCCTCTGCTCTAGGTGTGCCACTTGGATGGAGCAACCCCCGGGGCAAGTCCACATGAGCAACAGCATCATTGCCTCTTTAATCCCAGTGGTTCCCCTTATTGTCCTGAGCCACTTCTGATTTCCCACTTTTCTAACAAATCATCTTCATGAATGCAACCACTAATATAGAAACTGGGAAAATGTCCCAACCATAGACTAGAGACTGTGCACAAGGAAAGGGGGGCTTCCCAGGTGCCTGGACTGCTGTTTTTTGTTTTTGTTAAAGGAGCTGGAATTCTTTTTTTTTTTTAATCAAATTATTTATTTGAGAGGCAGAGAAAGAGATAGACACATAGAGAGATCTCCCATCTCCTGGATCATTTTTCAAACACTCAGAGTAGCTAAGGTTGGGCCAGGCTAAAGACAGGAGCGGAACTCAGTCCAGGTTCCTACTGAAGCCATGACCTGCTGTCTTCCAGGGTGAACAGTAGCAAAAAGCAGGAATTGGTAGCAGAGCTGGGACTCAAACTTGGGCTCTCTGATACTGGTTGCAAGCATCCTAAGCAGCGTATTAATCACTAAGCCAAATGCCCACCTCTGTGCTGGTCTTTGCTTTCCAGAGCAAAGCACTTGCCTTGTATGTATCTCCTGGAGAATCCTGAAGTCCAAGTTTCCAATGTGGAACAGTTTTTGCCTTTTTGATTTTGCCATTGATGGCATCATACAAAATTAGAGTTCGGGTTTTTCTCTGCGTCTCTGTATGATAGGCACTAAATTGGTGTCTGGCAACACAAAGGATCCTTTGAAATAACACCCCAGGATCTGGCAGAAGAGTGAACCTGTTTCAAACAGAGAGTCAGCCTTCAGTTAACCAGAACCCTTTCCCAACAGATTTTGGTGGCCAGATTTTCCTCAAACCCAGAGGAATGAAAGCTACATGGCCCTGGACAATCCTGCATTCAGAGAAGCAGTCATGGGCTGATCCGTGGGTTAGGGTGATGTGGGGGTTGGAGAGATAAAATCTCAGGTCAAAACCACTTGGGCTCTAACAGGCCATCAAGCCCAGCTGCTCTGCTCTTTCTTTCTTTGTCCAGTTTTGTGCAGATGGTCCATGGCTTTTCCATGCCAGGCGGTGCTGGACTATTTAAGAAGCAGCCCAGGTGCAGGCCACCAGCAAAGCAGGGCTCCAGAAATGTGGTAGGAATTTAACATGGGCTGTTTCATAGCACCAATCACCTAAGCCACCACCAGAAATACCAGAATTTGGCTGGACTTTCTTATAGTTCTTACTTTATTTTGAATTATATGTTACCTCCCAGTGATGCAGTCACAGGCTTAGGGCCAAAAGGACATTTCCCAGGGCACTGAACTTGCCCCAGTTGTCTTCCCTGTGGGAGTGGTCTATGACCCAGAGCTGGCAAGAAAAGACAGGAAACCCCATCACCTGGATGTCCAGCCTTGCATGACACTCCACAGCCATCATCTCTCAACACACAGCCCTGACAGGGTGTGGTGATGTGCCATCAACACACAAGAACCTGGGGGTCAGAGGAAGATGGGCTCGCTTCCAAGGCCACTGCTGGCAAGGGGCGAGAGCAGAGGGTATTCCTGGAATCAGCCTGCTGTGAGGCTGTCCTGCCTTCCTGGCAGCCAAGAATCCTGGCTCCCAGACCAGCCCTGCCATTTGCTGGCTGTAACCATCCTTCTTCCCCACAGCCTAAGTTTTCCTCCCTGTACAGTGAGAGGTTTGAAGACCAGGTCTCTGAGGGGTTCCAATTCACTGAGCCATGTTCTCAGTGTCCCCATATATTTGGCAGGATGGTCCATGCCCATAAGGGAGAGGGCAAGGGCTGCCCTGCTCAGGTCACCTGCTTAAGGTCAAGTCCTTTGCCTCTTGGTTAAGGGTACATACTTGAGAGTCAGAAAGGACTGGTTTCCAATCCCTGCTCCCACTTCCAGCTGTGTGACCCTTGAGCATCATGTCACATCCCATCATCTGAAACCACATAGGGTTTCATTCATGGAGAGAACTCAGAAAATGCTTTCTACAAGCCCAGGACATGTGAATTCAAAGTTTTCTAGAGTTTCAGGGCCAGCACTGTGGTGTAGCTGGTAAAGCTACCACCTACAGTGCTGGCAGCCCATGTGGGTGCTGGTTTGTGTCCCAGCTGCTCCACTTCCAGTCCAGCTCTCTGCTATGGCCTGGGAAAGCAGTAGAAGATGCCCAAGTCCTTGGGTCCCCGCACCTGCGTGGGAGACTGGAAAGAAGCTCCTGGCTCCTGCCTTCGGATCAGCGCAGCTCCTTCTGTTGCGGCCATTCGGGGAGTGAACCAACGGATGAAAGACCTCTCTCTCTTTCTCTGCCTCCTGCCTCCTGCCCCTGCCCCTGCCCCTTCCCCTTCCCCTACCCCTACCTCTATCTCTACTTCTCTGTAAGACTCTTCATTTCAAATACATAAATAAGTCTTAAAAAAAAAAAAGCCAAAGTTTTCTACAGTTTCATTGGTTCCTGGGAAAAGATGCCACCACAGTGATTTGCCTCCCAGCTGTGAGCATTCCTCCTTACCCTTATCGGACCCATCAGGATGCCTGGTCCAAGTCGCCCACCGTGCATAGGCATACAGTGGATCTTGGGTGCCTGCTTCTGTGCACATCCAATCTATCTTCCTGACCTCTGGCCCAGAATTATGGTCCTTGATCCTCCATGCTCATCCCCCATCCCTGTCTGCATACCAGTCCTGCCTATCTGTGGGCACAACATGTCCAGCAAAGGTCACCTGCTGAGCCTGGTTCCACAGTTGTCTCTGTGGTTCTCCGCATGAAGCCTTGGGGGAAGTTAGCAGGCTGGGGTTGTGGGCCATGGACCTTAAACCCTTGTGCTCCTCCTTTCAGGCAGGCCTCTCAGGGTATTTTCCCTCAGGACAGTGCTCCTGTGGGCACTGTGCTACCATCCCTCAGGGACCAATTCCTGGCATCTCCTAGGGCATGTGTAGGAGGGTGTGGGCCTTGGCACTGGGCTTCATGATAATGAGAGGAACACCACTAACAGCCCTCAAGGGCCCAGAGTTCTACACTAATGGTGTAGCCTTCATTCCCATGATCCCACCTCACACTCATAGCAGCAGAGGAGGCAGGAAGCAACCACAAGGTATACAGAGAATACAAGAGAAGGAAGAGAAATAACCCACCCCCTTTCACACGGTGGGGCTAGAGGCAGAGCTAGAATTGGGATGCAAAGCTCTATTCCTTGCCCAGTGCTTTGACCACTACCACAGTTGTGTAATAATTAAGAAGATGGGATTTGGAACTATTAGATATTAAAGATATTTCTGTATTGGTGTGCTGGTTTTCCACTAGCTTTTACCATTGTATATAGAAATACTAATATGCACTGCAGCAAAGTCTGCTGGTGGGAATGTAGATTAGTAAGTGTGGTTATTGGACAGATGTTCTTCAAAAACTTAAAAATACATCTACTGTGTGATCCAGCAATCCCACTACTCAATATTTATCCAGGCCGGCGCCGCGGCTCACTAGGCTAATCCTCAGCCTGTGGCACTGGCACCCTGAGTTCTAGTCCCGGTTGGGGTGCCGGATTCTGTCCTGGTTGCTCCTCTTCCAATCCAGCTCTCTGATATGGCCCAGGAAGGCAGTAGAGGATGGCCCAAGTGCTTGGGCCCTGCACCCACATTGGAGACCAGGAGGAAGCACCTGGCTCCTGGCTTCAGATCGGCGCAGCGCACCAGCCGTAGCAACCATTTGGGGGTGAGCCAACAAAAGGAAGACCTTTCTCTCTGTCTCTCTCTGTCTCTCTCTCTCACTGTCTAACTCCGCTCAAAAAAAAAAATATCCAAAGGAAATTAAATAAGTATGTTGAAGAGATATCTAAAGCCGCACGTTTGCTGCAGCACTATTCACAATAGCCAAGATGTGGAATCAACCTAGGTGTCCATAAACCCTGAATGGATAAAGGAATCGTGGTACATAACACAATGGAATACTATTCAGCCTTATGAAGAATGAATTCCTGTCATTTGCAATGACATGGATGGACTTGGAGATCATGAAATTACAAATAAACCAGTCCAGAAAGACAAGTACTACATGATCTCACTTATATGTGAAATCTCAAAAATATTGACCTCATTGAAGTTGAGCAAATAGCTACCAGAAGCTGCGATGAATACAGTGGAAGGGAGAGATGGGCAAAGGCTGGTTTTCGGTACTAAATTACAGTTTTGAGAGCAGAAAGAAGTTCTCGTGCTCTATTGCACAGTGGAGTGACGATAGATAATGCTGGTGTACTATATATTTTAAAAGCTAGATGAAATAATTTTGAATGTTTTAACCACAAACTAATGATAAATAGGGAAATAGAGATGCTTACTTGATTTGAATATTATAGTATGCATACATGTATCAAAACATCACATGCTAGCCCATAAATATGTTGAATTTTGTGAGTCAATTAAAAACAAAAAATTATTTAAAAGAGGAAAAGATAGTCAAAATATGTTAATGGAGAATTTAAAGAGAGAATTGGGATCTATAAAAAATTTAATGAACATCTCATCTCTAAGAAGTATATGAACATAAGCACTTCTTGGATGGATATAAATGAGAAAGAATGAATTAATTAAAAGAAACATTGCTAGAAAATATGCAAGCTGAGTCATGGAGGGAAAAGGAATTGAAAAAAAAAAACACAAAAGATTGTAGGACCTAGTCAAAAGTTCTAACAAGCATACAATTCAACTTCCAGCAATAGAGGAAAATACAGAAACAATTTATACAGAGATAATGCCTGAGAAATTTCTAAAACTGATTTTAAAAAATCAGTTTTTAAGGAACACAGCAGATTTCAACCAAAACAATAAAAACAACAGGGAACCATACATCATGGTTAATTGCTAAACTTAACTAAAGATAAGGGAAAAACAAAAAAGTGGCCAGAAGAAGTAAATTAAATTTCTTTTTAAAAACATTATTTTAAAGTTATTATTTGGCCTGGCTGTTAGGATCCACACATTCCCAGATTGGAGTGCCTGTGTGAATACCCCACTCTGGCTCATGATTCCAGCTTCCTGCTAATGTAGATTCTGGAAGGAGGCGGTGATGGGTCAAAAAATTGGATCCCTGACCATCTATGTGGGAGATCTGGACTAAATTCCTGGCTCCTGGATTCAACCAGGCCAGCCATTGTGGATATTTGTGGAATGAACCAGTGGATGCCTCCCCTTTTCTCCTCTCCTACTCCCTCTTTCTCTCTCTCCTCTCATTTTCTCTCCCTCTCAAATAAATAACATTTAAAATTTTAAAAATTAAAAGCTACTAAAAATTATTCTGATTAACATGTAGTACTTAGGCATTTTATGGGGTACTGTATAATATTTCAACACACACACACACACACACATATATATATATATAAAACATAAACCAATCTTACCCAGCAACTATCCTTTCTGTAGCCTTAACTTCATGTTTGGAGCCTACCAGCTTCTCTCCTAGTTCTTTATACAGAATATAATACCTTATTGTGAACCGCAGGCATCCCACTGTGCTATGGAACCCTACGACATATAACTCCTGACTGTGGTAGTGCTACCCATTATCCAGACACCCTATATTTTCACTCCAGTGTATTGGAAGATACATTGCTTTTAATGTAGTGACAATAAGGCCAATAGCTGTCTTTCAATAGAAACTATGGAAACCAACTGACTATGGGATGGCATCTTCACAGTGCTAAAAGGAAAACTCTTCCAGCCTAGAATTCTATACTCACTGAAAACATGCTATAAAAATAGAATTCCTAATAAAACCTCTCAACAAAGTGTGGGCTAGAAAAGAACACCCTCAGCCTGATCAAGGGCATCCATCCATCCATGAAAACCCCATAGCTAACGTCACATTTAATGGAGTGATACTGAATGCCTTTTGCCCTATTAAATCAGGAATAAAGATAATATGTCTTCTTGTACTGTGTTCATTCAGCTTTATGCTGGAGGTCCTGACCAGTGCAAAAAGGCAAGAAAAAAGATAATAGAAAACATAAATATTGGGAAAGAACAAATAGAATTCATTGTTCATAAATGACATGATTAAATATGTTGAAAAGTCTGCTGAGTCTAAAATAGCTACTAGAATTAACAAGTGAATTTATCAAGATGACCAAAGGCAGAGTCACTGTACAAGACACTTTATTTCTATAGACAAAATAAACAATTGGAAGTAGAAACTTTTAAATATGTATAATTGGGGCGGGCGCTGTGATGTAGAGAGCTAAGCCTCAGCCTGCAAGCACTGGCATCCCATATGGACATCACTTTGTGTCCCAACTGCTCCTCTTCTGAACCAGCTCTCTGCTATGGCCTGGGGAAGCAATAGAAGATGGCCCAAGTGCTTGGGCCCCTGCACCCTTGTGGAAGACCCGGGAGAAGTTTCCAGCTCCTGGTTTCACATCGGCCCACCCCTGTCCATTGTGGTTATTTGGGAAGTAAACCAATGGATGGAAGATCTCTGTCTCTCCCTCTGTCTATCTGTAACTCTACCTCTCAAATAAATTAATAAAATCTTTTTTAAAATGTATGTTTATTAAGTGTCAATTAAAAATGTCACATATAATGCCATCAAAAGTCATAAAATAAATATTAACATTAAATATAAATTTAACAAAATATTTGCAAGATTGTACTCAGAATTACAAAGCACTATTGAAAAAAATTAAAGAACTAAATAAATGGAGAGATGAACCATGATTATGGAGCAAGGGAATCCAGCATTTTTCAGATCTCAAATATGCCAAAATTCTTTTACAGAATCAATGCAACCCCCATCAAATTCAAGTAGACATTTTTGTAGAAATTGAGGCATTGATTCTAAAGTTTATTTGGAAATACAAAGGACCTGGAAGAACAAAATTATTTGGAAAAAGAACAAATTAAAAAGATATAATTTATCGTTGCTGCGGCTCAATAGGCTAATCTTCCACCTAGCGGTGCCGGCACACTGGGTTCTAGTCCCGGTCGGGGTGCCGGATTCTGTCCCGGTTGCCCCTCTTCCAGGCCAGCTCTCTGCTGTGGCCAGGGAGTGCAGTGGAGGATGGCCCAAGTGCTTGGGCCCTGCACCCCATGGGAGACCAGGAGAAGCACCTGGCTCCTGCCATCGGATCAGCGTGGTGCGCCGGCCGTGGCGGCCATTGGAGGGTGAACCAACCTCAAAGGAAGACCTTTCTCTCTGTCTCTCTCTCACTGTCCACTCTGCCTGTCAAAAAAAAGAAAAAAAAGATATAATTTATGTGGTTTATGGAAAACCCGTGTGGAAAAAGGTGAAACTCTATCTCCTCTCATTTACAAAATCAACTCAAGATGGATCGTGAACCTAAATGTTAAATAGGGTACATGAAGCCTGAGACCTAAGAAAAAATAATAAATTAGACTTCATCAAAATGGAAAACTTTGGCTCTTCAAATAACATTGCTGAGAGAATGGAAAGGGAGGCCCCAAACTGGAAAAAATAGTTTAATTGTAACCTTAGACTTATATTCAAAATATATAGAAAACTTTTATAACTCATTAACCAAAAATACATAATCCAGCTTTAAGTAGGCAAAAAGATTTGAACAGACCCTATAAAATCAATATATATGAACAGCCAAGGGTACACGTGGCTCAATGGGCTAATCCTCTGCCTAGCGGCGCCTGCGCACCAGGTTCTAGTCCCGGTTGGGGCGCCGGATTCTGTCCCGGTTGCCCCTCTTGCAGGCCAGCTCTCTGCTGTGGCCAGGGAGTGCAGTGGAGGATGGCCCAAGTACTTGGGCCCTGCACCCCAGGGCAGGATAAGTACCTAGCTCCTGCCATCCGATCAGCGCGGTGCACCGCCCACAGCGCACCAGCTGCGGCGGCCATTGGAGGGTGAACCAACGGCAAAAGGAAGACCTTTCTCTCTGTCTCTCTCTCTCACTGTCCACTCTGCCTGTCAAAAAAAAAAAAAAAAAATCCGGCTCAACAGGCTAATCCTCCGCCTTGCGGCGCTGGCACACCAGGTTCTAGTCCCGGTCGGGGTACCGGATTCTGTCCGGGTTGCCCCTCTTCCAGGCCAGCTCTCTGCTGTGGCCCGGGAATGCAGTGGAGGATGGCCCAAGTGCTTGGGCCCTGCACCCCATGGGAGACCAGGATAAGTACCTGGCTCCTGCCATCGGATCAGCGCGGTACACCGGCCGTGGCGGCCATTGGAGGGTGAACCAACGGCAAAGGAAGACCTTTCTCTCTGTCTCTCTCTCTCACTGTCCACTCTGCCTGTCAAAAATAAAAAAAAATGCAAAATATATAGAAAACTTTTATAACGCATTAACCAAAAATACATAACCCAGCTTTAAGTAGGCAAAAAGATTTGAACAGACCCTGTAAAATCAAGATATATGAACAGCCAAGGGTACATGAAAATTGCCAATATCATTAGTCATGGAAATGCAAAATAAAACCACATGAGCTGCCCTAAGCTCTAGTTACAAGAGCTAAAATTAAAGACTACAGTACCGAATGATGGGGAGAGTATGGAGCCAACGGCAAGAGTAACGCATTGCTGGTGGGGATGAAACATGTTGGAAGGGAGCTCCAGAATTTCTTTTAAGTTAAACACTTACATATGACCCATAAATTCCACTGCTAAGTATTTCCCATAAGAATTGAAAGCGCAGCTCTACATACATCCAGAAAATCAGTCATTAAGGAATTTCATTGTGCAGACATCACAGAGAGGCATTATGCAAGCCTAGATGGTATACCCTATGGCACACCTAGGCTATATGAGATATGAGGGTGTGAATATATATACACATACACAAACGAGCTCACACATATATTATAGCTTATTGCTTCTAGAGCCATGATGGGTAAATCAACATGAGATTAAACCAAACACAAGAGAACGTGATGCAACTAAGAAGCATGGTAAGCATAGCTGCTGTTGGCATAGCAAGCTGTACTGTTCTACAGTATTTCTTAATTAGTAGTACAGTCTAAAATAGTAATAAGCATAGTATAATAAATACACAAACCAGTAACAGTAATTTATCATTATGAAGTGTTATGCACCATACATTAGTGTATGTGCTATACTGTTATACAACTGACAGTGTAGTAGGTTTGGTTACACCAATACTTGGAACTGAAATGTCTCATATCAACAATCTAGCTGTCCACATTAAGAAACTAAGAGAAGAAAATCAAATTAAATGCCAAGTATGCAAAAGAAAAAAATAGAAATATTAGATCCAGAATCAATAAATTTTTTTTAACTTTTATTTAATAAATATAAATTTCCAAAGTACAACTTCTGGATTATATTGGCTTTTCCCCCCATAACCTCCTTCCCACCCGCAACCATCCCATCTCCCACACCCTCTCCCATCCCATTCACATCAAGATTCATTTTCAATTATCTTTATATACAGAAGATCAATTTAGCATATACTAAGTAAAGATTTCAACACTTTGCACCCACACAGAAACACAAAGTATAAAGTACTGTTTGAGTACTAGTTATACTGTAAATTCACATAGTTCAACACATTAAGGACAGAGATCCTACATGGGGAATAAGTGCACAGTGACTCCTGTTGTTGATTTAACAATTGACACTCTTATTTATGACGTCAGTAATCATCCGAGGTGCTTGTCATGAGCTGCCAAGGCTATGTAAGGCCCCTGAGCTCGCCTACTTTGATCTTATTTAGACAAGGCCATATTCAAAGTGAAAGTTCTCTCCTCCCTTCAGAGAAAGGTACCTCCTTCTTTGATGGCCTGTTCTCACAGAGATCTTTCATTTAGGTCATTTTTATTTATTTATTTTATTTTATTTTGCCACTATGTCTTGGCTTTCCATGCCTGAAATACTCTCATGGGCTTTTTAGCCAGATCTGAATTCCTTAAGGAATGATTCTGATGCCAGAGCGCTATTTAGGACATCTGCCATTCTATGAGTCTGCTGTGTATCCTGCTTCCCATATTGGATTATTCTCTCCTTTTGAATTCCATCAGTTAGTATTAGAAGACGCTAGTCTTGTTTATGTGATTCCTTTGACTCTTAATCCTATCATTATGCTCAATTATAAACTGAAACTGATCACTTTGACTAGTGAGATGGCATTGGTACATGCCACCTTGATGGGATTGAATTGGAATCCCCTGGCACATTTCTAGCTCTACCATTAGGGGTAAGTCCAATTGAGCATGTGCCAAACTGTACATCTCCTCCTCTTATTCCCACTTTTCGGTTAAATTTAAACACCTAAGAATAATTGTGTGTTAATTAAAGAGTTAAACCAATGGTATTAAGTAGAACAAAAAGAAATACTAAAAGGGATAAAGTATTAAGTTGTTCCTTGACAGGACAAGGGCTGATCAAGTCATTGTTTCTCATAGTGTCCATTTCACTTCAACAGGTTTCCTTTTAGGTGCTCAGCTAGTTGTCACCGATCAGGGAGAACATATGATATTTGTCCCTTTGGGACTGGCTTATTTCACTCAGCATGATGTTTTCTAGATTCCTCCATTTTGTTGCAAATGACCAGATTTCACTTTTTTTACTGCTGTATAGTATTCTATGGAGTACATGTCCCATAATTTCTTTATCCAATCTACTGTTGATGGGCATTTAGGTTTATTCCATGTCTTAGCTATTGTGAACTGAGCTGCAATAAACATTGAGGTGCAGACAGCTCTTTTATTTGCAAATTTAATTTCCTTTGGGTAAATTCCAAGGAGTGGGATGGCTGGGTTGTATGGTAGGGTTATATTCAGGTTTCTGAGGAATCTCCAGACTGACTTCCATAGTGGCTTTACCAGTTTGCATTCCCACCAACAGTGGGTTAGTATCCCTTTTCCCCCACATCCTCGCCAGCATTTGTTGTTGGTAGATTTCTGTGTGTGAGGCATTCTAACCGGGGTGAGGTGAAACCTCATTGTGGTTTTGATTTGCATTTCCCTGATAGCTAGTGATCCTGAACATTTTTTCATGTGCCTGTTGGCCATTTGGATTTCCTCTTTTGAAAAATGTCGATTGAGGTCCTTGGCCCATCTCTTAAGTGGATTGTTTGTTTTGTTGTTGTGGAGTTTCTGGATCTCTTTGTGGAGAATCAATAAAATTTAAAACAGAAATAACTGTCTATGAAATTAAATGCCAATTCTTTGAAATCTTCTTGGAAAATTCAATAAAATTGAAAAATCTATGCCAGATGGACCAAGTTAAAAACAGGGGACAGAAATGATTAATATTAAAAGTGAAAAAAGGACATCATAGACATTAAACAGATACTACAACCAACAACATGCCCATATATTCTATCATTTGAATGAAATAGACAAATTTCTTGATAGGCAGAAACTACTAAAACTTACTCAAGAAGAAATAGATAGCTGAAAACTCATGTAAATATTAAATAATCTGATTCTGTAATTTAAAAACTTGCCTGAAAGAAAATGCAGTAGCCTGATCATTTCACAGGAAAATTCAAACAAATATTGAAGGAATAGTACCAATTCTACCCAATGCTTTATAGAATACAGATGAGGAGAAAAATATTCCTAACTAATTTTATGAGGACAGCATTGACAATACCAAGCCAGATGGAGAAATTATAAGAAAATTACAGAATAGAATTTCTTATAAACATCAATTCAAAGATCCTAAACAAAATAATCACAGATTTAAGCCTCTAACATAAAAAAGCATAATACATCACAACAAAATAGGATTCATCCCAAGAATGCACTTTATTCAGTGGTTTTTTTTGTTTTTGTTTTTGTTTTTTTTTTTTGACAGTTAGAGTTGTAGACAGTGAGAGAGAGAGAGACAAAAAGGTCTTCCTTCCGTTAGTTCACTCCCCAAATGGCCGCCACAGCTGGTGCTGTGCCAATCCAAAGCCAGGAGCCAGGTGCTTCTTCCTGGTCTCCCATGAAGGTGCAGGGGCCCAATCACTTGGGCTATCCTCCACTGCCCTTCCGGGCCACAGCAGAGAGCTGGACTGGAAGAGGAGTGGCCGGGACTAGAACTGGTGCCCATATGGGATGCTGGCGCCGCAGATGGAGGATTAACCAAGTGAGCCACGGCGCCAGCCCCTATTCAGTGTTAAAATATCAATCAATTAAGAACTCACCATCTAAGGTGGGCATTTTGCACAGCAGTTTAAGACATGCACATCACATATCGGAGTGTGTGGATTTGAATTGTGAATACACTCTCAATCCCAGCTTTCTGCTAATGTGTACCCTGGGAGGCAGCAGGTGTTGGCTCAAGTAGTCAGGGCCTGCTATCCACTTAGGAGTCCTGGACTGGGTTCCCAGCTCCTGGTTTTGGCCTGGGCCAGTCAAAGCTGTTACAGGCATTTGAGGATTGAGCTAGTGGATGAGTGCTCTCTCTCTCACTGTCTCTCCATCTCAAATAAAATAAATAAATTTTTTAAAAAACTATCAGATGGCTAGAGTAGTTGGATTTTTGCTACTTATGTGGGAGACCTGAATTGAGTTCCCAACTCCCAGCTTTGGCCTCCCAGTTCCCAGCCCTGGCTATTATGAGGTATTTGGGAAGTGAACCAGCAGATGAGAGCTCTCTTTATCTGTCTGCCTTACAAATAAGTAAATCTTTAAAAAGTTTAACTTGCCATCATAAATGACAGTAAAAAAAGGTGTACTTAGATATAAATATGACAAAATAAATACACGACCCTGAAACCTTAAAGATACAAAACACTGATGAACAAAATCAAATAAGAGGGGCCAGCACTGTGATGTAGCAAGTAAAGCCACCACCTGCAGTGCCGGCATCCCGTATGGGTGCTGGTTTGAGTCCCGGCTGCTCCACTTCCAATCCAGCTCTCTGCTATGGCCTGAGAAAGCAGTAGAAGATGGCCCAAGTCCTTTGGGCACCTGTACCCATGTGGGAAACCCGAAGAAACTCTTGGCTCCTGGTTTTGGATTGGCACAGCTCCGGCTGTGGAGTGAACCAGTAGATGGAAGACTTCTCTTTCTGTGCCTCTTCTTCTCTCTCTGAGTAACTCTGATTTTCAAATAAATAAACAAATAAATATTTAAAAAATCAAATAAGAACTAAGTAAATGGAGATATGTACCATGTTCATGGATATAAAAACTCAATATTTTTAAAATATCAGTCATTCCAAATTTGATGTATTTATTCAACATAATCCCAGTCAAAATCTCAGAAAGTTAGTTCCAAATTTTATATCAAATGGCAAAGGAACTAGAACAAACAGGTGATACTTTAAAAGAATAACAAAACTGGAAGATCCATATTACCCAATTTCAACATTAATTATAATGCTATAGTAGTCAAGACATTGTGGTATTGATGAAAGGATACATGCCAAAAATGCTAGTGACACAGAATGGAGAGCCCATAAATAGACACATACAAATAGGACTTCAGAAAGTTCATAGAAAATGAGTACTGTGAAAAAAGCTATGCATGGATTTTTTAATTGCATAAAAATAAACTTTTTAATTGCTTTTTCCATAAACTTTATGAAATGTCCTGTAAAGGCAATTTAATAAAGAACAGGATTTGTAACAAATAGTGGTGAAACAGTTGAATGTCCATATGTACACACACAAAAGACTCTCAGCCTAAACATCACACACTTTATCAAAAAATAATTTCAGAGGCTGGTGTGGGCTAAGCTTCCCCCTGCAGTGCCAGCAACCCATGTGGGTTCTGGTTCTAGTCTTGGCTGCTCCTCTTCCAATCCAGCTCTCTGCTGTGGCCTGGGAAAGCAGTAGAAGATGGCCCAAGTGCTTGGCTCCTGCACTCATGTGGGAGACCTGGAAGATGCTCCTGGCTTCTGGCTTTTGAACAGCCCAGCTCTTGTCATTGTGGCCAACTGGGAAGTGAGCCAGCAAATGGAAGACCTTTCTCTCTCACTCTCTCTGTCTGTAACTCGACCTTTCAGATAAATAAATAAAATCTTTAAAAAAAAGTTAACTTAAAATTATTCATAGACTGAAATGAAAAATAAAACTACTAAACTTCTGGAAGAAAACCTGTGTAAACTTCCTATTTTCTTTATAGATTCTATGTAATCTTTTGTTTGGTGATGAGTATTTTTTTTTTTTTGACAGGCAGAGTGGACAGTGAGAGAGAGAGACAGAGAGAAAGGTCTTCCTTTGAGGTTGGTTCACCCTCCATTGGCCACCGTGGCCAGCGCGCTGCAGCCGGCACACCACGCTGATCCGATGGCAGGAGCCAGGTACTTATCCTGGTCTCCCATGGGGTGCAGGGCCCAAGCACTTGGGCCATCCTCCACTGCCTTCCCGGGCCACAGCAGAGAGCTGGCCTGGAAGAGGGGCAACCGGGACAGAATCCGGTGCCCTGACCGGGACTAGAACCCGGTGTGCCGGCACCGCAAGGCAGAGGATTAGCCTAGTGAGCCGCAGTGCTGGCCTGGTGATGAGTATTGATGGCATCAAACAACAGTCTATAAGGGAAAATTGGTAAGTCAGACTTTATAAAAATTAAAAACCTCTGCTCTACAAAAGACACTGTAAAAGAATGTGAAGAACTGCCACTGACTGGGAAAGACACATATGTGTGTAGCATATCTGATATAGGACTTATACCTGGAATATATAGCAAGAACTCGCAAACAGCCCAATAGAAAAGTGGTCAGAAGATCTTAACAGATCTCATCAAAGAAGACATGCAGATGGAAAAGAAGCACATGAAAGATATTCAACATCATTAGTAGGGAACTGTAATTACATTAAATCACAAAGAAATACTTCTACATAGGTATTTGAATGGCTAAAATGAACAAGTGGATGAATGCTAAACACTGGTGAGAATGCAGGGCGGTGGGGACTCTCACTGCTAGTGGGAATGAAATATGCTTTGGCCATTTTGGAAAATAGTGGATCAGTTTCTAACGAAGCAAAACACACACTAACAATATGCTCAGTGATATGAGTCCTACTTATTAAGTTGCATTGGTATCATTTTCCCACTGATATGATGCAATGAGAGGACCCTTCACCTCTGCAGTGCTCTTCTCCAAATCCATAACCTTAATCTATGCAGGAGAAAATTCCAAATCCAGGAATATTCTACAAAATACTGGCTGTTACTCTTTTTTTTTAATGAATAGATTTTTTGTTTTTATGGAAGCTTTAGATTCACAAGAAAACTGAATGGGAGGGGCTGAGAGTTCCCATGTATTCCTGCCTCCACAGTCGTTGCCATCCCCATGACAGACATCCCACACCACAGTGGTACATTTGTTGCAGCCAAACCTGTGCTGACGACACATCCTTATCATCCAGCATTCATAGTTACATTAAGGTCTGCTCTTGGCCTTGCACATTCTTTAGGTTTTGGCAAATATATAATGGCACACATCCGCCACAGCAGCAGCATACAGAATAGTTCTACTGCCCCTGTTCCTCCTAACTCCTGACAGCCACTGGTATGTTTACTCTTTCCATAGTTTTGTCTTTCAAAATGTCTTTTGTTGGAATTAGACAGCATAGTAGTGTTTTCAGAATGCCTTCTTTCACTTATTATGAGTTTAAGTTTTCTATTCAAAAGTGACAAGGTCATGAAAGACGGGGGGAAAAAAAAACAAAAATTGTCAGGCATCTAAGAAGACATAACAATTAAATGCAGTGTGATATCCTGTATGGATCCTGAAATAGAAAAAAGGCACGGGAGAAAAGCAGGATAAATTTGAATGAAGTCTGTAGTTTAATCAGTAGTATTTTACCAAAGTTTCTTTTGATAAATGCACCATAGTCATGCAAGGTGTTGGCGCCAGTGGAAGTCAGGTGAGGAATATATGGGAAAGGGCTGTACTATCTCTGAAACCGTCAGTATAAAACCTTGTCATAATAAAATGTTCACGATGACTTTGGGGAGGGGTGGTGTTTAGCCTGGGGTTAAGATGCCCCCATCCCTTATCAGAGTACCTGGATTCAAATTCCAGCTCCAGCTTCCTGCCAATGCCCACCCTAAGAGGCAGCAGTTGTGGATCAAGTACATGGGTTCCTGCCACTCACATGGGAGACCAAATTGCATTCCTAACCCCCAGCTTCAGCCCCAGTCCAGCCTTGGTCACGTGGGCATATAGGGAGTGAACCAGAGGATGGAAGCGCATGCTCTCTTTCTCTCTGTCTCTTTCCCTCTCAAATAAAAATCTTTAAATGTTTTTGTCTATAGAAATATATATAATTTATTCTATATTAAGGAAGTAAAAGTATATATTAATCTCTTCAATGCAATTTATCATTTTGTGATCCTTGCACTGTCAAAGCACTGTTTTGTATTTGAAAAGGTTTATCTATTCATCTGAAGGGCAGAGTTACAGAGACAGAGAGAGAGAGAGACTAAGAAAAATATCTTCCATCTGCTGGTTCACTCTGTAAGTGTCTTCAATGACCAAGACTAGGCCAGGCCCAAACCAGGAGCCAGAAGTCTCCTCTGGGTCTCCTACATGGGTACAGGGACCCAACCACTTGGGCCATCCTCTGCTTCTTTTTTAAGGCCAATAACAGAGCTGGATCAGAAGTGGAGCAGTTGGAACTCAAACTGACACCCATATTGTTAGGCCATCACAAAACACACCAAACAACAGAGTAAGGGAAAGGGTTTATTGGGGGAAAACCCAACAGGCTGGAGGGAAGGGACAAAGGAAAAGAGAGAGGAGAATATAAGAGAGAGAGAGACAGAGAGGAGAGGAGCTAGTGAGGAGAGAAGAGCCAAGAGAGCCACGTGATCAGGAACAGGCCCTTTTAAAACTTTGCCGGAGGGCGGGCAGGGAAGCAGGAGCAGCGAATCCCATTAGGATGGGGGTGGAGCTTGACACCGGTGATTGGACCATGTGGCCACCTGGCTTCCAGCAATGGCAGCAGGGCTAGAGCCTAGGATGGTGTCAGGGTGTAGATCGCGTCATAGATAAGACTGCACCATTTCCCAACACATATGGGATGCTGTCATCGAAGGTGGCAGCTTAACCTGCTACACCACAACACTGTCCCTATTTTTTTTCTTAAAGATTTTATTATTTTTTTCTTTATTTGGGAAACAGAGTGGCAGAGAGACTGAACCATCTAGCTGCTGGTTTACTCTCCAAATGCTTACAACGACCAGGATTGGGCAGGCCAAAACCAGGAGCCAGGAACTCTATCTGTGTCTCCCACCTGGGTGGCAGGAACCCAAGTACTTGGGCCATCGTCTGTTGCCTCCCAGGCACATCAGCTGGAAGCTAGATCAGAGACGGAGGTCAGACTTGATTCCAGGCACTCTGTTGTATGGGACGTAGGTATCCCAAGAGGTGACTTAACCTTCCACAACACTCACCCCAAATTGTGTTCATTTTTTTTTTTTTTTGACAGGCAGAGTGGACAGTGAGAGAGAGAGACAGAGAGAAAGGTCTTCCTTTGAGGTTGGTTCACCCTCCAATGGCCGCCGTGGCCGGTGCGCTGTGGCCGGCGCACCGCGCTGATCCGATGGCAGGAGCCAGGTACTTATCCTGCCCTGGGGTGCAGGGCCCAAGTACTTGGGCCATCCTCCACTGTACTCCCTGGCCACAGCAGAGAGCTGGCCTGGAAGAGGGGCAACCGGGACAGAATCCGGCGCCCCGACCGGGACTAGAACCCGGTGTGCTGGCGCCACAAGGCAGAGGATTAGCCTAGTGAGCCGCAGCGCTGGCCTAAATTGTGTTCATTTTAACGTCAAAAGTCAGGCTGTACATTTAAGTTGGTGTTGCTTCCATTTCTGTCCTCTCCACCCCGTTCCCTCCCTCTCCTTACAGGGTAATCATTATTATTAGTTTTGGGCTTTTTTTCTAGATTTTTTTCCCAAAACCTCCCTTCTAACAAAAATGTCCTGCAGCTTGCTTTTGTCATTTTATGGTATATCCTACAAATGATGTCATATAAGCATATAGAGAGTTTAACTCATTTCCTTTTTCATAGCTGTATCACACATGTTAACAATCCCCTATTGGTAAATGAGGAGCCTAACGCATGATTCTTGTGTATCATTGGGACAGATTTCTAGAAGTGAGATTGCTGGGTCAAAGGGTAAATGCATACAAATTTTTGGCAAGTATTGTTGTAGTCATGGACTGATTTGCATCCTTGCTGGCAAGTTATGAGAATTTGGTTTTTCCATGTGTGTGTCATCAAATTATTGAATTTTTGCTAATCCGATTAGGTGAAAATGCCATCTCAGCATAGTTTTGTTAATATTCCTTTTATATAGTACACTGAATAACTTTTCATTGTTGAAAAGTGATTGAATTTTTTGATAAACTGCTCCTTTTTACACTGAAATATCAGAATTTTTCTTTTAAGTTTTTAAGTGCTTCTACATTATGAATGGTTGCGCTTTCCCTGTGATATGTTATTATTATTCTTTCTGACTTTGCCTAAAAGAGTTTCTTTGTCATGTGGATTTTTATCCCATTAACTGTATCTCAGATTAATAAGTAGTGAAATTTTTATTCAATAACTTGAAATTCCTACAAAGTAAAGATTACTATTGCTCCATTGTACCAGTGGGAGCACTCTGGACTGAAGTATGAGAACCGCTGTTCAAGCTGTCTGCCCAACTCAGTTTTCTTCTACCATTCCACAGTCATTAGTTTATTCATTCAACAGTATTAATAAATTAAGTTCCTGCTTTGTGTTATTTTTTGTTTTTTTGGTGTCCTGGGAGCACAGCTGGCTGTATTTGAAAGTCACAGCCTAAGTCTTAGGACATACAACTTTGGTGATGGCTGCCTTGACATCCTTGTTCCTCAGTGTGTAGATGAGGGGGTTGAGGATTGGTGTGAGGATGGCATACGCTACATTGCCCATGATGTGGAAGTCGAGGGGCAGGTCAGCCCTGTAGGCCACGTAGGCTACGGCGATGGATGAGTAGTAGGTGCCCACCACCAGGAGGTGGGAACTGCAGGTGGAAAAGGCTTTTGAGCGGCCTTCTCGAGACTTGATGCGAAGCACCGAGGCCAAGATGTGGGCGTAGGAGAGAAGCACCAGCAGGAGGGGCAGGGAGGACACCACCATGGCGATGCAGAAGCCCATGAGGGTCTGGGAGGTGGTGTCGGAGCAGGAGGACTGGACCAGAGACAGGTGGTCACAGAAGCAGTGGTGGATGTAGGCAATGCTGTTGTATGCCATCTGGGAGGTCTTTACTACTGCTGGGACGGGTAGGAGGAAGGCAGTGAGCCAGGCGCTGGCTGCCAGTGTGGCATTGGTCTGTGGGGTCATGTGGACAGGGTAGTGCAGTGGGCGGCAGATAGCCACATAGCGGTCATAGGCCATGACCACCAGGATGAAGGCTTCTGAGCATGTGAAGCTTTGAAAGAGGTACATCTGCAGCAGGCAGGAAGGAAAGCTGAGGAAGTGGTCCCCAAACAGGAATAGAGACAGCATCTTGGGGACGGTGGTTGTGGTGAAAAGGATGTCCAGGGCTGAGAGGTTGATGAGGAAGAAGTACATGGGCTTGTGGAGGCTAGGCTCTGCCACCACAGCCCCCAGGATCAGGGCATTACCCAGCAGGATGAGCAGGTAGAGGAGGAGGAAGACAAAGAAGATAGGAAGGAAGAGGTGCTCCGGCAGAGAGGGGATGCCTGCCAGGTAGAAGACAGGTGAGTCATCTCCTGATCCATTACAAGTTGTGGCCTCCATAGTGAGCCAGAGCTGGATTTCCAGGAGGTAGGCAGCTGGAACATCTGGACACTGAGAACATTTGCAAACAATAGAAACAAAGGATTCTGAAAAGATAATTCTGTAAGTTTTACTCTATGATATGAACACAATTATTTACAACCAACTCTGAGGACTGGTGGTAGGCAGTGGTATAGACTTCTACCATGTGAACCCAAAATTTGCCTACCAAATGAAAGTCTTTATGCTGTGTTCATGCACTGAAGTGATTTTCTAGGAAAAATCATATATATCCAATTGAGTGTTTGATTATGGCTGTGAAATGCTTTGGAAGGACTTCTGGTCCTCACCTTAGGTTACGTGCAGTGTGGTTTGGGTGGTCAGCTTTCTTAAATCAAGTCCTTAAACTTGTGTCTCTACTTTTGCACTCACTCAGTGTTCCACCGTGTTGTGTTGGAAGGGCTGTCTTCTCCAAGGTTCTCTGCTACACACCGCTGCTCACATACTTATGAAGCTTCTTTCTCTCTTGTTTGCCTGAAATAGTGTCTCTTCCTGACTCCATTTAAGCCATGGATCTGAACTTCTGCGCCTGCATGGGATGTAATAGATCAGAATAGCACAAGACCTCCACTGCAACAGTTCAGAAAATACAGATACATTTTGGAAATCACGCTTTCTAACAAGTTGTAGAAACAGGGATATAAAAGGATGAGATGAAGTGAAACTCTTGGGGGTGGGGACCTCTAAAATGATTTAATAATCAGCAACTCTTTTCTTCTCCAGGAATATTTGGTTTGGGGATCATCATGTGGTTTGGACTTGGACTAGGCAGAAAGATTTGTATGAGAGAAAGCACAAAGCTTTTGTCAGTTAAAAAGAGATGGCAAGACAGATTGGAAATCTCGGCAAGTTTTCCTCACAGGGTATCTTCTGAATTCTGGGACTGTGCAGAGGAATCTGGAAAGCTAGGCTGAGGGCTTCTAGAAGACAGAAGGAAATCTCCCAGGTTCCAATAATCCTTAAAGGACTAGGAGAGGGTTTTCCACCAACATCGCTGGCCTTCTTCTCTTACCAGCTGCCTGACATCTGAAGCTATGCGTGTAAGCGAGAGTGGAGTAGAGGAAGGGAGGGTGGCTAGAGACCGAAGCCCACTACTTCCCGAGCGTAGAAGTATCGCCCACCACCTTTCAGGGCTGAGAAGACAGAGGTCAACCAGGGGATCAGACTGAAACTCAAGCGGGTCAAACCTTAAAAACAGGAGTAAACCAAAGTTAGGATAAATCCTTGACTTAATTCAAGCCTTATCCAAGTTGAGTTGATCAGCCACCTCTTCTGCCTGCCTAACAGAGAAAAGGGAGAAATCTCTCTGGTGAGGGAGATCATTTGGTCCTCTATGAACATTATAAATAACGTTCAGCCCACAATTAATATGATCAGTTATGCAAAGGGAGGAAAATGTGATCAGCAATCCAGATGGAAAATGTACAATAAACAGTGACACACAGAGGGCCAGCATTGTGGCAGGGCAGGGTAAGTAGCTGCTTAGAATGCTGGCATCCCATATTGGAGTGCTGGTTAGAGTCTGGGCTGCTCTGCCTCAGATCCAGACTCCTGCTAACGTGCCAGGGAAAACAACAGATGAGGCTCAAATGCTTAGGCCCCTCTCACCCATGAAGGAGACCTGTATGAAATTCCTGACTCCTGGCTTCAGCCTGGCTCAGCACTGGCTGTATGGCCATTTGGGGAGTAAACCAGCAGATGAGTGAGTGATAATCATTCTCTCTCTCTTTCTCTCTCTCTCTCTCTCTCTCTCTCTCTCCTTATCTCTCTTTGATGCTTTACCCTTCTAATAAAAATAACAAATAACTTTTTAAAAAATCACTATACAGATTATTCAGATACCTCAGTTAGCAAATAAGGATTTGGGTATAACTATGCTATGTGTTAAAGACAATAGAGGAAATGCTGAAAAAATGTGTTATAAATAGAGATTTCAGCAGAAAAATTTGAATCTATTCAAAAGAGAATCAAACATTCTAGAACTGAAATATCCAATATTTGGAATTAAGAGCTCATTAGATAGGTAAGATAGCAAATTGGACACAACAAAAGACAGGATTAGAGACCTGAAAAACAGATCAATAGAACATACTTAGATTTAGTTCCAGAAAGATTTAATAGAATTTATACTGTATACTTTAATTGATATCATTAACTTTAATTGATATTATTAACTGGCAGGTAAAACTAATCTATGAATTATAAATCAATATAGTGATTGTCTATGGGGTTGAGGATTGACAAGAAGTGAACAAAGGTATGCTCTCTAAAGAGATAGAAATATTGAGTTTACAGAATCAGCCCTTAAGGCATTCGGATCTGGCTGAAGAGCCCATGAGAGTATTTCAGGCATGGAAAGCCAAGATGCTGTGGCAAAAAACAAACAAACAAACAAACAAAACAAACCCTAAATGAAAGATCTCTGCGAATGAGATCCCAGTGGAAAGAACAGGTATCAAAGAAGGAGGTACCTTTCTCTGAAAGGAGGAGAGAACTTCCACTTTGACTATGACCTTGTCTAAATATGGTCAGAGTCGGTGAACTCAAAAGGCCTCCATAGCCTTGGCAACTCATGACAAGAGCCTGGAGTGATTACTGACACCATAAACAAGAGTGTCAAATTGTTAAGTCAACAACAGGAGTCACTGTGTACTTACTCCTCGTGTAGGATCTCTGTCCTAAATGTGCTGTACATTGTGATTTAATGCTATAACTAGTACTCAAACAGTATTTTACACTTTGTATTTCTATGTGGGTGCAAACTGTTGAAAGCTTTACTTAATATATGCTAAACTGATCTTCTGTATATAAAGAGAATTGAAAATGAATCTTGGGCCGGCGCTGCGGCTCACTAGGCTAATCCTCTGCCTTGCGGCACCGGCACACCGGGTTCTAGTCCTGGCTGGGGCACCGGATTCTGTCCCGGTTGCCCCTCTTCCAGGCCAGCTCTCTGCTGTGGCCCAGGAGTGCAGTGGAGGATGGCCCAAGTACTTGGGCCCTGCACCCCATGGGAGACCAGGATAAGTATCTGGCTCCTGCCATCAGATCAGCGCGGTGCGCCGGCCGCAGTGGCCATTGGAGGGTGAACCAACGGCAAAAGGAAGACCTTTCTCTCTGTCTCTCTCTCTCTCACTGTCCACTCTGCCTGTCAAAAAAAAAAGAAAAAAAAAAAAAGAATCTTGATGTGAGTGGAAGGGGAGAGGGAGCGGGAGATGGGAGGGGTGCAAGTGGGAGGGAAGTTATGGGGGGGGGAGCCATTGTAATCCATAAGCTGTACTTTGGAAATATATATTCATTAAATAAAAGTTAAAGAAAAGAAAAAAAGAAATATTGAGGTTAGTGGTGGTTATATGAATATTTATGTTTACAAAGGCTCATTTAATTATACACTGAAGAACTGGGTGTCATCTATGCAAATGCTTTCAATTAAAAAAAAAACAAAAATGCAACACAAAATGAGTGAGAAAGTAGGACACAGATTTGGAGAAGGTCTTTTCCTAGTTTCAATACATATATCAACAGGAGTCTATATGCTATATCATCCTCAACCAATAAGAAAAAATAGACAACCTAATGGAAAAATGGTGAAAAAAATGACGAGGCAGAAACATCACCAAAAGAACATCTGAATGACCAGTAAGCATATGAAAAAACACTCAACATCATTAACTGTCATAAAAATGTAAATTAAAACACAATATGATACCACTACATACTCACCAGAATGGATAAGATTAAAAGAACTGCCAGGTGTTGGTGAGACGTGGAGGAGCTGGTGGTCTTGTCTATTGCTGGTAACTGGTACAACCACTTTGGATAACAGTTTGGCAAAATCTTCTAAAACCTATGATTTATTTTGGAATACATGACCAAGAGAAATGAGTGCTGTATCCACCAAAAAATAAATGTATAAAAATGCTCATAGCCCTGGGAATATATACAAGAAAATTGAAAACATGCCATAGTATTAATATCCATAATAGTCAAAAAGTGAAACATCTCAAGTTCCTATTAATTGATGAACATATAAATAAAATGTAGTCTATCCATACAATGAGATATTATTCAGCTACTTCAACTGGGATGAACTTTGAAAACATGTTAAGTGAAAGAAACATATGTAATGTTCAGAACAGGCAAATATATAGAGGCAGAAAGATTAGTGATTGGCAGGACATGGGGGGGGGAGAAAGAATGGAGAATGACTGATTAATGGACATGGGTTTCTTTTGGGGTGATGAAAATGTATTGGAACTTGATAATGGTAGTGATTACACAACATTATGAAGGTACTAAAAGCCATTGAATTGTACACTTTAAGATGGTGACTTCTATGTTATATGAATTTTACTTTTAAAAATCTTTATATAACATTTAAGCTTTTACTTATAGTTCCCTAGTAGAAACAGCTCAAATATCCATTAACGGTAGAATGGACAGATTGTGGTATATTCATTCAATGGAGAACTATACAGCAATGAAAATGATGAACTACTGTTACATGCAACAAGATACGTGAAACTGGGGTGGACATTGTGGTGCAGTGAGTTAAGCCACCACTTGGGATGCCTGCATCCCATATCAGAGTGTCTAGCTTGAGTCCCAGCTACCCTGTCCTGCTAATGCACAGCCTGGGAGGCAGCAGGTTCTGGCTCAAGTACTTGGGTCTCTGCCACTCTGGATGGAGTTCCTGGATCCTAGCTCTAGCTCTTGTAGGCATTTGGGGAATGAACCAGTAGATGGAAGAGAGATGATTCTCTCTCTCTCTCTCTCTCTCTCTCTCTCTCTCTCTTTCTTCTAAATAAACAAATTTTAAAAATATATATATGAAGTTTAGATATATATTGTCATAATATCAAGTGAGGAAAACCATACCTGGAAAACAATGTACACTATTATTCCATTTAGGTGACGATCAAAGTCAGAAAAAACTGAATCCATGGTGATAGAGGTCACAGCAGTGGCTATACTGGGAGGGTGAAGATTAACTGAGTCACATACAGAGAAGCCTTCCAAGTTACTGGAAATTGTCTATATCTTTAGCTCATCTGTATCTATATTTATGTCTCTCTGTGTCTACCTAATTCAATAATTTGTGGGCTTTATTATATTGGACTGCCTTAAACCAAAAAATAAGCAAGAACAAATACAGCTGAGTATCTCACCTTGTTGCTATGTGTAAGATTTTTTCAATTACAATAGAAGGAATGGCCAAGAGCATCTTTTGTGAGGAGAGTCACTTCCAGATTAGAGGTGAAGTTCAAGGTGTATTGTACCCAACAATGGACACAGAGGTTAGAGGGCATCCCCGGGGAATAGTATGATGGATGTTTGCTCCCTTCTTGCTGCTACTGCTGCTCAGCAAGCAGTGAGCACTGTCCTGTCCTGCAGACTTCCCCAGCCCCCAATGAGGAAGCACCACAGTAATGTGGGAACTTGGGAGGGTTGGGAGCCATTGTTGCTAAAGAACACTGTGTTCTCATGATGAAAGCCCCTGTCCTGGAGGTCGTTCTTCCCTTGCACCTAAGGCAGGTGGGCACCCACCAAACAGGTGGTCTTCCGCAGAGGGAGAATATTGACTCCTCTGTATGATGGGGTTGTCTCTTTGAGTAAACAATCCAGGAGCAAGTTCAAGTTCACGTTTGTGTTATTGCCTCCTCAACACTTATGATTCCAAAATCGCTCCCTCCCTCATGTTTCTAGAACTGTCCCATTTCTCTTCTTGTAAAATTTTTCAAGTCATTGAGTTGCAGAAGTGCCAAGCTGTATATAAAATGCCCTTCTTAAAGGACAAGGGCTTGCCCAAACTCACCTGGCCAGTCACCCACAGAGCCCGGACTGAAGTCCAGGTCTCTGACTCCCAGATAAATGCTCTTTCTACAATAGCCTATTCCCCAGAGAACCTGGAAACTCAAGTTCTCTTGAGGAGAGAGACTGGGGCAAAATTTTTTCTCTTTCCTTTTCTGTTGCTTTGGCTGACATTGTTAGCTGCAGCCATAAATTTCAGAGTTTCTTCTTAGTCTCTTAAGAGTGGGGAGAATGGCCTGGTTCTCCGTTAGAGAGTAAAGGCTGGTGAACTCTCTTCCTAAAAGACACATGGGCAAACCACTCCATTGTGAATGTGCCCTTCAGAGAATGTACTAGAAGTCAGTCTATCCAGGCAGGAAAGCAGAACTGTGGCACCTCAATTTAAAAGGGTTAACTCTCAGTTGACTGGCTGTAACCTGCTAAGCCAATCAATCATCAAGTTTTTCTAATGCCCAGTGTGATACAGACTACATTTCCTGTGTGTTGCTATGCTCAGAGAAGTTGATTATGGACTGAGTTAGGCTGAGTTGGAGTGTGAATAGCAGAAAGCCAGGCTCTGATTTTAACCTCTTCCCCCGACTCTGCCTAACTTTTATTAAAAGCAGGGGAGACAGACGTTGAATCTGAAGTCCAGAAATAGTGTCTTCTCAGGGCCAACCAATAAACTCATGGAAAGGTAGGGCTCGAACCCAGTGTCCTGAGCTTGCCATTCAAGGCCATCTTCTCGCAGTCTTATTTCTCCCTATTGTAGTCAAATGGCACCTGCATCTCCTGCTAAAATCAGCCCTAACTTCCTCTGAGAGGCCTTTGCTGGTCCTGGCTGACTCAGAGACCTCTTCTACAGGCTCTCGGAGTTCCTGTGCTTCTCTTTGTCCTCGTTGTGGTCACATCTTATGATCATATCAGGTTGTTTCTGTCTGTTGATGAGTCTGTGGCCTCACCAGGTGGGATGGGCAGTGGGAGCAATCATGGGGTCTGATCATTTGTATTTAATAACGCACCACAAGCCTTCTCAGGAGCCTGGTGCTCCAGAGACAGCAGCCAGCACATAGCAAACTTGCCTCATTTAACTGAAAAATCATAAAATAGGAATGATGAGATCATTTCAGTCCACCCCCATAATTATATAGATGGGGACACAGAAAGGAGGCTCAGAAATGGGTTGTGATTTTCCCAAGGTCACACAGCAAGAGGATGATGAAACCAGAACAAGATGATCAGCTGGGCTGGATGATCAGCTCACCTTGAACGAGAGATAGACGAGTCTTGAGCCCAGGCTGCCCCACTGACTTTGGTCACTGGACAGACCAATTGGTTTTGGTTTTTGTGCTCACTCCAAAGGCACTGGGACACCACATCCACTCCCTAACCACACCTCCACTGCACTGCCCTTAAGCTGCTGTTCTAGCAGAGTGGGCCTGTCCAGCAGACAAACAAGGTGTGTGCTTACAGTGCTAGACAGGAGCAATGAAATTCAGTGCTGGATATTTTTAAAAAGCACTGATGTAGCACCATGGTAAGAATTAGAAAATCTTAGGCTTCTTTACATTTATTTTGTGGTTTGGGTTAAGTGGGGTTTTTTTGTCTGGTCATTTTTTTGTTTTGTTTTGTTTTTTGGTGAATGATGTGTTAGGAGACCATTTCTTTGGTGGATTTTCCCTATTGGAACTGTCTACCAGCCAATTTTGGTGTCTTTGATAGAGAGAGACAGAAAAACCTATCACTTGAGGGTCCAACCTAAGGCTGCATTTATGTCCATCATCTCCTTGCAGCACACAGCCCTGCCATGGAGTGGTGATGCCTCTTCAACAAATGGATAAATTGAGGATCAGAGAAGGACAGGCTCACAGGACAGCAAGTGAGGGGTGAGAACAGAAGGTGCTCCCAGATCTGGCCAGCTACAAAGCTCTGAGCCCTTCAAGAGTCCTGGCTCCTGGAGCAGCCCTGCCACATACTTGCTGTGATGATGGGTTGCTGAGCCTCTGTTTTCTTATCTGTAAAATGAGGGCTTTTTGGGAGATATCAACCCCTCCAGATCAATAAACAACTTTGAGCATCCCCTGTGTGTTTGGCCAGGTGAGGGTTTGGAGTTGGACATCACATGGCCCAAGTCTCTGAGGAGCCCCCTATGGTGTATTTGTTCTTGGCAGTGGTGGGGGTAAGTCACTGTACAGTCACTACAGCCCCCCAAATCCATGCAGGTCTCTCGGGATGCTCCCATCATCCCATGCTGTTCTTATGGGAAAAGGAGCTGGACATGCAGGACGCATAGAAGTTAGGGTCCTTGCCTTTGGGATCAGACTTAGGTTCCATTCTGTCTCCAGCACCTCCACTTTCCCTCTCTGAACTCAATTTCCTCATTTGTGACTCTTACAGGAGCCTCTTTAAATAGTCCCATTCTCTTCCTGTCATCCACTTTGCCTCCTTGTGAGAAACTCTCTTCCAAGATGGCCAGCCTCCTGCCTGTGGCTGCACATTCTGGCCCTGGCATGCAGGACACCTGACACATGGCCACACAGGCCCCAGTGCACAGGCTCCCGGTTCCTGGTAGTTCCTGGGCTCCTCTCTGAGATAGTGTCCCACCCCATCCAGCCCCAGCCTCAGTCACCTGCAAAACTTGTGTGCCTGATGTCTTCTGGGGAGACATCACACTTGGCGTTGGTTGGAAGAGCTAAGTAGGAGCTGAGTCATGGCCCATTAAACCCTCAGGCCCCCTGCAGCCAGGTCTGCTAGGGCCCCCTCCCTCAAATTGGCTCCTGTGGGACCACAGAGCCACCTGCCAGCTGGGACCAGCCTCCTAGGGTGAAGTGGGAGATGGGGCCCTGGGTTTTACTGATAATGAAAGCAGCAGCATCATTAAGAAGCCTCCTGGGTCTCAGAGCTTCATCACCAGCAGAGAATGTGATTCCTGTTTTCCCATCCATCCCTCATGACCATCAGGGAAAACAAGCAGTCAAGATCATCCCCAGTGTTCTATGTAGGCAAACCTATTGCATGAATGTTGTATGTGTGGCCTCGTGCTGTGAGGAACTTGGAAAGGTCTCATGGAATGAATGTGAAGGTGGTAGACCATGCCCCATCCCCAGGCAGGACAGTCAAGAGTGTCAGACCCTTCTCTGCTCGGTCTTTCTGATTCTTTCCTTTGACTTATTTGAGTTTAGTTTGCTCTCCTTCTCCTCCTTCTCCTCTTCCTTCTTCTCCTCCTCCTCCTCCTCCTCCTCTTCCTCCTTCTTCGACAGGCAGAGTGGACAGTGAGAGAGAGAAAAGTCTTCCTTTCCATTGGTTCACCCCCAGTGGCCACTGTGGCCAACGCACCATGCTGATCCGAAGCCAGGTGCTTCTCCTGGTCTCCCATGCGGGTGCAGGGCCCAAGGACCTGGGCCATCCTCCACTGCACTCACAGGCCACAGCAGAGAGCTGGACTGGAAGAGGAGCAATGGGGACAGAATCCAGTGCCCCAACCGGGACTAGAACCCGGTGTGCTGGCGCCACAGGCAGAGGATTAGCCTATTGAGCCACAGTGCCAGCCATGCTGTTCTCTTCTAATATCTTTAGGTAAAAAGCCACTGATTTGAAATTTTTTTTCTTTTTCATATGGGCATTTATAGCTATGACTTTCCCTGTAAACACTGCATTAGTTGCATCACATAAGCTCTGATTGTTGTTTTAATTTTCATTCATCTCAAAATATTTTTTAATTTCCTTTGTGATTTCTTCCTTGATCCATTGCTTATATAGGTTGTGTAGGAAATTGTTCAATTTCCACATATTTGTGAAAGTAGCATTCAGTGATACAACTTTTATAAATGTAAAGTTAACATTGAAAAAGAAGATTATTTAAACCTATTGTTTAAAACCAAAAATATAGCTTATGTAGAAATGATGAAATCTTTAAAAGTGAAACTAGATAAGGTTAGTTCAAACAAATCTGAGAATATATTTTGAAGAAAGCATAAGGTAAAGATAAAAGAAATTAAAGCAAACCATGCTATTTGAAATATAAATAGAAAGCACAAAATATAAACTTGGTGTGTATTACTTGTCATCAAGAATATATGAAATACAGACTGCCTGAATTTGAGCTCCAGCTCCAGCTCCTGACTCCAGCTTCCTACTTATGCAGACTTTGGAGGGAATAGGATGGCTCAAGTAATTGGATTCCTACCACCCATGTGGGAGACCTGGAATGAGTTCCTAGCTCTCAGCTTCAGTCCAAGCCCAGCTTTGGTCATTATAGACATTTGTGGAATGAACCAATAGATGGGAATGCTCTCTCTCTCTCTCTTCCTCTCAAATAAATAAATAAATCATGAGAATGTATTAAGTAAGTGCAGAAGAAATTGTATCATCATAAATAGCATTCTTGTGATGGAAGCACAGCTTCATGACTGCATGAACTGTTTCCACTATGCATACATGGTAACTAAAGCCAATTTTAGAGTTCAACACTTTTATAGAGTTTGGAAGAGTCTTTATTATTATTATTATTATTATTTATTTGACAGAGTTAGACAGTGAGAGAGTGAGAGAGACAGAGAGAAAGGTCTTCCCTCTGTTGGTTCACCCCCCAAATGGCCTCTATGGCTGGCACTGTGCCAATCCGAAGCCAGGAGCCAGGAGCTTCTTCCTGGTCTCCCATGCAGGTGCAGGGCCCAAACACTTGGGCCATCCTCCACTGCTCTCCCGGGCCACAGCAGAGAGCTGGACTGGAAAGAGGAGCAACCGGGACCAGAACCCGGTGCCCATATGGGATGCCGGTGCCGCAGGCGGAGGATTAACCAAGTGAGCCACGGCACTGGCCCCCAAGTTTGGAAGAGCTTTAAACTTACTTAGAATTCATCCTTTGTGGCACTTAAAAATAATTTATTGAAGTGAAATGCCCATAACAGAAAATTAACCATTTGAAAGTGAAAAATTCAGTGGCATTTATTGTGTTCAAAACATTGTGCAACCACCACTCTATCCTGTTATTCCAAAGTAAAACCCTTTACCCATTAGACAACGTCTCTCCATTATATATACTATTTTCTCTCTCCAGTTTCTACCTAACACCAACCCATGTTCTGTCTCTATGGATTTATCTGTTCTGGACATTGCATATACATGGGATCACTTGCAGGTGACTTTATGTTCCTAGTTTTTTTCACTAGCATAGGTTTTTGAGTTTTACCCACATTGTGGCACCTTTGATGGCTGAATGATACCCTGCTGTTTGAATGTACCACTAATTGTTTACCCATTCGTTGGTTGATGGGCATGGCTGTTTCCACATCTTGGTTACTATGAGTCATGTTGCTATG
The DNA here is from genome assembly GCF_051225735.1 of Oryctolagus cuniculus. Taxonomy (NCBI): domain Eukaryota; kingdom Metazoa; phylum Chordata; class Mammalia; order Lagomorpha; family Leporidae; genus Oryctolagus; species Oryctolagus cuniculus. The sequence goes on from NC_142867.1 coordinate 66,308,616, forward strand.
AACACGCACACACTTGTGCTTGTTTGAGTAGCTGTTGTCAGTGTTTCTGAGTCTATTTCCAGGTGTGTAATTATGAAGTCATATCATACTTCTGTGTTGAGGTCTTCTTTAAGGAACCACCAAACTGTTTTTCAAGTAGTTGAATCACTTTACATCTCCCCCACCCCCAGCAGTGTCTGAAGCTTCCAAATTCTCCACATCCTCACCAAAACTTGATATTTTTCTTTATAAAAGAATATCATGGAGGGCCGGCGCCGCGGCTCACTAGGCTAATCCTCCGCCTAGCGGCGCCGGCACACCGGGTTCTAGTCCCGGTCGGGATGCCGGATTCTGTCCCGGTTGCCCCTCTTCCAGGCCAGCCCTCTGCTGTGGCCAGGGAGTGCAGTGGAGGATGGCCCAGGTGCTTGGGTCCTGCACCCCATGGGAGACCAGGAAAAGCACCTGGCTCCTGGCTCCTGCCATCGGATCAGCGCGGTGCGCCGGCCGCAGCGCGCCGGCCGCGGCGGCCATTGGAGGGTGAACCAACGGCAAAGGAAGACCTTTCTCTCTGTCTCTCTCTCTCACTGTCCACTCTGCCTGTCAAAAAAAAAAAAAAAAAAAAAAAAAAAAAAAGAATATCATGGCCATCCTAGTGGGAAGGAAGTGTTTTTTGATATGCATTTCCCTAGTTACAATAACGAATTTGTTGACCATATGTATATCTTCTTTGAAAAAAACATCTGTTCAACTCTTTGCCTACTTTTTTTGTTAAAAATTTTTATTTATTTGAGAGGCAGAATTACAGACAGAGAGAGGAAGTGACAAAGATAAAGGTCTTCCATCTGCTGGTTCACTTCCCAAATGGCCACAATGGCCAGAGCTAGGCTGATCCAAAACCAGGAACCAGGAGCTCCTTCTGGGTCTCCCACGTGGATTCAGGGGCCCAAGCACTTGGGCCATCTTCCACTGCTTTCCCAGCCGATAGCAGATTGCTGGATCAGAAAAGGAGCAGCCAGGACACAAACTAGCACCGTCCCCTGCCTACTTTTTAAGTTGCTAAGTTGTAAGAGTTCTTTCTGTATTCTGGATATGAGATCCTTATCAGCATTTGAAACTATGTTCTCCCTTTCATAAGCTATTTTTTCACTTTCCTGAGCATGTCTTTGATGTACAAGAGTTTTTCACTTTGATGAAGTCCAAATTGACATTTGAAAAAACTAAAAAATATGAAACAATTCATGAATTAGCATGTCATCCTTGTTCAGGGGCCATACTAATCTCTGTGTTGTTCCAATTTCATTATATGTGCTGGTGAAGCATGCACCATTTATTTCTATTGTAGTTCATGTTTTAATGTCATAGCTAAGAATCCATTGCCAAATTAAAGGTCTTGAAAATTTACCCTGGTTTTCAGTTAAGAGTTTTAGGGTTTTAGTTGTTACTTTTACATTTTTGTTGTTCATCCATTTTATGCTTTTTTTTTTCTTTTTTTGGATCGTGTGAGGTAGGCGTCAAACTTAATTCTTGTATGTGTGGAAATTCAGTCGTCCCAGCACCAACTGTCCCAAGAACAGTCTTTCCCCATTGAATGGCCTTCCCAATGTGACTGGTCTCCATGAAATAGTCATGAAGACACATAAAGAACATGTTCTCAGCTTCCTTCCTCCCACTCCCAGCCACATCAAGACAAAAAAGATAAGACACAGCAGGTTCATAGTATATGCCCAGAATGCATGAACGATGACAATCTTTATCATGTTGAGCTTTTATTTTCTGGCCAAGAAGTTTAGCCAGCCATTTGTGATTACATACAAATCATGGAGGAAAAAATAGTTGGACCACTGCTACCTGTAAAACAAACTGGCTTAATTAATTATCCTAGTGATTAGTTTAAAAATAAATAAATAAAACCGCTTCATTGGGAGGACCAGCAAAAAAGGACCATTAGTCAGACAGACGGTGACCCAGGATGAGCACTGCACTCTGAGGTAGAAAGGATGTGGATGTTAAGGTAGCATTGCCCTGATGTGAGTGTGCCTCATCTGAGTTTCATATACTAGGTCTCCTCAGATAGCAAGCCAGACTCAAGTGGGACTTACTGCGGCCAATCCCTCATGTACCACCTTCCTGCTCTGTTCCCTCTCTCTCTAGATGACTTCCTCTCTCCTTTGTCCACCAGAACCTCTTCCTATTGTCCAGCCAGCCATCCCAGAGGGTGCTTCCATGGCTTCCGTGAACGGCCATCCCACAGCCATCCCCAGGCTCTGCACCCCACATTCCACCCTCCCACCTATGACCACCTGTGAGCTCTTCAGTCTCCTCCAGCACCAGCTGCTGCTCTCCCCTGAGTCATCCCATCAGCGTGCAAATATGCACCTCCTTCTCCCACCTTCACAACTTGATCAACTGCTGATTGGGTTTGCTGAAGAAGAGGATTATAGTATTCTATCAGGAAGAGTGTGAATATGGCCATCTAGTCAAACTTAGGTATAAAACAGCCATAGTTATGATGATATATTTGCTTGTAGTAAAATAGAAAGAAAAATGCTTAAAAGTAGAGTATGCAACAGGCGGAGGGAGCAAGAATAGAGGCTAGAATTCACTAGAAGTCCCTGCTTCATGATTTTGACCAAAAGTTATAACTGTGACTTTTAAAATCATATATGAAGCCCCCTTTTACTATTTGCTGAAATTCTCACTCTCTGCTAATTCCCTTGTTCCACGTTCCATTTAAAGGTGGGCATAGGCTCAGCAGTTAAGATACTGCTTGGGATGCCTCTATCCCACACTGGATTGCCTAGGTTTGAGCCCTTGCTCAGCTTCCTGCTAATGCTTACCCTAGGAGGCAGCAGATATGGCTCAAGTCTTCAGGTCCATGTCCCCCATGAGGAAACCCAGGTGGAGTTCTGGGCTCTTGGTTTCAGCCTGGGCCATCCCTGGCTGTTGTGGACATTTGGGGAGTGAACCATCAGATAGAAGATAAACCTCTCTCTCTCTCTCTCTCTCTCTCTCTATCTCTCTCTTTCTCTCCATCCCCTTTTTCTGTCCCTCCTTTTTAAATAAATGAAAATAAATTTTAAAAAAGAAAAAAATAAAACCAAAATTCCACTGAAGGGTTGCATTAACAGTTTGCCAAGGAATATTCTCTTCCCGTTATATGCCACAAAATTACCTCCATCTGCTCATTCACTTTTCTGAGGATGGTTTTCCTTTCCCTGTTTGTGGAGCACTGTGGTTCTACTTAGCCCTGCTCTAACTAGCTCCTTCTTGATCTAAGTCCATGAGGAGGCTGAGTGGTTAAGCCCTTAGGGTGTGAGACGCTGTATCTGACGGAGGCTATGCAGGCTAAATACCAGCCACTCCACACGGGCAGCAGCATAGGTGCCAGCTGCACCCCAGTGGCACGGGAATGAAAACCCTCCTTCTCCGTGGCAGCAACTCAAGGCATCCTCTGTTTGTTTCATCTACCTCCTCCGGCTGTACAGACTCACAGACTCGCAGCAGCAGGGGCCATAGGTTGAAAACATTCGTGAGAGACAGGTTTCCCTTAGGCTGAATTATAGCCTCTATACTGTCCCCAACCCCTGTGCCCTGCAGAAATAGCACCCACTTGCTTTTGCTTTTTGTGCCCTTGCTCTCTCCCTCACAACACTGAGAGCATATTTTTAAGATATATATGTAAAATATGTATGTATATATATGTGTGTGTGTGTGTATGTACGTGTGTATGTTTACTTAGAAGGCAGAGAGAGGGAGAGAGAGAGATCTTCCATCCACTGTTCACTCCCAAAATGCTTGCAACAGCTGGAGCTGGGCCAGGCCAAAGCCGGGAGCCAGGAACACCCATCCACATGGATAACAGGAACCTATGTAGTTGGGTGATCCTCCGCTGCTTTTCCAGGCCCATTACAGTGAGCTGGATCAGAAGCAGAGCAGCCAGGACTCAAACCAGCACTCCAAAATGGGATATGGGCATCCCAAGCAGGGGCTTAATCCACTGTGCCACAACACCAGCCCCAACTGAGAGCACCTTGAGGGCAGTGCCTGTCATGACTTACTTCTGTGTCTCTCCCTCTGGCATGGCCCAGCACCTTCCAAAAGCTCAGTGAAAGCTGCTTAAATGAATGAACTGATAGGGAGATTACACTGAGCAGCCTGATGCTTAGTGTGAGTGATGACCACCCCCAACCATATCCATGAGAAGACTCGGACCAAACACTGGCAGCCTCTGCCCAAGGGCATCATATTATGCCTTGTAAGAGTTTGTTGGTGGGGCTGGCTCTGTGGCATAGTTGGTAAGGCTGCTGCCTGCAGTGCCAGCATCCCATATGGGTGCTATTTCAAGTCCCTGCTGCCCCACTTCTGAACCAGCTCTCAGCTATGGCCCGGGAAAGCAGTGGAAGATGGCCCAGGGGCTTGGGCCCCTGCACCCGCGTGGGAGACCTGGAAGAAGCTCCTGGCTCCTGTCTTTGGATCAGTGCAGCTCCGGCCGTTGCGATTATCTGGGGAGTGAACCAGCAGATGGATGACCTCTCTCTCTCTCTCTGCCTCTGCCTCTCTGTAACTCTGTCTTTCAAATAAATAAATAAATATATATTTTAAAAAAGGAGTTTGTTGGGGGAAGAATGTTCATAGCAAACAAAAACATGTAACGCCTACACATGCAGCTTCATTTGAAAGTGACTCCCAAGCTACCATTGTTCAGGAGAGCCCTTTTGATACCTGTTGCCTCTCCCATATTTCAACAACCTCCCCATCCTGCGGTTCAGATTTTATTATAAATGTTCCCCACAGTTTATGACCTCTGTGTGCTTTAATTAAAAATATAGTTTGGGGGCAACTATTTGGCCTATTGACTAGGAAACCAGTTAAGATGCATGGGTCCCACATCAGAGTAGCTGGGCTCAGTGTATGGCTGGCTACTGACTCCACTTCCTCCACATTCTCGGAGGCAGTAGGCTCCAGTGGTTGAGTCCCTAACTTCGACATGAAAGACTTTTTTTTTGCATTCTGTGCTTTTATTTTATGAAAAAAGTAATTTCAAATCTACAGTAAACTAAATTGAATACCAAGTCTGAGTGAAGAAGGCCTGGTGGTCTCGTTTACAAAGACATGGCCAGTGTCCTCTTTGGCCTTTAAATTTCAGGAAGGGCACTTCATGTGGCTTCGTATTTGCATGTTTCAGTGCCAGAGCATAGGAAAAGAGCCTGGCATCTACTGAGAGGTGTTCTTCAGCTATCAGCTATAGGAAGCAAAGAATACAACTTAGATAATGCAGGCAATAGAAGGGTAACACCAGTTAGTCAAGTGCTAGAGGATGCTGATAACATGTTTTGCCTTTAAGGATATCACTGTAGATGATCAGAGGACATAAAGGCAGGATTACCTTCTCAGTGTAGGACCAGGATACTGGGAATCATGATTCTGTGCGTTAAAACAGCAAAGCCACATGTTCGCAGACCCAGCTGTACTTCCTTTAGGGCTCAGGGGGCTTGAAGACTTGGAGGACATGGGAGCTCTTGATTGAGTTCCCAGCTCCCAGTTCCCAGCTCCCAGCTCCCAGCTTCAGCCATCACTGGCATTTGGGGGTAATGAACCAGCCAATGGTTCTTTCTCTCTTTCTCTTTCTCTCCCTCTCTCTTTCTTTCTCTAATAAATAAAAACTTTAAAAAATACAGATGGGTGAGGCCGATGCTGTGGCACAGCGGGTTAAAAGCCCTGGCCTAAAGTGCCAGCATCCCATATGGGCACCAGTTCTAGTCCCGGCTGCTCCTCTTCCCATCCAGCTCTCTGCTATGGCCTGGGAAAGCAGTAGAAGATGGCCCAAGTCCTTGGGTCCCTGTACCCGCATGGGAGACCCGGAAGAAGCTCCTGGCTCCTAGCTTCAGATCAGCACAACTCCGGCCATTGCGGCCATCTAGAGAGCGAACCAGCAGATGGAAGACCTCTCTCTGTTTCTCTACCTCTCTTAGTAACTCTATCGTTCAAATAAATAAAAAATAAATGTAAAAGAAAAATACAGGTGGGTGTTGTGGTGCCGTGGGTTAAGATGCCACTTGGGCTGCCCACATCCCATATTGGAGTGCCTGGGATTGAGTCCCACCTCTACTTCCAATTTGGCTTCCTGCTAATGTTCAGCCTGGGAGGCAGCAGATATTGGCTCCAGTACTGGAGTTCCTGCCATCCACATGAGAATCCTGAATGGAGGTCTTGGCTCCTGGACTCAGCCTGGCCTGGTCCCAGCTGTTGCAGGCATTTAGGAAGTGAACTGGCAGATGGAGGAGCTCTCATGCACACATGCTCTTCCTCCACTCCATCTCTCTTTGCCACTCTGCCTTTCAATAAAACAATTTTTAAAAGCTTTTTTAACAATGACTGCATTTTTAGCCTATTTCCTTCCCCCAGGAGTGAAGGAACATTCTAGCCATGGTGATATTCATGTATCAAGTCTTGCTCAGTGGCATCTTGACTATAGTCATTTGATAAAAGCCCCCTGAGTCCAGATAGTTCTTCCCAGTTCCTGAATAGGATTCTTTAACCTGGGGCTCTATGAAGATACTAGAATCACTGGTTGAGAAGGACTGAGGTTCAATTCTGGAGTAAAAACTCTATGCATTATTCACGCTAAGCTTCTCTTGACTCTCATAATTCCATACCTCCAAGCTGAGAAGGTTGTCAGTGGCCTCTGATAAAGACTCTGAGCTAAGACACTCTGAAGACCCAGGGAGCTCTTTCAGAATTGTTATTGTTCTTCCCTGGATTCAATTCCTCTTTCTCTGGGCCCCAGTCCATTTTCATCTCATTCTGCCTGGGCCAGCAGTCAGGTCTGAATCTGTGCCTTTGTCTTTATAGCTAGGTTTCTATTCACTGGCGAATTCCCTTTTTGAGGTATCTTCAGCTTTGCACTACAGAATGTGGCCAGCTTCCCCCAGGGATGGCTGCCCTTTGTGCCCAGGGCTGTCTGTCTGCCCCCGCATTGCCTGGTGCCCATGACCTGTCTTTCTGTCCCTTTGTCATATCATGCAGTCACCAACCATCTTGATTTGTCCAGGACTGCCCTGGTTTTAGCACTGAAAGCCCCATGTCCTGGGCAATTCCTCAGTTTCCCAGACTGTCAGACACCCTGAAAGGGCTAAGACATGTTACAGGTGGCCCCCGACTGACAAGTGTTTGACTTGGGATTTTTCCATTTTATGATGGTACAAAAGTGATTTGTAATCAGTAAAAACTTTAACTGCATTAATACATGTTAATGATGAGCACACATACACCATTCTGTTCTTTTACTTTGCTTACAATGTTCAGTAGGTTATATGGAATATGCAGCACTTTACGATAAAATGGGCTTTCTTCGATGAGTTTGCCCACTGTATACTAATATAAGTGCTCTGAGTACATTTAAGGTAGAATAGGCCAAGCTATGTTTGATAAACTAGGTATATTAAATCTATTTTCAACTTGAGACTTTCAACTTAGAATGGGCTTAATTGGGGCATAATCACATCATCAGTCAAGGAACGTCTGTATGTCTTTGATAGGAGGAATCCTTTCTCCAGTGGAGTCTAAATTGAATTCCAACCCCATGGGGCAAAAACAGACTTCAGGGTACTTCCAGGTCACTCTATCAGTCTCTGTTGCTCCTGGCTGCTGTGACTCAGCAGGTGTCACTGTCCAGCCATTTCATGCCCACTACCTGGTGCCTTCCTTGGCCCTGGTTCAGAGGGTGCCACAGGAAATTGAAAACTCTTAGAACCAGTGTTATGAGGGAAGACCAGCTGCTGCCAAGAGGAGCTCCCCTCCCTAGGAGCTGTTGCAAGCAACTGAGCACTCAGGGAAGCCCTAAGACCTCTGAAGTGAGCTTTTCGACCCACAGAACTGAGCTGAGGAAGGTGTTGACACATCTTTGACCTAGGACTTGACCCTCTAAGTAACCCAGCCATCCAGAGTCAGGTTATGTCGACATTTGGGTCACTGCCTCTTCTATCCCAGTGGTGTCTGGAGCAGTCCCACTTGATTTTCCCCAACTCACCTCCACCTTCTCTCTCTCCTAACCAAATCTTCTTCATGTCTCAGAATATGTAAGGGTAGAACTGGTCCTGTAGATTCCTGCCTCCCCTGGCTTACAAATGAGGAAATCAGGCTGAGGTAGGGGTGGAGGTAGAGGTGGGGGTGAGAGGATCAGCCCCAGGTCCACAGCAGAGCAATGTCAGAGTCAGTCCTGGAAACCAGGCCTCCTGGCTCTGGCCTTGACTCTTTCCACCAAGCACGGCTACCTAGAGAATGTGGAGGCTCTGGTTTCTACCTGGGGTGGGGGGTGGGGGGTGGGGATTTCAGCCTCTCTCCGCTACAGAGGCTGATGTCAGAGACAAGTCTGCATTCTGTCTTGTCACGAGGGTGCTTTAGAACAGCTTCAGGTGGCCTGGTTATGAGAAAGAGAGACTGTAGCTGGTTAGAAGGCAGTTGGCAAGAAATAACTTAAGGCAGAGAAGGGCTGGGCACACCTGCCTGAAGGACATTCCTGGCTGCTGAGCCTCAGAGCCTGAACATAGGTGTTTCACATACGTTTTCATGATAAACCCACAATAAGTGTTTTTAAATGAATGGAAGGAAAGGTTAACTTGAGTTAAGCTGAACTTTTTCCCACAACACATTAGTCAGCAGGGATTTTTTTTTCTTTTAGCATGTAAATTGACACACACCACATTGTCCTGAAAATTCCTGCATTTGTGGGAGGTTTTCCCACCACTGACTGGGTCATGTAAGGCTGAAGGTACTCACAGGACCTCAGAGCCAGAAGGGTGCTTGAAAGCAAGGAATACACAGATACTCCCTGGCCTCCAGTGGGTTTCAGCCCAATAAACCCATTGTACCCTGGAAATATTATGAGTGACAAATGCACTTAATATATCTAACCTAGCAAACAACATCGCTTAACCAATCTCACCTCAAACATGCCTGGAACACTTCTGTAGCCTCCAGCTGGGCAAAAATCATCTACCACAAAGCTGATTTTATGAGACACTGTTGACTATATTGTGTGCACCCTCAGATGGGCACTGTGTAGACACGATGGGAAGTGAAGACACAAAATACAGCATCCAGTGCTGGTTGCTCGCCCTGCAGCACAGGGCTGACGGAACTGCACTCACCCCTGCTGCCAGGTGTCATGAGAGAATATGGGGCCACACATCTCTAGCCTGGGGAAAGAGCGCCCAAAATCCCAAACACAGTTTCTACTGAATGCTTACCACTTTTGTACTATTGTGAAATTAAAATATTGTTAGGTGCAACTATTAAGATGCCACTTGGGAAACCTGCATCATATATCAAGAGTGCCTAAGTTCAAGTACTGGCTCCTCTGCTTTCACTGTAGTTCCTGCTACTGCTCATTCTAGGAGACAGCAGGTATAGCTCAAGTATGTGCATCCCTGTCAACTATATGGGAGACTCTGAGTTCCAGGCTCCAGGATGAAAGACATCCATTCATTCATTCATTCTCTCTCTCTCTCTCTCTCTCTCTCTCTCTCTCTCCCACACACACATGCACATACACACACACACAGTGAAAGTAAATAGATAAAAATTTAAAGAAACAGAATGACATATGTTTTAAAAAAGAAAAATCACTACATTGTACCATTGTAAGCTGGGGATCATCTACAGTCCAATCTGTTTCCCTCTCAGCTCCACTTTTTAACTTAAAACAGAGAGAGGAGAGAGGGGTGACTTGGCCAGAGTCACACGGAGAGCCGGTGGCAGAGCTCCAGCAGAGCTGGATGCCTGCTCTGGCCCCCGGCTCCTCAGGGTCCACTAGGGAAGAGGCTGACGCTTGCTGTCCAGCAGCCCAGGAAGTGCTGGAAGTTGTCATCCACGTGTTCATCTGTTTCCCTTGCCGACCCTCACTGACCCTCTGCTATGAAACCTCCATCTCAGTGGGCCCAGCTCCCTGCTGCCCAGCCTTCCCCAAATGAGACTGCATGAGGGCTCTGCCGACAACCTCAGACTTTCTCTCCAGTGCTGCTACAGAACACAGCACAGCCCTAGAGAGAGCCACTGCTCCAGTTCCCCTGTTTTCGCTGAGGGGGTGGGAGACTCTAGAGAGGGCTATAGCCTGGCCAAAGTCACACAGATGGCAAACTAGCAGCAGAGCCAGCCAGCCTTAAATCTTCTAAGAACAAAAAGAGTTGGACCCAGTTCCCGTGTCTTGGAGCCCTCTCAGAGCAGGGGAAGGCACTCTAATGCCTGCCTGGGCTCTGACTGGCTGTGGCACTTTGCTCTTAGCCCTTATGCTAAAGATCTGTGCAAGTTAGCCCAGCTCACCTGGCCGATCCAGGCACTTCATCTGCGCCTTCCTCTCCCCAACCAGTGCCACCTCAATGGGAAAGACCAGGTTGGGGCTAATTCCATTAAATCCCTGAGTTCTACCCCTGCCTAGCCTGCCAGAGCCTTGGCCCCCAGAGATCCCTTTCAGGGATGCCCAGTGGCTGGTTAGCAGTTCCCACTGGGCTTTACTGATAATTAGAACAACAGGCTAATCATCCTCCCTGGGCAATGACTGGCATCTCTATGTGGCAGGTGAAGAAACCGAGGCTCAGAGGTGGAGGTGACTGCCGAAAGTCACACAGCAAGCCAAGGACAGGGCAAGACCTGCAGTCTCACATTTGCTCTCACCCTGGCCTCTGCACCAGCCAGCGATGCAAATAAGAAAAAGTTGTAAAACTCCTCTAGATGAATGTAAAGCTCTGTTTTGTGGTAGTTTTTGTAAAAATTTTTAAAAACTTTTTCATTTATGTTTTTGAGAGGGAGAAGGAGGGAGAGAGAGCTATCATCTGCTGGTTCACTCCCCAAATGCCCAAGACCTGGGAACTTAATCTGAGTCTCCTATGTGCATGGCAGGGACCCAACTATTCAGCCATCATCTGCTGCCTCCCAAGGTGCACATTAGCAAGAAGCTGGAATCCAGAGCAGAGCCAGGACTCGACCCCAGGCATCCCTTTTGTGTGCTTTGACCCTGGAATAACAAATGCAACAGCAGAGAACCACTGTGCTCCCCATATTTTCCCCCACCCCTCTTTGGCTTGCTCTTGCTCAGATGCCTTAGAGTTCTAAGTCCCACCTCCCCCGGGGAACCTTCTATGACTGCACCTTCCTCCAGCCCCCAGTGCACTTTCTCTCCTCTGGATTAACCAGGCCTGGCTGCCACTGCAGCTATTTTAAAGATTAGGATAACCGAGGCTCCTCATTCATTCTACATTGAATAAAGCTGGCTTTGACTGGGTGCTTGACCATTGCTAGTGGAAAAACTGGCCATCACATCCACTGTGACCTGTGCCCCTTTCAGAGTTGAGGGGCCCAGAGGGGAGAGCAAAGTAGGCTTGCATCAGGGAAGACATCTTGCAAATGGGCCACAAATTACAGGCAGGCCAAAAAGGAGGAGGTAAGCAAAGTCACAGAGGAATGAAAAAGCAGGAGGTTCATTAGAGGGGCAGCTAGAAGTTTGGGGTACAATATGCAGGGAGAGATTGGGGATCTCAAAGATGAGGGTAATTGGAAAGGGCCAGAGGGAGAAGGATCTTGAATTCCAGGCTAAAGAATAAGAAGTCAGCAGAGGGTCCCTGGCGAGTCACAACCAGCCTTTAGACAGGAGACTGACCTAACCAGCTCCAAGAGCCGCCTGCCATGGCAAGGAGAATGCATGAGAGCAGCAGAGCCCAGAGGCAGGGAGACCCGCCGGGGGGCGTGGTGGCAGGGATAGGGAGCAGTAATGATGCTGACCGCGGAAGATGCTGTCCTTCACTGAACGCTTGCCAGTGCTGATGACTGTGCCCTGCTGGTCACATCCTGCATTTAATCTGAGCGTCAGTTTTTATTGCCCGTGCCTTATCGATGAGGAAGCTCAGAGAGGTTTAGTGAGTAACTGCTTTTGTCCCTCTTTGGGACCAACAGCAGGCAGATGCTGGTGTGCAATACATCCCCTACGCCGTGCCTCTTGACTATCAAGGACTGGAGAAATCTTCAAGACATAGGATCATCAGAACCTGTTGGTGATCATGCAAGAGTCCAAAGTGATCACTGGTGTCCTGGCTCAGGTGGTGATGTTGACTGAGGCTGAGAACGTGGTAGGGAGTGGTGGACAGTGCAGGTGAGAAGGTTTGGGTGGAAAACAATGAGTTCAGTTTGGAATGTGTTGCATTTGAGGAGCCTGTGGGACGTCCACATGGAGATGTCTGGCAGGTATTTGAGGGTCTGCATCTGGAGCTCTTGGGAGAGGGCTGAGTGGCAAAGATTTGGGAGATGTATTTTTATCGCAGTGGTAAATAAGATCATTTAGGGAGGAGCATGGAGTGAGAAGGACAGAACCTAGGGAGGATGACATGAGATGGAGGCAGGACAAGAAGTATCAGCGAAAGAAACTAAATACAGTGGCCAGAGGGGAAGGCAAAAGCAGGAGAGGATGAAATCACAGAGGAGCTGCGGAACACAGCAGCCTCAGGTGCTGCGGACTGGCAGGGAAGGGCAAGAGCTGAACGCAGAGTCCACGGGCTCTGGCAACAATGAGAATGAGGTCACTGGTGACTTGGGCATGAACGTGGAACAGTGGGTACAGAGGGTTGAGGCAGGAGGAGAGAGAGGATGTTTGGTTGTGATGAGAAGCAGGTAGTTGGACGCAGACGACAGGAATCTTTGTTCCTTCAGAGTGTTATAACAAAATGCTTTAAACTGGTTAAACAGAAGTTACTTCTCCCACGCCTGGAGGCTGGGGAGTCCAGGATGAAGGTGACAGCTGACTTAGTGTCTGGTGAAGGCTGTGCTCTGCTTCGCAGATGGCCTCCTCCAGCTGCGTCCTCATGTGATCAAGAGGTGACAGGCTCCCTCAGTCCTCCTCTGTAAGGGCCTCACTCTCGTGACATAATCACGTCCCGGGGCTGGCAAACTGGCGCAGTAGGTTAATCCTCCGCCTGTGGCGCCAGCATCCATATGGGTGCCAGTTCTAGTCCTGGCTGCTCCTCTTCTGATTCAGCTCTCTGCTGTGGCCTGGGAAAGCAGTGGAGGATGGCCCAAGTGCTTGGGTCCCTGCACCCGCGTGGGATACCTGGAAGAAGCTCCTGGTTCCTGGCTTTGGATCGGCGTAGCTCTGCCCATTGCAGCCATTTGGGGAGTAAACCAACAGAAGGAAGACCTTGCTCTCTGTCTCTCCCTCTCACTGTCTGTAACTCTACCTCTCAAATAAATAAATGAAATCTTTAAAAAAAAATCATCTCCCAAAGGCTGCTGCACACCAGTGCTCTGGGGGGTGAGGTTTCAACACATGAATTTTTGGGGGGACACAAACATTCAGACCATGGCAAGAGGTCAGGAGAATTTTGTATTTTCATTCTATTTTTAAATTTTTATTTATTTATTTGACAGGCAGAGAGAGAGAGAGAATAAGAGAGAGAAACAGGTTCCCATCTGCTGGTTCACTCCTCAAATGCCCATAATGACCAGGACTGGGCCAGAACCAAAGTGAGAATCAAGAACCTAAGCCAGGACTCCCGCATGAGTGACAGGAACCCAATTACTGGAGCCATCACTGCTGCCTCCCAGAGTCGGCATTGTCTGAACGTTGAGCCGGGAACCAGAGCTGGGTATTAAACCCCATCACTCTGATGAGAGATGTGGGTGTCCTAACTCGCATCTCAACTGTTGGGCCAAATCCCTGCCATTGTAGTTTTCAGTATTTGAGCACATTTTCCACCATTGTTGGTGGGAAGCAGCCAGTAGGGAATGAGAGGATGAAGGAAGGGGAGAGGAGGAGGATGGTCAACAGGGGAGGAGCAGAAGAGCCTCTGAACCCAGGATCTGGGGTATGGGGTGGGAGAGAAGGGGGTGGGAAGAGTGAGGTGAAGGGTGCAGAATTGGTGCTGTAGGTGGGTAAGGGGCAGGCAGGGGCACCCAGCCTCATGTAAGACCAGAGTAGGGGGAGACCTCGGGAAGACACTGAGATCCAGAATGTGTGGTGCCCACCGAATGGGCAGGGAGGCGAGGAGTGGGTAAGCACTCAGACCTTGGTGCCAGACTGATCTGGGCTTAAGCCTGGGACTCGCTTACTCACCCTGTTCCCTCTTTGGTGGAGCAGGCATGTGTTCATCAGGTGAGACTCACTTCAGAGCGCCTGTTTCCTCTTCGGTAGCATAGGTGTGTGTTCATCAGGTACTTCTTGAGTGCAGGCTCTGTGCGTGACTGAAAGAGGGACAGGATGCAAGCCAAAGTCATGAACACTTCCCCCCAAGTATACAAGCCTCCCATCCCCCCACTTTCCCCTCTCCTGGGACTCACAGTCTTCTGCCTCTTTGCAAAGTAGGAGAGATCCAGAAATGTGTCCATGTTGCTCGGGAACATTGTTAAACTCAGAAGGCAAAATTGCCCAGGCTCACATACCCGCGCTGCCCTGGAAACACTGGGGCTGCTGCCGCTCTGTCTCGCTCCATCTCACCCCTGCTTCTCCTCACCCTCGCAGGGCACGAGGCTCCGAGAGATGCGAGGTTGGGAAAGCAAGTGCCAAGGAGGAAAGGGAAGCTGCAAACACACCCCAGGAGAGCCAGTGCTGTCTTCCTGGCGAGGGGCAGAGAGAGGCTCCTGGAGCTCTGCAGAGGGGAGCCCATGATGGGCCCTGAACGTGAGGCTGCCAGTCCTCTTCACCGTCACCATCCAGAGGCAGTGTGGCTCAAGGGGAAGAGGCTCTGCTTTGCGGGTTGAACACACCTGGGTTCAAATCCCAGCTCTGCCACTTGCTGCTGGGCATCCTTGGACAAGTGACTTTGCTTCTCTCTGCTTGTTTCCAGTCATACTGGCACAGCAATGGTGTAGTAAGACACTGATCATGGAGGTCTTTAAACTCAAAGGCTACGGCACCCCTGGATGGCACCACCTCTGAAGTTTGCCCCCTGGAAAAGCTGAGTCTTCTGTGTTGCTCTCTCCTTTTGGGTTGCCCCATTCTTAGTCCAGGATCTCAGAGGAGGAAGCAAATTCGGAGCTGGGTATTCATTGGAGGGCCACAGAGGTGGGTTAGGAGGGAAGGCAAGAGGCAGAGGAATCAGCTGGCGGGAAGCTCCCTGGTATGGCAGGGCTGCTTCCTGCTCCTTGACCAAGGACATGCAGAGACCTTGGAGAGGATCCTGACTGTCTGTGTTCTTTCTGGAGGCATCAGGAAGCACTTGGGTGGGTTGGGGCTGGTCCTTGATGGATGGGCATTTGTCAGGTGACAAAGGCAGGAGAGCATCTGAGCAGAGACACCAGGCACATAGTGTACATGTGGGGGCCTGCAGAGAGCCGTGGGACTGGAAAGGGAGGAAACAGATATGTAGGGACAAGTACCAAGCATGAGGCTGATATCAGTGTCACTCTGAGGCTGGCGGAGTGAAGTTCAGGTTGGGAAAGAATGTGGAGGGTGACTTAGAACAGCAGAAACTGGAGCCACGGAAGAGTCAGGAGGCTGTGGGCCCCGGATGCAGGGGGAATGTGAAGGACCGGCTGGGAAGGGACAGTGGTCGGGCAGGGCGGGGGTGGGGGGGGGATGATCCTGAGAAGACTGGGGACTCAGAACCAGCACCTGGGAGGGACAGGCTTCCAAGTGAGTGATGAGCTCCTGGCTGAGCCTGAGGTGCCTGGGGGACCCCCAGACACTGATGGACATAAGCTCAGGAGAGGTCTGGGCAGGAGCACAGAGCGAGGAGTCACCAGCTGTCTTTCCTGTAGTGGGAGGGAGACCTGAGGTATGACAGGGAAAGTGACAAGCCCATGGTCACCCCAGTGGTATCAGTAGAACAGGCCTGGAACCCAACCAAAGGTTCCAGTGCAGCACACAGCTCGGTATTCCATGCCATGGGGTAAGGACTAGTGCAGTGACTGGGTCCTCAAACTAGCCTTCGGGACAGTTAAATGCAGTGGGGAAGGACTTGAACTCTGGGGCCAGACACTCTGGGTTCAGCTCCTGGTCTGCCTCTTACCAGTTGTTTGCCTTTGGGCAAGGGCCTCATTCTCCTCACCTGGAAAATGGGGATTATAAGAGACTGTTGGGGCCGGCGCCGCGGCTCACTAGGCTAATCCTCCGCCTAGCAGCGCTGGCACACCGGGTTCTAGTCCCGGTCGGGGCGCCGGATTCTGTCCTGGTTGCCCCTCTTCCAGGCCAGCTCTCTGCTGTGGCCAGGGAGTGCAGTGGAGGATGGCCCAGGTGCTTGGGCCCTGCACCCCATGGGAGATCAGGAAAAGCACCTGGCTCCTGGCTCCTGCCATCGGATCAGCGCGGTGCGCCGGCCGCAGCGCGCTGGCCGCGGCGGCCATTGGAGGGTAAACCAACGGCAAAGGAAGACCTTTCTCTCTGTCTCTCTCTCTCACTGTCCACTCTGCCTGTCAAAAAAATAAATTAAAAAAAAAAAGAGAGAGAGACTGTTGGGCACATTAGCTGAGTGAATGAAAGTAAACGACTTAGAGAGTGCTTGACATGCAATGTGTCTTAGTCATAAGCGTTGCATCTCTTTCATAGTCATAGAAATCAGGCTTTGAAAAATGAAGCAGGGATAAGCATTTGGCACAGCAGCCATGACCCCCTGGGACCCCGTGGTTGGAGACCTTGTTCCACTTCTGATCCAGCTCCTGGGGAAGAAGTGACTGATAGCACAAGTGCTTGGGTTTCTACCACCCACATGGGAGACCCAGATTGAGTTCTGAGTTCCTGACTTTGGACCAGGCCCAGCCCTGGCTGTTGTAGACATTTGGGGGATGAACCAGCAGATGATGGGTTTTCTTTGTTTCTCTCTTACTGCCTTTCAAATATTAAACAAAAATAAATTTTAAAATGCTTTTTATAAGAATAATGAACTGCCAAATGCCACACAGCTGGTGGTTGTTAGCGTTTAGGCTTAGGATGCTGCAAACCCTGGAATGGTTTTCTGTGATACACTGCCTGGAACCTGGAAGGTTCTCTTCAGCTTGAGGAACCAGAATCCCCAACCAAAGGACCCTCAGCAGGAGATTCCGCAGCTCACAGGCCCCCTGCCTGGCCTAGCTCTGACAAAACTAGCAGGCCTGCTTGCTGGAGACGGCCACCTCCTCCCCTTTCTAGAGACCTCAGGCTTGTTTGCTCCCCTCTCCCAGGGAGACACCTGTGCTCTCCTAGAGGCCAGAAGGGCAGAAGTTTACTTAAGAACAGCACCACTGACTCAGGTGGCAGGGAATTTTCAAGTCCTGGAGGTGAGTTCATCCAGGAAAAGTGTGCATGGAAAGGCGGATGTGCAAGTTTGGGGTGCAACCTGAGAAGGAGAGAAGCAGTGTGATGCACACTGACAACGCTCTGAATACACAGCACTGTGGGAAACCAGGTAGCCTGTGCTGGCCTCTCCTGAGAGAGACACAACAGAGGCAAGTCAGAAGGCTCAAACATGGCCCTGAGCCCCCTGAATCCTCCTGGCTCTGTGGTTTTCACCAGACCCCTGGGGGAAGTGTTGGGGGGGGTGTAGCCACCTGCACTGGCCCTGCTTCCATCCGTACCCCTCTTAGGCTTCTAACTCCATCAGGGAAGGAAGTGACTCATCTTCCCAGATGCACGTTCGGCCAGCTTCCCAGCAGCTGTCACAGAGTCCACGGGAGCCAGAGATGAATCCCGGGCATGGTAGGAGCAGGCCGTGCATTCCCCCAAGAGAAGGAATATCGCTTACATGCCTATTACCCACCTGCCAGGCTACACAAGGTCACTTAGTAGCCTCCAGGTGAGAAAGGAGGTGTAAAGAATTCAAGAGCATGTGGGTATAAATCAGTTTGGGAAGATGGAAAAGTACAGGAGCTGGCAGTACATTGTATGCAACATATCTTTTACCCCAAGGAAACAAAGACCATACTCTGAGAAGTAACATAGCTAGCAATCAGAGAAGCCAGAAGTCACACCCACTCAGTCCTACTCCAGTTCTTCCCCACTTGTGAGGTTGGTGACCCCACAGAAGATGAGCTAGACAGACAAGCACTGCTCACCTGCAGCCTGAGAAGATTGTCCTGGAGGCACTGAGGAGCTGGGGCAGGACTTGATTCATTTATTTTCTTTTTCAAAAAATTTTTATTTATTTATTTGAGAGGTAGAGTTGCAGATAGTGAGAGGGAGAAACAGAGAGAGGTCTTCCATCCACTGGTTCACTCCCCAAATGAACACAACGGCTGGAGCTGAGCTGATCCGAAGCCAGGATCCAGGAGCTTCCTCCAGATCTCCAACGTAGGTGCAGGGGCCCAAGCGCTCGGGCCATCCTCCACTGCTTTCCCAGGCCACAGCAGAGAACTGGATCAGAAGAGGAGCAGCCAGGACTAGAACTGGCGCCCATATGGTATGATGGTGCTGCAGGCAGACAGTTAACCTACTGCACTGCAGCGCTGGCCCCAGTTTATTTATTTTCTAATTTATTTATTTGAAAGGCAGACACAGAAATCTTCCATTCCCTGGTTTATTCCCCAAGTACCTGCAACAGCCAAGGCTGAGCCAGGCCAAAGCCAGGAGCCAGGAACTCTATCCTGGCCTTCCACGTGGATGCAGAGGCCCAGATGCTTAGACTCCCTGTTACCTCCCAAGGTGCACCAGGAAACTGTATTGGAAAAAGAAGCCGGGACTTGAACCCAGGCACTCCAATATAGGATGAGGACATCTAAACTCCTACACCAAATGCCACCCCTGGAGCAGCTCTTGGAGCAGAGAGGGTGTGGTCAGATTCAGGGCTTGTAGGGTTCCCGCTGGCTCGAAGGAAGACAGAGTGGCTGGGAGACTGCAGGGGCAGAGAGGCTGGGGCACAGCAGACAAGTGATGCCAGTGGCCCAGACAGGGGCAGAGACAGCAGGGTGGGAAGCAGGGGCAGATGTGGGAGACTGGTGAGTGGACAGGAGAAGCAGGGACAGGCACAGGCTGCTGTCACTGGGCTCCTTCCAGCCTGTCAACTTCAGCCTCTGCAACCCTGGTCCTTGGAAAGATCCATTTTCCCTGACTGACATCCGGGAGAAAAAGCCAGAGGCACAGACCTCCTCTCTGGCCCCCAGGGGGCAGTGTTGCAGAGTCTTCAGGGAACTGGGGCCCTAGCTCTAAACTATCCCCCTCCAGGAGCAGAGGCTGACTCTATCTGGCCCCAGTCCCCACCTCACTCCCATGCCTGCCCTACCCCCATCTCCCCTCCCAGCCTGGTCTGTACCGCCTCTACCCCCACCGTGTTCTCTCTTCAAAGGGACAAATTATTAATGACTATAATCCCACACTTGAATCACAAGGGTCATCCTTGGCTCATGTGGTCTTCCAGAGACAGGGAAAGGGCAGAATGGGACCCTTCCCCCTACCTCCTCCACCACTGACCATTTTACTGAAGGAAACTGAGGACTGAGCAGACAAGTGGACCTGTCCTCTGTCGGCCTGTTGGTGGAAGAGCTAGGGCTGGGGGCCACAGGGCAGCCAGTGTCCAGTCTAGAGTCCTGTGAGTGGCACAGATCACAACAAACATCTTGTTTGTGTGTTTATATATTTATTTGAAAGAGTTACAGAGAGAGAGGGAGAGACAGAGGGAGAGAGAAATTTTCTATCTGCTGGTTCACTCCCCAAGTGGCTCTAACAACCAGGGCTGGGCCAGTCCAAAGCCAAGAGCCTGGGATGGCATCCAGGTCTCCCATGTGGGTGCTGGGGTCCAGGACTTGGGCTGTCTTCCACATCTTTCCCAGGCGTATTGGCAGGGAGCTGGATCAGAAGTGGAGCAGCTAAGACTCGAACTGGTGCCCATATGGAATGCTGGTGTCATAGGCATTGTGGCTTCACCCGCTGAGCTACAACCCCAGCTCCCAGATGGCTGTTAACAGTGACCATCCAGCCTGCTGAACCTCCCTCCCACCCAAGGGCCCTTGCTCCCTGGGGATGTCCATGGGGGCAGACTGAGCTGACACACAGCTGCCATGGTCTGCTCCTTCCTCAGCCTCTGTTTGCAGGATCACCAGACGCCATTGTTTCCATAGTTATAATGGCCTATGTGTGTGCAGCTCACAGAATTCGGTAAGCACTGGTGCATCCATCAGCTCATCCAAGTCTTATGACAGCTCTGGGTGGGCATTTCACAGAGAATGGTACTGGGGACCAGAGAGGACAAGTGGTCCACCCCAGGTCACCCATCCAGGCCTCAGGGGAGTTTAGTCTCCTGGGAGAGAAAAGCTGTCATGGGGGGAAGGGCCAGGCACACTCCTGATAGAGGCGACTTGCCATCCCTGCTTTGCAGATGAGGTACCAAAGCTCCAGAAAGCTTCTGACTGGGTCAGGACTTAGCTGAAAGTAGAGGCAGATGGGAGGTGGAGGGAGTCACACCCAGGGGCAGGCTGCTTATAGGGGTGGGGGTTGGAGGGGCAGGAGGTGGATTCCCCAGGGAGATGCTGAAGGATGGGGGTGGGGCTCTCCAGCAGGGTCGTGGTGGTCACAGAGAGCACAGCATGGCTGGTACAAGGCTGGGTGGGCAGGAAGAGCCCAGTGGCTAGGGACAGCCCCGGTTAGAAGGGCCACGAAGCCTGATACCCACCTGATCCAAGGCTAGGAAATGAGGCAAGCCCTGGACGCCTGGCAGGATGGGGCCTGTTCCTCATCCACCAGCCAGGGAAATGGGAACCTACAGTCACCTCACTCTCTACGCCTCAGTCCCCAGTCTGAAGACTTCATGCTGACCTGATGAGGACCATGCATCCCCCCTGCTGTCCTGTCTCATAAGACCCCAGCGCTGCCATTTGCTCAGCCTGTAGCCACGGGAAGTCACATGGCCTATTTGAGCGGCAGTGTCCTCACCAGGGAGGCACATAAGTACGACATTGCCTTCCCTGGGCAGAGCCAGAGTGCTAAGCATGGGAGTATCTCTGCAGGCAGGGGATCTGGCCCCAGGGCAGGCCCCAGGGCAGTTCCCAGGGGCAAGGCAGGCCCAGGCTCCGACTGAGGCCCTCACTGTCCTCCTGGCCAGGGCTCATTTATAGATATCCGCTGCCTGGTGGCCAGGCCACAGGGAAGTGGGAACAAAGGTGCTGACAGGGCAGTTTGCAGCCTTTTTCGGGAAGAAGCCTCTTGTCGCTCTTCCTCCTTCTCACCCGTACCCCCCATCTTCTGGGCATTTACGCAGGGATCCTCAGGCCTAAAGGTGAGTGCTATGATGTCCCATCTCCATCTAACAGATGGGAAAACTGAGACCCAGACAGAACAAAGGATTTGCCTGCCTGCAGCAGGCCTGGAGCAGGACTAGGATGAGAATTGAGGTCTTGGGACTGGTGCTGTGGTGTAGCAGGTTAAGCTACCACCTGCAAAAATGGCATACAAGTACCTGTTCTAGTCCCGGCTGCTCCACTTCCCATCCAGCTCCCTGCTAATGACCTGGGGAAAGCAGTGGGTGATGGCCCAAGTGCTTGTGTCTCTGCACCCATGTGGGAGGTCCAGATGAAACTCTTGGCTCCAGGCTTCAGCCTGGCCCAGCCCTGGTGGTTGTGGCCATTTGGGGAGTGAACCAGTAGATGGAAGATATTTCTCTCTCTCTCTAATTGCATTTCAAATAAATAAAAATAAATATTTTTAAAGAACAAGAATAAAAAGCACAACTTGCGTGAATGGAACATTAAGGGAGATATGGGGAGGGCTCAGAAGAGAACGGTAGGGAAAGTTGGAACTTAGAGATTACTGGTGTGGCAATGATCAGGATGGTAGAAAGATGACTGGGAAAGGCCATTCTGGAGGTCTTAGCTGGAGCCAAGGAGGAACTGGAGCCTGAAGCAGAGACCATCCTTGTTAGATAGTTGCAAAGGACAAAATGAGAACTCTTGTATTTCATCTGCTTACAGAAATGTAGTTCTGTAGTTGGGCTGACTGGAAGAGGGGAAGGGCTCGGGTTTTGCACGCCGCCCAGGAATCTGACCAGCAGCAGCTTAGCTTGAGACATGCGTGCGAACGGCATGAGGCCCTGGGAGCCGCAGAGCTCTGCAGATCATGTGAAGCCCTGCCAGCAGCGTGAGACGCTAAATAAGGCATCAAGTTTTGCAAACTGTGGGAATCTACAGCTGGTGCTGGAGCCGCACATGTCATGGGGCTCTGCAAAACTCAACAACAGGGAGCAGCCAGCACTACATGCTGGCAAGCGACAGAGCTGGGTGCAAGCCCATGTGTGCGGACCTGAGCCTAGGCCATCCACAGGGGGACTTGGCTGCAGGACTAGCCTGGAGCCAGTCTGCAGGCCTCTTAACTTCAGTCCCAAAGGGTCCTAGGTGGCTTACACTTGCTCCAGGTCCACAGCTCTGAGATCAGGCCTATCCTTGGCCCAGGCTGTGGCAGCCTGGGGGGGCTGCAGTAATTAATGAAAGCCACTCGGGCCCAAGAGTACAGCACGTGCAGGGCACAGAGCAGGGTTGTGTCCAGCAATGGCAAGATGAACTTAGCCGGCCATGCTGGCCCCAGAATATACCTAGACTTTGCACACAACTTCTTCAGCCTCTGAGGCCAAGATGGGACAATGGAGCCTCCGGTGAGTCTAAAGGGCCTTTCTTGCTCTCGGCAAGGTACCTACAATTGGAGGCTGGAAGTCTCCGTGTCTGCCAACTCTGTGAAGACTCACAGCACTGACTTCAGTCTCAGGAAGTATAGACAGACCCAATTTGTTTTTCTCAAGCAGGATCAGGGGCTGGCATCTTGACCCATCCATGTCAACTCTTGGTCTCTCCCACGGCAGTGGTCATGCGTGCCTTTACACCTCCAGTTTCTCAAAGACTCATTCATCCACACAACAGCTGTCTGCTGAGTGCCTGCTGGGTGCCAGTAGAGTGTGATTACTTCAGATATGCCCTACTTGTGACTTGCGCCCTTACACAACCACTAGGAGCCAATTGTGATTGATGGGTGTTTATCTGGGCACCTCAGAGACCACAAACCTCACATGCCCACTCCATGCAAAGGTCCTATCCTGGAATGGCATCAGGCTCACTTTTGTATCTTGGATTTGGAGAAACCCAGAGATCTTCCTCAGAAAGAACAGCCTGGACAGAGAGAAAAGCTTGTAAAACACATAACAGGGAGCAGCCCACACCAGACACTGGCAAGCAACAAAGCAGAATGCAAACCCATGTGTGCAGACCACACAGAGGTTGTCCAAGCCATGGCCCTACCACTGGCTAGCTGGATGACTCCAGCTAATTCCTGAGCCTCGCTGTAAAGTGGAGGAACAGACGCCCAACCCCAGGCCCTCTGGTGTGAACACACTGTGTGAGCTGGGAAAGTGAAAGGGATTTGTTTTCCCTGGCTGTGAGGTTCCAAGTTCACCCCTGCCACTCCCTTCCCTGAATTCCAGGCCTCCAGGCGCGGTGTCTTTCTCCATCAGGGAACTTCCGCAGGGGCCCTGCCAGCAAGGATTGTTGTCCTTGGTTCACAGATGAAGGGACTGACGCTCAGTGAGTTGTAGGGACTCTCCCAAGGCTGCTCAGAAGAGAAGCATGAGATGGCTGGGATGACACCAGTCTGCCTGGCTCCAAGGGCTCCATCCTCAGGCTCAAGTCAGAAGAGTCTGGTCATCTCGCTGCTGCCCTTCTGCTCCCCGCCCCCATGGCTGTGACTGATGGGCGGGCCCCACCAGCATTCTGGGGGACAGAGTCCTCCCTTCCTCACAGGGCAAAGGGCAGATGGGGTGGCGCAATGCGAGGAGATGAGGGCTTGGGGGAAGAAGGGGCTCAGACAGAGGATCAGGGAGGCCCACTGACATCCCGAGTCCTCCTTCCTCCCCCAGTGCTAACAGAGTAGAAGGAAATATCCAAGGGAAATGCCTAGAATGAGGCTGGGAAGAAACAGGCGGAGTCTAAGCCACAGGGGGGTGGGACCACAGCCCTTTCCCAGCAGGGGGCAGGACCTAAACAAACCCGCCTCCTCTACAACTCTGGCCCCAGGCTGCCCCTGCCGGGAGAGCACAGGAGCCAGGCACACAGAGGCAGGAGCAAGTTTCCCAGGAAGACAGCTGCCTGGAGAGTGGGTTGAGTCTGAGCAGGACTCCCTAACCCACGCCTGGAAGCAGTGACTACTGGTCCGTGTGGCCTGGGAAACATCGCCGGGTGCCTGCGGTTCCCGCCGTGGGTGCATCCGCTGCAGTCTCCAGAACCCTTGGCAAGGCTCACTTCCTCCCTGCTAAGCTCCAGGTCCTGAGATCCAATTGAGGGCTGGAACTTGCTTCACTCCAGCCATCATGGGACCTAGGATAGGTGAGTCGGAACAAGGTTGGGAAGGGGCATCGGGCAGAACCCAGGGAGCCTGCTTGTGTGAGAAGGGAGGGGCAGTAGAGCCCAAAATGGGGGCAGGCAGCAGCTCTACACAGAGTCAGGCACGTGGCCAGGAGGCGGCGGAGGTGTGCTGAGAGGGAATGACCGCTGGGGCAGGAAGGGGTGCTGTTTACTCAGCTGGAGCCAGGGAAGCCAGCCGCCCCTCCTTGAGGGGACTGAGACTGAGACAAGAGGAAGGCAGGCTGGGAAGCCCCTCATCACGTCCTGCTCGCCCCCTCCAGGGGCGAGGGAGCAGAGGGAGAGAGGAGTGTGGTCAGCGAGCAAGCACCCGTCCAGAGAAGGCAGACTCTGAGCCCGCGGCGGGAAGGGCAGATGAGTGACACTGCAGAAAGTGGTGGCTGGGCCCAGGCAGGGAGTGATGTGGATGCAGGGAGGGCAGACAGAGAACCCCAGAGGTGTGCCCCACAAGGAAGCGGGTGCCAAGACCCACAGGGACCTACCTGTGTTGGCTGGGAGGAGGCTAGACAGCAAACGTCCTGAACCCTCCAGGAGCCAAGCTCAGAGAGTGATAAGGAAGCAGTGGGTCCAGGATGGTGTTTCTGGAACCACAGCACTGAGCATTTGTTGGGCAGGCAGAGGCAGGGGGAGGCCTTGGGAGGGGCGACACCTGCGTGTCACCTGCTCCCACCAGGTGACCCTCACACCCCCTCAGGCAGGGCGGCACTTGCTCCTGGGAGCCCGGCAGTGAGGGCTGCATGGTCCATGGGGCAGGCAGGGACTCCATGGAGTGGGGACTGTGGCCGGCAGGAAGGGCCAGCGGGTGCTTCCTCTCAGGGACCGCTCTAGGGAGATGCAAGGGAAATCAGACTGGGAGGGTCACTTGGGGTTGTGAGTGTGCCGCTGACAACTTGGCTGGGTGTTGGGGGAGGGCTGGAGGTGTACGGCCATCATGCTTTGCGCCCCCCTCCCCGTGACAGTTTCCTGACCTCTGCAGGGCCAGCTCTGGACCAAATACTCTAGCTCCCCACTCCCCACTCCACCACCACCACACACACACACACACACACAAACACACACAGGCATGTGCATGTGCACATGAACATACACGCACACACATAGGCACACAAGCATGCGTATATACACAAACACACATGTGCACATACACGCACACACATAGGCACACAAACACACATACATGCACATACATACACATGCACACAAACACGTAAGCACATGCTTTGCAGCAGAAAGCTGGCCCCAGCATCTCGCCCCTCGACCACCAGAAGCCACTTCTATACCCTGCTTCCTAAGCCCTAACATGCACTGTGCTCAGGGTCACAGGGCACGGAGGGATGTGGGAATGCAGGTGGGGCAGGATACAGAGCCAGGCTGCAGGTAGAGAGCCAGCTGCTCAAGCCATGTGCAGATACCAAAGGGATGAGGGTCAGATCTGGCTCCCACAGAGCCCCAGGCCAACTCGCCGAGGACCCCCGGCATCGTGTCCTGCCACTCCCACAATGGGATTCAAAGAAGCTGATTTCCTCTCTGTCTTTTCTCACTCCTCCAAATGCCAGCTCCTCCTGGAAGCTTTCCTAACTTCCCCAGCAGGAGGTCACCTCTTCCTCTCAGCTCCCAGGTGCTGTTTGACCTCTCTTTGTGGGTCATCCTTCCTTGTCCCCAGTGGTGCTGCTGCTATCTCCCCATCCCCCTGTGTGAGCCAGTTAGGGAAAGAACCAGCAGCCCTGGGTTCAAATCCAAGCTCTGCTCCCCTAGCTTTAGGATAGCTATGTAGGAAACAGGGATAGGAAGGCAGTGATTGGAGTGGGGATCAGGCCCAGGTCTGCCTGGCACCAAAGCTCTCTCCTCTCTGTGCCCTCGCCCTCCGGCTCTCTCCTCACTTCCACAGACCCTGCACATGATTATTCTAGGGGAGGAAACAACATTTGCAAATGCTCAGGGAAGTGACCTGACCTGCATGTTCATGGGGACACTGAGCTGCCCAGACCAAGTGGTGTAGGGGGGACCCTGGGCAGTGCCACTGGGCTCCATCACCTGGAGCTTGTATGCCAGAGTAGTATTTGGACATTGTCTTGAAGGCAGTTGGGAGCAATAGAAGGTACCTGAGAGAGGCATTGGCCATGCTTCAATGATGCGGAAAATCTGTGTCTTTTTTTTTTTTAAAGATTTTATTTGAGAGACAGAGAGGGAAAGGTCTTCCATTGGCTGGTTGACTCCCCAGATGGCCACAACAGCTGGAGCTGGGCCAATCTGAAGCCAGGAGCCAGGTGCTTCTTCCGGGTCTCCCATGCAGGTGCAGGGGCCCAAGCACTTGGGCCATCTTCTGCTGCTTTCCCAGACCATTAGCAGAGAGCTGGATTGGAAGAGGAGCAGCCAGGACCTGAACTGGTGCCCATATGGGATGCTGGTGCCACATGTGGAGGCTTAGCCTACTACACCACAGTGCCAACCCCAGAATCTGTCTCTCGGGAACGTACAATAACAACCCCACTTTCATGAGTACAAAGCACTCTCGCATCCATTTCACAGGGGAGGAAGCTAAGGCCAGGAGCAGCCCAGTGACCAACCCTGGGCCACAGGGTAGTGCAGAACCAGGCTCAAACTGAAGCTCCCATAGGAGGCAGGGCCCTCGCTGGTCTTTGACCAGTCTATTGCAGGCCTGTGCTGGCGAAGAAAGACTGAGGGGCAGGAGCCACAGGGAGCCACCCAAGCTGCTCCCCAGGACCTGTGGGGCCTGTGCAGCTCAGACCTGTGTTTGGAAGCTGGACTTTCTCAAGGGCTGCGGACTCATGAGAGGGAGGTATCTGGGGTGCTGTGAGCCCCGTTTGGAGGCAGCTTAGCCACAGAGAGCAACCATGTAGATGGAAAGCAGCGTGGCCCTCTCTCTGAACTGCTTGCTTGGGGTCCAAGGAGACCGGCCTGGGTTCCCAGGGGTTCTGGGAGCACCATCCCCCATGCTCTTTCTGGTCTCTATGTTTAGGGTCATCAGGGGTCTAAAGGGAGCAGCAGGGGCCAGAACTGGGAACAGAAAGTCCCAGCGCAGGGTCCCTGACCCGGCTCGGAAACCACCAGACAATGCCTGGCCCCTCCCCGATGTGGCCTGCTCTCCCTCAAGGAGCTACAGCTGGGAGGCCACAACAGCTGCCCGTTGACCACCCAAGGGGCCTGCTAGGAGGAATTTCCCCGGAATGACAGCCAAGCCCAAAGCCGAGACCTCCTTCCTTCCTGTCCTGCTCCAGCCTTCCTTCTCTCTCATTTGGTTTAGCTCAACTCAGCAATTGTGTTTGTGACCTGGGCAGGCCTTGAAAACTGAGAAGTGGTTTGTGTGGAAGGACACCCCAGGCTGAGGCACAGCCTGGCAAAGGCTCAAAGGTGGCAGGGGACATGAGGTTGTGAGGAGTGGTGACAACCTATTGAAACCAGAGAGTAGGGGTCACTGGGGTGTGTCCCTGAGGGAGGAGTAGCTCCAGGAGCCAGGATAACTGAGACATTTGTCTGTTCCATTCTGCAGGTGCCTGTCCTGTGTCACACCTTTCTGTCCTGTGCTACATCTGTATGTCCTGTGCTGTACCTATCTGTCCCATGCTGCATGTGTTTGTCCTGTGTCGCACCTGTCTGACCCATGCTGCACCTGCCTGTCCTGTGTCGCACCTGCTTGTCCTGTGCTGTACCTGTCTGCCCTGTGCTGCACCTGTCTGTCCTGAGTCACACCTATCTATCCTGGGCTGCACCTGTTTGTCCTGTGCTGTACCTGTCTGTTTGTATCACACTTGTCTGTCCTGTGTCACACCTGCTTGTCTTGTGTTGTACCTGTCTGTCCTGGGCTGCACCTGTTTGTCCTGTGCTGTACCTGTCTGTGTCACACTTGTCTGTCCTCTGTCACACTTGTCTGTCCTGTGTCGCACCTGCTTGTCTTGTGCTGTACCTGCTTGTCCTGTGCTTCACCTGTCTGTCCTGTGTCACACCTGTCTGTCCTGTACTTCACCTGCTTGTCCTGTGCTGTACCTGTCTGTCCTGTGCTGCAGATGGAGCCAGAGGAGCGGGGAGCTCACCAGTGTTGAGGACTCTGGTGTGCCAGGCCAGGGGATTCTCCTTCAATCCCACCAGCAATGCTCTGAGAGAGGCACTCTTCTCTCACTTACAGAGAAGGAAACTGAGGCGGGGAGAAGCTAAACAAGCTGCCTGAGGCCACACAGCTTCAGTGTGGCAGATCAAATATTTGACTCCAAAGTCTTCTGACCCCAAAGGTGTCAAAGGGGACCTGACTTGCCCCATCAGGCAGGAGGACAGTGGGTACAACCTCTGCCCGGGGCGGATGACTGCCTGCTCAGGCAGAAACAGGGGTAAACAATGCCAGATTTTACTGTGAGAGAAACCCAGACCACCCAGTGCTGCAGGAGCCAGGCAGGGGAACCAGTGGCCAGGGGAGCCAGGACAGTGCAGGAGGCAGGCAGTGCTTGCGGCAGGGGGTCACTGGCAGGAGGCTGGCCTCCCCGGTCCCCGCCATATCTGACCAGAGGCATCTGCCCTCACAAGGGACGCTGGCCCAACATCTGCTGCTGGCCACTGTTCCCTTCCAGGCTCAGGCAGCAGGCATGGTAGTGAGGGAGCCTGGTGACTTTCCCACTGGCACCATCCCTGGGTGGTTCCTCCTCAGTTCAGGCACAGGGTACAGGCATCTCATTCCCTCTGTGCAGGTGTGGCCACTTGTCACTTCATCCACAGCTCCCAGACCCCCCAAGATCTGCCCCCAACCCACATCCCCTCTCCTGGAGCCCATGGTCTCCTGGGCATCAGCCCTGGGTGCTTCTCTGCCGCCCAAACTCACCATGACTAACGGTGAACTTGCCACCACCCTGTGGGCCTGGCAGTCAATGATGGTGCCCCTGGCTCCGGTGCTGCTCCCCAACTCCGGGCCCTATCACCCCTTCCCACTGTGGGAGCACCTGCTCCTCAATCCATTGCCACTGCCGCTGCACCACCCTGGCCCTGTTACCCTGTGTGCCCCTGGACCTCACTCTCCCCTCTCTCCCATCCCTGCCTCTAGCCTGGCATCTCTACCCTGCCGCACAGCCATGGTGGCCTTCCCAGGAGGGGGAATCCAACACATCCCCAGCCACAGGGCAGAGCCCAGCCCTTCAGGCTGGCAATCAAGGCAGGTCACAGCCTGGTCCCCCCAACTCCCGACACATCCCACCCCACCTCCCGGCCTACCTCTTGGTGCTCCAGCCTTGCCACTATTGTACTCTGCCCATTTCTCTGAGGCTTGTTCCTTTTGGAAGCTTTCCAGAGCTCTCCCTTCTCAGCAAGGATCCCTCTGGTGTATTTCTGTAGCCTTGACACACCCAGTGTTACACTCTGAGCACCTCTCAGGGTTCAAAGTTCAAAGTCTGCCCCACTCCCACGCGCATGAACCAGGGGCTCCCTGAGGGTGGACGCTGGGCTGCCTGTCTCTGATCCTTGGTGGCCTGGCTCAGGGAGGCATACATGTGAATCTTCCTTCAGAGTTTCAGCTCTGAACCTGCCATGGTGACCCTGAGCAAATACTGGTACCCTGGCCCCATTTCCTCACCCCTGAAAGTGGTTAGCCCAACCCTGTCCTGTGGATTCCCCATGCCCACCGTTTCTGGGGTTCACAACTGGGGAAGACCACAGGCAGGTGATGAGATCCCCAGAAGCAGGTAGGTGGTCACTCCCAGCGAGGTTCCCACGGGACAAACTGCCACGTGCAGGTCCAACTGAGCATGGCTGTGTGGGAATAGGGGCTCAGCGTTGCCAGATCTGCTGGTCTTTCAAGACAAGAAAAAGAAAAAAAAACATCTGAAGTTTTGTGTGGGATTTCCTGGTTTTTAAATGCTGGCAACTGATTGAAGGCTGTCCAGGAGCCAGCATTGTGCAAGCCCGAGAAAAACAGGCCTCAGGGCCACATGTGCTCCCAGGCAGAGCAAGCCCAGAGGACACCAGCCACCTTGGGGTGCCCACCAGAGTTCACTGCCACCCGGGGGCCAGGGGCCTAGTGTCCTGGTGAGTTTGGGGCAAAGGCTGACAAAGCTGGCGCTTGTGAGTCACCATGTAGTTGATGAAAGACGTTCTCTGGGTGACTTCTGTGCAGGTGGAAATAGGACAGGTGTCTCACGGCTGCTTTCACAACACACAGGGATCTGCTTGGTAGCCCAAGGGCACACCAGGGCCAAGTGGTCCTGGGTCTTGCTCTCTACCAAGTGACAGGCTGGAACATTCTAGACAGAAAGTGTTGCAACTTGTGACTCCCGGGTCCAGGCCCTTCTCTGGAGGCCAGCCTGGAGCAGGCGTCAGGACTGAGAGCTTTCCTGGGCTGTGGCTCAGCCTCTCCAAAAGGTTCAAATCCAGGCCTGGCTGTGGGTCCTGGACCCCAGTGTGTGCAGTTCCCCTGACCACAGGCCACATGTCCTTCTTGCCGTGGTCTCCTTCCCAGCTGCAGCTGACAGTCACTGGGAGAGGGTGTTGACCGTCCCAGAAACTGACTATTCAGAGAATGGAGAGCTGAAGGATAGGCTGTCACTTTGACAGTTCCCAGAAGGGAAGCCGGACCAGAAAAACAAACAGCCATGGGATTATCTTTACATTTGTTCTAAGCCTGTCATTGCAGGCACCACCTTGTGGTTGCCACTGGGGGCCCAGGAGTCAGACAGACATGAATCCCAGCTCAGGCTTCAGGATTTACCAGCCCTGGGCCCCCAGAGAATCACCTCCCATCCCTGAGTCTGTTTGCTTGTGTACACCGTGGAGTCACAGCAGCACCCTCAAAGGGTGCTCGGAGAGGCCTACGGGACCAGCCTGTCCCCGCACACAGCGATGCTGGGACTGTAACAGCCCCTGCTTCCCCCAGGACAAGCTCCCCAGTCTGGCTCTGCTGTCAGATCTGGCCATCCTGTCAGGATGACGGGAGCCAGGGTGCCCTGTCCCCAGCCAGGGCCCTTGTTGACTCTCCTCCCCTCCCCCAGCACACTGCTGTTGAACTTTGCCAGAGTCTCTGGTTCTGGATGTGGCAATGCTTGTTGCTGCCACAGAATAAATATGGAGACATGTGAGTGGTCATGGCAGAGATCAGACAGCTGGCAGGTGGACTGGCTGCCCGACGGGCAAGAGGGCCACACTCATGAAGCCTCCACTATGGGTCATGTCGATATGGACCCCCTAGGTTTGACCTACACAGCTTGTTGATGAGATCAAGTCTATTGCTGGCCACAGTAGGGGACAACACTGCTGCTCGGGGCTTTGGCACCATCTCTGGGCAGGGAGGTAAGGGCAGCATTTAGGATTTAGAAATGGAAGTTTGTGTTAAAGCCTTTTGGTGCAGCCTGGGAGGTGGATCCATTTGGGAAGAACTGGGTATGAATCCCAGTTGAATGGTTTGTGATTGGTAGAAATTACAGCCAGGTGAGAGATTCAGGGGGAGAGGTCATGGGAGCTGAGGCCAGCACTGACAGTCTCCTTGGGGGAGTAGACTGGTCTCTTAAGATTTCATGTTGGCCGGCACCGTGGCTCAATAGGCTAATCCTCCGCCTGAGGCGCTGGCACACCGGGTTCTAGTCCTGGTCGGGGCGCTGAATTCTGTCTCAGTTACTCCTCTTCCAGTCCAGCTCTCTGCTGTGGCCAGGGAGTGCAGTGGAGGATGGCCCAAGAGCTTGGGCCCTGCACCCGCATGGGAAACCATGAGAAGCACCTGGCTCCTGGCTTCGGATCAGTGCGGTGCGTCGGCCACAGCGGCCACTGGGGGGTGAACCAACGGAAAAGGAAGACCTTTCTCTCTGTCTCTCTCTCTCGCTGTCCACTCTGCCTGTCAAAAAAAAAAGAAAAAAAAAAAGATTTCATGTCATGTACAAACTATGTGCTTGGGCTGTACAGTCTGGAAAGGGGAAAAAAATGATATCAAAGGAAATGGTATAGCAAGATCATGTTCATGTAGGTGCTCAGGTGTGGTTTCAGGTTTTTAGTGCCTGGACTGAATATGGGGGTGGATGCTTTTGGTTCTCATAAATGCCTTCAGCACTGGGAGATGAGACCACTAGCCTAAGTCCACACAGCAGGACTGCAGCTGGGGGCTTCAAACCTGGGTCATTGCAGGAAGAGAGCTAGGGGTCCCAATCCTCAGGCGTTGTGGTTGACCACAGCTTGGCTGAGGGGGCGAGATGATGCAGAGATGATGGTGATTGTGTCAGAATGGAGGCAATACCTTGGAGGATGACCAGGTATGTGTGGAATGGGGTGGATCCAGTTGGGCCGAGCAGCCTCAGAGGCTCTTGAAGATTTATCAGGAAAGGGGAGGGAAATGGCTGTTTTGGAGAGTCCACTGTGTGCCTCATGTGCCTCACCTTGTGTCAGGGGAGAAGAGGTTTCTTGCCCTCCCCCACTGCCAGGCTCATGGCTGAGGCACCCGTAACAAAAGGCAGATTCACAAGAGAAGAGCATACTAGTTTCTCTACTGGAAGCTTCCAGCCATGGACATGCATGGGAACAGGAAGCCCGAATGGATAGTTGGCATGATGCAGACAGGCACCTGTGGGGGAGTGTGGCTGGATGAGGGGTCCACTCTCACAGTGATAAGGGAATTCCATAGAGCCTGTGCATCGGGATTCCTCTCTGCCCCTGATCATCAGATGTCAGCTCGTTCCCAGTCTGCAGATACGGGGAGGACAGCTGGCCATGGGTCCTGCTGCAGGGAGAAAGGCAGGAGGGTG
Organism: Oryctolagus cuniculus; assembly: GCF_051225735.1. NCBI lineage: Eukaryota > Metazoa > Chordata > Mammalia > Lagomorpha > Leporidae > Oryctolagus > Oryctolagus cuniculus. Next base: position 66,341,594 of record NC_142867.1, read on the forward strand.
ACCTCTGACACTTCACAACCTGCTTCTGCTGTTGGCTCAAATGCAAGGGGGCTGAATTGAGGGTGCGATGTCCTCAACCTCAACCATAGACAGTGTCATCCACACCTCACAGATGAGACCAAGCCTCAGAGAGATTGAGGGCTGGGTCCTGGCTCACATAGCGGGCAAAGCCAGGGTTCCAATCCAAGTCTGAGGACATCTAGCCTCCAGCCAACTCCATGTTTCCCTGAGGGGGGTGGGCTCCTGAGCCTTTTCAGCAAGGGATAGGCTGGACTGGGCAGCTTTGCCCCTCGCCACCCAAACTCAGCTGCACTGCACAGCTCAGATACCTGACCAGCCAGGGGAAGCCTGCAGCAGGAGCTCTGACAGATCTGCAGCTTCCTGTGCCCCCCACCCACCCAGGGGTGCTGGGAGGAGGAGGTGTCATCTTTGACCTCCAGAAACAGCCATATCTCTAAGGGATGAAAGAAGCCCCGGACACTGAGCCTCACAGAGGGGTGAAGACTGGGTCCCTCAGGGGAGCAGACTCCAGGAGAGAGCAGTTGAGGGCATGGGGACTCTGGGACTAGGGACAGTCTCGGGCATAAAGAGGCCCCAAGGATCCAGGCTGGGGCTGAGAGCCACATGTTCTGAGCTGGCCCCTGTCCATCTGTCCCTCTCCCCCTCTCCCCCTGCCATTCCCTGGTGGCCTTCAGAGCTGGGGCTGCCGGTCAGCGACTCCTCTTCCCCAGTCGCAGCTCCTGCCCTGTCATCTGGTCTGCATGGCCTCGTGAAGGGCTGGCCCTGCTGCCTGCAAGGTGACCCAGGGAGGCCTGGGGGCCATGGCAGAGAAGCATGCTGTGTACACAGAGCCTTGAGTGATGCTGAGCTCAACCCCTGGGGTTGAGGCCCAAGACCAGTGAGGCCCAGCAAAGCTAGGGCTCCGAGCCTGGCTGTCCTTACCAGAGGCATGGCAATAATAAAGCACAGAGGGCATGGAGCCAGGGAGAAGGTTCTCGGGTGTGTGGCGCATGTGGCCCAGAACCCAGACTCCAGCAGGTGACCTGAGGCTGCGAGGGAAGGGAAGCCAGGTTCAGCCTCCCCTGGGAGCTTGTGCTTTGAACCACCCTAGCTCCTCTGCCTCCTGACCCCAGTAACCCTGCAGAGCCTCCCCACACTCCCCTGCCCCAGGCTAGCCCCCACGCCACCTCCTCCCTGTCAGGTGTCCATTTTGTTATATTTTCCTGTTTCCTCTGAGTGTTTATGCCCCCCCAAAAAGGGACTCCTCCCCAGACGTACGCACTTCCATTTCCTCAGTTGCATTCCTCAAGGCCACCAAAGAAAGATACTCAAATGGCCAGCAGTGGGGAGTGACAAATAGAAGCTACTCTGGCTCTGGCACTTCACCTGCAGGATGCTAATGATTGGAAAGACAATAGCAAGTATCAGCAGAGAAACCTGAATCCAAAATGGTGCGGCCACTGTGGAAAACACTGGCAGTTTCTCAGAGTTAAATCTACAATTGTACTATGACTCAGCAATTCTACACTCACATAGACACCCAAGAGAAGTGAAAACGTGTGTCTAGTATATGTTTGTATGGAATGCTTATGCACAATGTTTGTCATACCTGAAAACAACCCAAGCATCCGTCAGTTCCAAGGGGATGAGCTGACTGTGGCGACCCCCGCGATGGATTATCATTCAGACACACAAAGGGGTAAAGCACTTCCACCTGCTGCAACGTAGATGAACCTTGACAAGATTGTACTATACCATTCAGGGCTGGCACTGTGCCGCAGTGGGTAAAGCCAATGCCAGCATCCCATATGGGTGCCAGTTCATGTCCTGGCTGCTACACTTCCGATCCAGCTCCCAGCTTATGGCCTGGGAAAGCAGCGGATGATGGCCTGAGTGCTTGGATCCCTGCACCCATGTGGGAGACCCAGAGGAAGCTCTGGCTCCTGACTTCAGCATGGCCCGGCCTCAACCATTGTAGCCATTCAGGGAGTGAACCAATGGATGAAAGAATCCCAGCCTCAGTCTCTCTCTCTCTCTCTCTCTCTAACTCTGACTTTCAAATAAATAAATCTTTTTTAAAAAAATAGCTGGTAGCAAAAGACTCATACACACTGTATGCTTCCATTTATAGAAAATGTCCAGGCTAGGCAAGCCCGAGACAACAAGTGGCTTGGTGGCTTGCCAGGGGCTGTGGGGAGGAGCAACAGCGAGTGACGGCTGATGGGTGTGGGGTTTCTCACGGGATAATGAGACAGTGTGGAATGAGATCCTGGTGATGGTTGTACAACTTTGTGAATGAGCTGGAAAGCATGCCTTGTGCACTTGAGAAGTGTGGATTTACTGCATGTGAATTGTGTCTGGATTTAAACCTCAGGCACCCACGCACCCTGTGTGTTGAGCATCTGGTGGTCCAGGGTCTCGGCCGCCGCCTCCCAAGTTTGCTTCTGGGTATGAAGACCAAACAGGGAGGGCCTCCCTGGTCAGAGGTGTCCTCAGGTCGGTGTTCAGGACTGTGTCCTCTGAGGGGAAGTGCTGCATGCTGGGCGAGGGGCCTGGACAGTCGGCAGGAAGTGGGGCCCTGGGAACAGGGTGGGGGGACAGAAGGCCCTGGGGCCTCTGTCAAATGGAGGGTGGAGTCTCCCAGGGCTGGACTTCCGTACTCCCCAATGAGTCAGCAGCAGGAGATGCCTTTGAAGAGGCTCAGCTTGCCTCTGGCTGCAGTGACAGGGATGTGACAGGGGCCCCACAGACACCTTGTGAGACAGGGCCTCCGGCGTCAGCGCAAGGGTTGGATTGGGTGAACACAGAGAGCCCTTTGTGCGCTGGCCAGCAACGTGGGTGGTGGTGTGATCTGGGGACCGGGCTGGCTGGCCCTGTGATTCCATGCAGGGTGCACCCTGTGGGGGGTGGTATCTGTTCCAATGCGTCTCCAGGAAGAGCCTGATGCCCTGACTGTGGACTGGGTCTTGACCCTGCACCTGGATCCAGACAGACCCAGGAGATTTGGGCCCAGACTCAGCCTTCAAAGTTCCCGCTGTCTCATAGGTGTGGGCCCACTGCCGCCTGAGAAACTCTACATGCCTCGTCCAGGTGGCTGGGCCACTGCTCTCGGGTGTGCTGTGCCCAGAGGTGGGCAGCTGCTCCCTAGAAGGGGAGTGTATGCTGGGAATAGAGCGAAGGTGTCGAATAGGTGCCCCCCAGCGAAGACCTAGGTGTCATGGCACGGGGGACACTCCCACCCTGGTAGGGAGACCCCTTCCCATGCGTGAGCTAGGAATCCAGACCTCTGAAGGTGGCTGGATTCAAACTCTCTCCAACCACTGAAGTCCCTCCCCCTGAAATACCTTGGATTCCAAGGTCTATGGGACATGGATTAGGACTGTTCTCTGAGATTTCACCTGTTCCTGGGTTGTCCATCCTATAGGGCCAGCAGGCGAGGAGCCTCCCACACCAGACAAGGCCACCATGCCCTCAGAAGACACAGCTGGAGAGGATGCCAGCCCAGCCCCTCGGGACTTAAGGCCCAGCGTGTTCTACAACATCAAGGTAGCTCTTGGGGCCTGGCAGGGGCTGGGGCCTTGGAACCTAGTTCTCTGGGGAACTCTGCCAGGTTTCTAGGTGGGCACTGGTGGGCGGAGGTGGGGGTGGGCAACTGTATGCAGGTGGGCTCACAGGGCTCCTCTAAGGGACAGCTCTGTGGTACTGTGGGAGGATCTGGGTGAATCTGGGATGGATCCCTAGAGAAAGCAGCAGGGTGGTGGAGCAGGGAGGAAGACCTGGTCCAGGCCACAGGGAGCTCTGAGGGTTGGAGGCCCCCCAATTCTTGGCACCATGAAGACCCCACTCTCCATCATGTGGGTCTCCAGTAGCCTCCAAGCCCCCAAGAATAGATCCAGTTTTGAGGCTGGTATGAGAAACTATGGGCTATTACACTAACTTTCTCTTGCTATGTCTCCTCTGATCTGTTTCCCCTCCTCTATTCCACACTCCTCTCCTCCTTGCCCCGCCCCACCCCACAATCTCCCCCTTTCCCGCACTCCCTGGGACAGTTCTTCGTCCTGTGCCACAGCCTGCTGCAGCTGACCCAGCTCATGGTGTCCGGCTACCTCAAGAGCTCCATCTCCACCGTGGAGAAGCGCTTTGGCCTCTCCAGCCAGACCTCGGGGCTGCTGGCCTCCTTCAATGAGGTACCATCTCCAGAAGCCCCCAGCACTCCCCAGTGCCCCCTGGAGCATACCCAGGATAGCAGTCTAGTTTCTAGTTTCTAGGAGCCAGAGGCTGCTCCAGGCACTCTGCCCTGCCCAGTGCCCTCAGGCAACCCCCATCACAGTCCCCTCCCTGAAACCTCCCCAGCTTGCTCCTGCTAAGACATCCTGGCCCAGCAGCCTGCCAGCCACGTGCTCAGGACAGAGGCCCGCAGGGACCCCTCCTGCCTCGTGTCCCTATAGTGGGTGCTATCCTGCCCTCATGGGTGCTATGGAACACTTTAGAGCGAGTCGGTGTCCCCAGAGACACCCACTGTCCCTCTGGTTCCTTTACCTTTGCAGGTGCCTGGCCACTGCCTGCCCCTGGAGGTTCTCAGAGAATCACCCTTCAGCGGTAGCAGGGGAGGCTTAACAACATTCTGACATCTAAGGCAGAACTTTCAGCCAAGGGGTGGCGAGCGGTGTGTGACTTTGGGGCACCGACAGCGGCCCTGAATCCTGTCTAGGACTCCACAGGCCTCTGCCCCTGGGGACAGCAGCCAAGCAGGAAGGAGTGGATGAGCGGCTTTGGGTGGATTTGGAATCCAGCTGTGACCAAGCGCCTCCCCCACCAACTGTTATCTCCTCTCCCACCCCGGGGCAGACTGCTACGAATTCTCCCCAAGGCCTGCCAGCTGCACAGTGTCCCCATAATGCTCTGTAATGCACCCCCACCCCCCCTCCCACCACCAAATCTCAGGGCCCAGAAGGGCGGGTCCTTACCTTACAAGTTGCTTCCTGTCTCTGGGCCTCAGGGTCCCATCTATAAAATGGATACCACATCACCACCCCCACTCCCCCAGCAAGGGGCCTGGGGCTCACCCCTAGTCACCAGCCTGTACCCCAGCAGAAGTGCTGACCGGCTTATACCAGCACAGCCCACCCCTGCCCTGCAAGATCACACATCCCTGCTGCACCCGCATCCTGGGACTGTGATTCTGAGGCTTAAATTCCTAAGCCTAAACCCTCCAGCCACACACTGTCCCTTTCGTTCAAGACATCCCTGAAATTCAGGACCCCTTTCCCTTCCCGCCCGCCCCCTCCCTGTTCTAACAGGGCCCAGAGAAAGGGACCTGGTTTTGCCCACCCTGCCCTCCTTTCTGCCCCCTAATGGAGCAGTAGCAGCCCATCACACAGAAGGGAACACTGCAGTGGGCCACAGGGATGAGGGTGGCGGAGACTCTGGCCCAGGTTTTGCTCCCCTGTGACAGGTCACCTCGTCCCTCTGCAGGTGGGGAACACAACCTTGATTGTCTTTGTGAGCTATTTCGGCAGCCGGGTACACCGGCCGCGACTGATCGGCTGTGGGGCTGTCCTGGTGGCCCTGGCAGGCCTGCTCATGACTCTCCCACACTTCCTCTCGGAGCCGTACCGCTATGACCACAGCAACCCCGGTAAGATCAGAGGGGCTAGGCAGCAGCCTCAGATGAGGAATTGTATTACCACACACCCGGGCTCACCCTCAGGCCTTCCTCAGACTGAATGGATCCCAGCTTCCCAGGACACCTGCTAGCCCTCCCCATTCCCTCCCCACTGCTCACTGAGCCCCAGTCCAGGTGGGTCTCCCCTGGGGAGTGGAGATGTGCAGGCCCAGGGCAGGGGGAAGAGAACTCCTTGAATGTCACTGAGGGCTTTCTGAGATGGGGTTGGATTTAGAACGCAGCCTTCTTTAGGGCCTGGCATGCAGCAGAGCTTATGAAATGCTTGTGGGATGATGACAGCAGCATCGTGCCCTGCTTACTAGGCACCACACAGGATTCTAAGCTCTTTGTGGATATTTACACGCTTAGTCCTCACAAAAAGCCAAGACATCAATGGAAAAAGGAATCAAGGAGTGAATGAAGAAATAAAATATGAAAGACTATTAGGCAGGAATAGTGAAGCCCCAGCCCGTGGGATTTTGTCGAAGGCCTACTTGACAGATACCTGTCTCTTAAAGAATGACCAAGCCACTTGAGAGTTTACCTCATTCCTTCCCTCTTCTAATCACCCATCTATCTGCTCATCTGTCTATCTACCCATCTGTCATCCATCTGTCTGTCTAACCTTCCTTCCATGCATTTGTCCATCCAATGTTCCATCCAACCATCCTGCCATTTATTCATCCTTCCATCTACCTATCCATCCATCCATCTATCCACCCATCCACCCATCTGTCCATCCATCTAGGCATCCATCCAACCTTCTTTCCATCCACCCTTCCATCCATTCATCCAATCTTCCATCTTTCCATCCATCCATCCATCCATCCATCCACACATCCATTCATCTATCCATCTACACATCTATCCATCCATCCAGTCATCCGTCCATCTAATGATCCACCCAATAAACACTTAATGCTGTCTACTTTATGCCTGACCCTCACAGTGAGCTCAGTACTTGCATCCAGGGAGCTCCTAGTCTGGGAAAGGAGACAAAAACAAACAAAACCCCCAGTGTCAATTGTGTAAGCAGATAGCAATAGAATGAGCCCAGGGGAGGAGCCCTCACCCGAGCCTGGCATCAAGGAAGGCTTCCCAGAGAAGTGCTGTCAGCATCCTTCTTCCCTTACTCTCCCATTGTCTCTGACCTCTGGAGTTTCACCATGTGCCAGGACCAGGGGAAGGGGATGAAGCTGATGTGCCCCAGTGAAGTGCAGGGTTGGAGTGAGCATGGTCGACTCTGCTATGAGGCCTAGAGCCCAGCACCTTAGGAGATGGCCGGAGAGAGGCTGGAGAGACCCTGAGTGGGGGCAGGACTATGGCAGCTGGAAGGAGCTGCAGGGATAAGGAAGCCCCTGAGCTGCAGCTTAGTGGGAAGGGGGCAGTGCAGGTAGAGGGACAGGGACAGAGCTGTGGAAAATGCAGAGTGGGTGTGGAGCATACAAACTGGACACCTCGATCCAAGCCAAACGGTGATAAGAAGACTGTTGCTCGAAATACCCCAAAATAATACTTCCTGATGTTTCTTTGTCCAGAATTTTCATTTTACAGAGTCTTTGTGCAAGGTCCCTTATGCCCTTGTTCATCTTTACTGCCACACAACACCGCCCCAGCTACAGCTCTCTGTGAAACCCCAGCAAAGCCTTCCCCTGCCTGAGCCCTGTCTGTATGTGGGCCCAAAATGAGGGCAAGTCTTAGTGGCCTCTGAGCCCCCAACCTGCTCTGCCTCCCAGGATAATTCATACAGGAGTGTCTATTTACCCCAATGTCTATGGGGGCTCTCTTGTGTGCCAGGCCCTCTGAGAGGTGCTAGGGACCCAGGAGCGGAAGAGGTAGGCATCTGCCCTAGAGTAGTCCTCAGAGCTGACATCTAAGGGGAACTGTGCAGGCAACATTCATCTTCCATGGGGAAAGAGTAACTGCCATGTCCTCCCAAGTGAGGGCAGCCAGGCTCAGAGAGGAGAGGCATTTCCCAAGCCCACAGCCAGCAGAACGATGACCCAGCTAGGTGGCCCTGCCCAGAGCCCAGGCACTGCATGCTGACTCTCTGCTTCCAAATCTCTTATCTCAGGGAACATCAGTGCCAGGATGTCTGTTGGTTCTAGAAGCTCTGCTTGAGAGATGAGGAAACCCAGGCCCAGAGAGGGTGAAGGCCTCTGCCCAAGTCACACAATGAGGTCTTGGCAGCCTTGTGGAAGGTCCAAGTCCAGGTTCATTTAAACTTGGTTCCCATAGCTCTTTCCAATCCAGGGAGTGGCTCTCTGGGCTTAGGTGCCCCAGCCCAGAGTCCCATAATGGAAGAGCCACAGAGAAAAGGCCTCTCTGACACCCACCCCAGGATAATAATAGTGTGAGGGTCTCCTCCTATTTGCTCGCCAAATACTGGTAAGCTACAGGGAGCAAACCTCGGGGACTAAAATAGGAAATCCTCCTTCACCACGCTCTGCAGCTGTGTCCCCAGCTAACACTGAACCTCCCCAAAGTGAATGCCAGGGGCACCAGAGTTCCCCAGGTCAAGCCCCTGCTCCCTGCCCCTGCCCAGCCCTGCCTTTGGCCTTGGGCCAGCCCTTTACTCTTTGGGACTCAGCCGTTCTGAACTCCTACCAACACAGTGCCCTTCTGCAGCCCTGGGTTTTGCCTGTTCTGTGACCTCTCCCTGGAACGCCCCTTCCCTCCTCTCTTTCTGGAAAATCTTGTGTGTTCTAAACACAGTTCAGACTCTACCTCCTTTGCCTTCCCCACCCAATGCAGAAGCCACCATGGCCAAGCCACTTTCAAATACCTGTGCCCACAAAGGTGGCATACAGGGCATGGACTTGAAGCCAGACTGTCTGGTTCCAGTCTTGGCTCTGCCCATTGCTAGTTGCTGTCTGAGCATCAATGAAATTAGAGTCATGAGAGCACCTATCCCCTGGGTTTGTGGTAAAGATCCAATGGCTTAGGCACAGAGGCTTCAAACACTTCCACGGGGATGTGCTGTACAGGCCCTGGCAGTTGTCAACAGTTCTGTTCTCTTCTCTCAGAGGACACGCCCCAGGACGTCCAGGCTTCCCTGTGCCTGCCCACGACCCCAGCCCCAGCCCTAGCCCTGTCCAACAGCAGCTGCTCCAGCTACACGGAGAACCGGCATCTGACCATGGTGGGGATCATGCTCACGGCACAGACCCTGCTCGGCGTGGGCGGGGTGCCCATCCAGCCCTTCGGCATCTCCTACATCGATGACTTTGCCCACCACAGCAACTCGCCCTTCTACCTCGGTGAGAACCAGCCCCACCCCTGGGGCTCAGAGGGTGAGGCCAGCCTCCCAGAGAAGCAAGGGAGACCCAGGGGAAAAGCCAGGCAATGAGCTGCAGACCTCCACCCTATCTGGCTGGTAGAGGCCTGGAGAAGCCCTGGAGAAGGCGGGTCCTCACCCAGGCTTGTGTTGCAGGGATCCTGTTTGCGGTGACCTTGATGGGACCAGGCTTGTCCTTCGGGTTGGGTAGCCTCATGTTGCGCCTTTATGTGGACATCAACCGGATGCCAGAAGGTGAGCCTCGGGAGCCAGGTTTGTCCACAGACGCACGCAGCCACTAGCTAAGTGCCCCGGCATCACAGGGGATACGGAGCCAGGGATCTTAGCTCAACTCCCAGAGACACCACTGGCCCCAGACAAACCTCATAACCTCCCTGAGCCTCAGTTGTCTCATCTTTTGAGCTCACCTCCCTCCTGGTCACCTCCCATAGCTGCCCTCAGACCCAGGCTGGAGCTAGAGGTGGACTGCAAGGTGCTGCCCCACGGCGTGCTGGCCACTATCACTGCTGACAGGATAAGGCTCCACTTGGTTTCACGGCCATCCTCAATGAGGCCCTCAGCCATGCTCACACATGCCAGGGACCACACAGGGGACAAGCTCCCTTGGCCTGCAAGGAACTCCCATCTTTGGGGGAAGCTAGGAGCAGGACTCATGATGTAACGTGTATCCTTGGCCTTCTCTCAATGTGACATTTACTGAGTGAACTCGGAGGGACCCCAGAGTCTGGGAAAGTGGTGGGGTCACCATCTGTGAAGCAGCAGTCCCTGACCCACGTGAACAGCAGAATGGCCAAGCTGTGGGACCACAGCTTGGTCTGAAGATGGCCAAGAGGGAGGAAGGTTGGGGTCTCTGGAGCCTACGAGGGGGTTTCAGGGGGGACTCCCATGGCATCTCAGCTTCATGTTTGTCACAGCAAGCAGCCAGAGGCCCCAGCTGTGCCCTCTACCACCTGGGAGTCCTGTCCCACATGGGCAGATCTTCCAGGAGGTCTAGAGGCCTTAGGTGCCAGTGCATGGCTGTGTGGGCTTTCTCAGACCTTTGCCCATGGGTGCCCATGCCTGGAGAGGGTCGGGTGGCTCCGTGCCACAGTCACTAGGGACAGCCTGCCCACCTCCCTTTCTTTAAGGGAGCAAGGCCTAGGAGCCAAGTCTGTGCTCAATTGCAACATCTCCTTCTTCCTCGGAAAAGAAGCGCCTGGGAGCCAAGAGTTCCCCAGGTTTCCCAGCCAGACGCACCTGTGCCGGGGGCGCTTGTGTGGTTTCTAACTGCTGGTATCATCCTGGCAGATGTGGCGTTTCAGGGGCCCCACTTTCCCCCTCCCAGAAGCTTCTTTCTCTCTGGGGAATGTCTCAGAATGGGCAGCTCAGGCCTGCTGCAGGCACAGACTGGTGTGTGTAAAACGGAGGAATCAGGGAGGTGCAGGGGTGAGCTCTCCCTGGCCCAGCCCAGAGGCAGGGCAGGTGATAGGAGAGGAGGGAATCAAGCCCTATCAGTGCAAAGATCAAACTCATGGCGCACTAGACGGATGCATGTGCTGGGTCCTTCGGGTCAGGCACCTGGGGATCCTGGACCGCACACAGAGTGGGGGCTGCCATGTAGCTGTATTTTCAGGAAGTAGGGGCAGATGCTGTGGAGACTGAAGAAGGGTATATCCAGCTCAGACTTGAGGTTCAGAGGTTTAAGGTCCGTCTGGCATAAGCCAGTCCTCATAAACCTGGTGGGGGATGAGAGTACCCTGGGGAACATAGAAAGGGACTGATTCCGTTCTTGTCTGCCCTCCTCACCCTGTGGGCATTCTAAGTGGGTCTTCTGTAGGGCCAGGCACTGATGACAAGCACTCCTGCTTATATTACTGGGCAGGCAGGTCCAAGAGTCACAACAGTAGTTCTAACTATTAATGTCGTGCTGATCATTGTGATAGTAACTTAGCAGGGGAGGAAGAACAAGCATCCACACAGCACAGCTCTGCTCCGCATTTCACATGCATTTGTTTCCACACTGCTCACCACTCCCCAGTGATACAGGAACTATTAATATCTGTGTTTCACGGAGGAAGAAACTGGGGCACAAGGAAGCTAAGCACATTGCCCAAGGTTATAAGTTAGCAGTAGAATTCAGACCCATCGGCCCATCCTGCCATCCATGACCTCGACCCCTACACCAAGTTGCCTTGTAAGTTGAAGAAACCAAGGCCCAGAAAGGGTCAAGGATTTGCCCAAGGTCACACAGGATGTAGGTAGCAGACCCGAGACTGAAACTCAGTTCTCCTGACTCCTGACCCAGGCCACCGAATGCCTCAGGGGCCAGTCCTAGGGTGCTGTGCTAGAATGGAGAGCCTGTCCTGACTTGAACATCACCATGGTCTTCTCTTGCAGGTGGCATCAAGCTGACCTCAAAGGATCCCCGCTGGGTGGGTGCCTGGTGGCTGGGCTTCCTCATCTCTGCAGGCGCAGTAGCCTTGGCTGCCATCCCCTACTTCTTCTTCCCCAGGGAGATGCCCAAGGAGAAGCGTGAGCTTCACTTCCGGCGAAAGCTCTTGACAATTGCAGCATCACCTGCCAGCAAGGTAAGGCTCGTCCCCACCCCAGTGTGGTCTCCAGCCTCCACCCCCGTGCCCTCCTTTGTCACATTAAGTGTCAGCCTCCTGGGTGCTGCACACTCGCCACTCACCAAGCTCATTCCTGTCTGGGCTCCATTGCGCCCTCCCACATCCCGGCCTGGTGACTGCCCTCTGCCCCTTGCAGACTTGAGGGGACCAGGAGCAAGATGGAAGTGAGTTCCCTAGGATCACAGAGCCAGCACAAGCTGGGGTGACAATGTGTGCTAACCGCAGCACTCCCACCCTGTGCTGTCGCTGAGAGTTTTGTGCTGCTGAGTGTGCCCGTGGGAACATGGAGGCCTGCGAGGGGGCTGAGAGTGTGTGTGCTGGGGCTGGGGTAGGGGTGTCTGGGAAGATTTCCCTGAAAAGGAGGGACTTGAGCTGCACAGGAAGGGATGTGAGGAAGCACAGGGAGGAGAGCCTTGGGCATCGCATGCCCAGAAGCAGCACGGGCCGAGGTGTTGCCTATAGAAGTGAGCCTGGCCCTTGCAGGGACAGTGGCGGGTTCCACTGTGCATTGAGTGCTTGCTCTGGGCCAGGCCCCAGGCACATGGATGGTGTCTACACTGAAAGTGGGCACCATCCAGGGAGGACAGAGACACGAGGACAAGTGACAGCTGTTGGTTTGATGCTCCAGGGATCAGTCGGGAACCCCTGCCCCCCCCACCCCAGCTCTCGGGGCAGGTGGGCCTCTGCCCAGTGGTGGGATTTGCCCAGGGTCACACAGCTGGTAACAGGGTGGGAATATGTGTGCTGTGGGGGCAGGGTAGACAATTCCAGACCAGGGCCTTGGTGTTCTCCAGGGACCCACAAAAGCAGCAGCATGTTGGCTCCAAATCAAAAAGAGAGAGGATAGAGATGCGATTCAAAAGTTCAGTTTTGTCATGACTGGCAACGTCATCCATGTTTCTCTAATGTTCATACTCACTTCACTGTATTCTGAAAAGGCGTGTGTTAGAGGTGCTTCCTGAGAAATCACAGACCATCACTAGTCAAGTTCCTCATGCTGAGTAATTCTCATTTCAAAAACATATTTTATAAAAACCCTTCTGAATATTTTGCCACCAGAAAAACCCTAGTGACTGACTGTGCTGGGCTGATGCATCCCAATGGTTGCCGTCATGTGGGACAGGCCCTCCCCAGAGCAAGAAAGGTTGAGCCCAAAAGGCAGGGCTGACAGTGGTTCTGTCTGGAAACGGGGGAGTGGAGCCCGAATTTATCTGCAGCCCAGGCCTGCTGCCCTAAGGAAACTCACCAGGCAGGGACGCAGGGCATGGCCGTGGGGGCTCCAAATAAAAACGACACTGGAACAGCCAATAGGAACCAGAACAGGCAAGGTCTTGACTGCAGGCTTCAAGGCCAGTGGGTGGCCCTTGGAGGAAGAGGGGTGGGCAGAGGGGTGCTATGGCTCGGCCACCAGGTGCCTGGCAGATAAAAGGATGGTGAAGCAGAAGGTGAGCGTGCAGGCAGGGAGACGAGTGAGACCTCTGCAGCTCTGGGCCGGGCAGGAAGTGGAGCCGCCGCTGGGAGGGGATATGGTTGAGTCCAGGAGCCGGCACTGGATGTGCATGGATACTCCCTGCACTACTACAGGGTTCACGGAAGGCAGAGAAGGGTTGGCCAGTGCTAGGGATGCATTGGATGCAGCACGTTCTGAGGCAGGAGGAAGCAGGTGCTGCTGGGAGGACAAGTTCAGGGCAAGAAGACAGCTTGGGACTGCAAGTGTTCCTTCCTGATTCTGCCTAACTCAAGCCCAAATTTGGATGAGACGGAATTCTCGGAACTTAGGGAAGAGTTATTGGAAATGAGGGCAATTGCAGGGCCAGGCGGTTGCTGGTTGCCAGGTACAGATAATCTCTGAGTTGGGAGCTGAATTTGAATGGAGAAGCAGGCCAGTTGGGCAATGGGGTAAAAAATTGGTGGAAGGAACAGGGGCTGGGGGCTGGCAGACTGTGCTGGGCTCTGTCCCACGTCAGCCCCGTGACCTTGAGCAGCAAGTCACTTCCCCATTCTGCACTGCGTGTCAAGTGCCGAGGTCAGATTCCTAGAGGATTCCGAGAATCTGGGATTCCTTGAGTGGCAGCTGCAGTGCTGCAGGGCCTGGGGTTTTAAGAGCTGTGTCTCTGTGATGCACTGAAAGCCTGGCTCCCCGGCTGGGAACCTGTCTGGCTGTCTGGATTCATTGTCAGCACATTGGGGATGGGGAGTGCAGAGGGAAGGGGGTGAGAGGTTCTTTAAAAAGAAGCAAAGGCTGAGAACATCATGATCTGCTTCCAGCCGCTCTGAGGCAATAAATATTGATGTGGGAGGAACCGCTCCCCTGTCTCCTGCAGGCTGCCTTGGCTGGGGCCGCTTGCAGCGATGCTGCTGTCCTGGCCCACCAGGGCCACTGATGGGAAGGGATGGAGCTCCCAGAAAGTCCAGGTCCTCAGACACTGGCTGTGTGCCTTCTGTGCAGAGAGGGACTGGGCAAGGGGAGAACGTGGGGTGGGGGCTATCTCTGAAATCCCTCCAAGCACCTTTCCCCAGGCTGAAGGCTAAACACCTTCCTAGAAGTAAATGCAATTTGAAAGCTATCCAGTTGATTCTGATAAGGGTTCTGTGACTCCCAAAAAGGTCTCTGGCCTTAGTCTCACTATCTGAATAATAGGCAGCAGACTGGACCAGGTCAGCCAGCTCTGGCGAGTTAGATACCATCTCTCAGTGGCTCCCTGTCTCTGTAGCAGTACCCAAGCAACTCCACAGGGGAGTGTGGGGGTGCATCCCACAGCCCCTGCCCCCCGGGAGCTCTGAGGGAGCGAAGGAGGGTCAGGTGCAGGACATGGGCTGACACTCCGCTTCCTCCCATGACCACAGCTGCCTGCCCACTTCTCTGCCTGGGGGCGGGGAGCCAACAGTCTCCATCGGGAAGAGGATGAGATGGGGCTGATAGGAGGGTGATGGCCATACAGGCACAAGAAGGACAAAGCTTTGCTTTCCCGCCCTTGGCTCTGCCCCTTTGTCTGTGATATCAGGGCACAGGTAGCCACCCTGACACTTTCCTAGGAGTGATCCAGGTCAAGCCTGGCCTGCTCTCTTACAGGTTCCCTATGGAGGCAGGGCCCCTGTTTGGCCAGCATCCCTCCCTGAGCCCTCCGAGAACCTGGTCCTTGGGGCTGAGCCAGGGGTTGAGCAGGGCCCCTTCCATGGAGGACCCTATCCCTGTGCAGCTTCTAAGCACCCTGGACTCCAGGCCCTCCCTTGGGTCACTTCCCTGGGATAGGGCTGAGTGTCTGGGGTCCTTTACAGTCCAGACTGCTAATATTTAAAGATCCTCACATACTCAGGTTCTGTTACTCCAGGAGTCTAGGCATCACATGGTCTAGGACGGCCCAGATCCATCTTCCTCAGTGGCTACAGTTTTGACAGAATGTGTGCGTCTGTGAAATCCACTGAGTCCCGCTCATTAACCTCGATGGTCAGGAGGTCACCCCATGCACGGTGCAGTAGCTCCCTGAGCTTACTCCTGCTGTCTAACTAAAGTTCTGCATCCTTTGATAAATAGCTCCCCCATCCTCCCTCCACCCCAACTCCTCAACACCCCAACCACCCTGCTACTCTACTTTTGTGATGTTGACATTTTTAGATTCTACATAGAAGTGAAATCATATTTGTCTTTCTGTACCTGGCTTACTTAAAGCTTAGTATCATGTCCTCCAGGTTTGTCCATGTTGTCACAAATGACAGAATTCCCTTCTTTTCCAGGGCTGAAAAGTATTCCATTGTACATAGATGAGAGTACTTTTTAAAGTTCATGGAAAACTGGAATTAAAGGGGCAGCCATTTAGTCTAGCAGTTAAGACACAAGTTAAGATGTCCATGTCCCACCTTGGAATATCTGAGTTCAGTTCCCAGCCCTGGCTCCTAATTCCAGCTTCCTGCTCATGCAAATCCTAAGAGACAGTAGTGTTGATCTGGGTAACTGGGCTCCTGCTACCCACATGGGAGACCTGAATTGACTTTCTGACTCCTGGCTTCACCCTCGGCCCAGCCCCAGCCATTGTGGGCATTTGAGGAGTGAATCAGAAGATAGGAGTTCTCTGTCTTTTGGTCTCTCTGTATCTTTGCCTCTCAAATAAATAAATAATAATAAATCTTAAAAAGAAAAAGGAAAATTTATTTTGGTGCAAAAATATTTTAAAATCCATGCATAGTATTTTCATAATACACATGTCCATGAGCTCTTTGAAGGTCCCTTGTATGCATGAATTTTTTTAAGAAAACTTTTATATAATAAATAAAAATGTTGAAAGTACAGCTTTTGGATTATAGCGGTCCCCCCCCCCATAACCTCCTTCCCACCTGCAACCATCTCATCTCCCACTCCCCCTCCCATCCTATTCTTCATTAAGATTCATTTTCAACTATATACAGAAGATCAACTTAGTATATACTAAGTAAAGATTTCAACAGTTTGCACCCACACAGATACACAAAGTATAGAGTACTGTTTGAAGACTAGTTTTACCATTAATTCTCATAGTACAACACATTAAGGACAGAGATCCTACATGAGGAGTAAGTGCACAGTGACTCCTGTTGCTGATTTAACAATTGACAGTCTTATTTATGATGTCAGTAATCATCCGAGGCTCTTGTCATGAGCATATGCATGAATTTCAAAAAATTTTTTGCATCAAAATAAACTTTTAAAAGTCTGTCTTCCTTGAACATTTGAAACACCCTTATATATCATAGTTTCTTTATCCGTTCATCAGTGGATGGGCTCCCAGGTTATTTCCATGTCTTGGCTATTGTGAATAGTGCTGCAGTAAACAAGGAAGCATGTATGTCTCTTTGATAGACTGATTTCATGTCCTTTGGCCATGCACCCAGTAGTGGGATTGCTGGATCATAACTTTTTGAGGAACCTCTGCATGCCTTCCACAGTGGCTGTACTAATTTACATTCCCACCAACAGTGTACAAGGCTTCCTTTTTCCCACAGCCTTGCCAGAACTCGGTACCTTCCTCGTCCTCTACAACAGCCATTCTGATAGCAGTGAGGGGAGAGCTCATTGTGGTTTTATATACTTCTCTCTATCCTACTTCCACTGCATTCCAGGGGAGGCTCGAGACAGCTCACACCAAACACAGATATAGATAATGCTAGTAAAAAGCCTTGATGACTTTCACTATCCTAAGACCCTTGTGCCTGCTATCTCATGTAATCCTCATAAAGCCCACCTGTGAGTCAGGTGCACTTACTACCCCCGTTTCACACCTGAGGGACTGAGTTACAGAGAGGGAGATGATACAACCTGGTCACATGGTTAGCAAATGGTGGAGCTAGGAGTCAAACCTCAGAAAACCCATCCAGGACCTCTGCCAACAGATAAAATATAAATGAGAACAAAAGGTTAACTGAATGAGAGAGAAAGTCGTAGATGCATGCATCCTGAAGATGTACTCCGTGGACCCCCAGTAGAGCAGCTTATTTGGCTCGGAGCTTCCTAATAGCCAGCCAGAAGAGGCATGGCCAGTTGCATGCACATGGGTAAAAGACAGCTAGAAGCACATGTAGTTTCTCGCAGAAGCTCCGATCTCCGGGCAGTTCCCCTGCAGGGGTTCGGACATTGAGCAGGTAAGCCCACTCAGGTGGCTGCTGTCCATGGAAACATGTGACAGACGCTGAGTGCTAGCAGCTGGCTTCATATTACCTGCCAGAGTCCTAGACAGAGCCCTCTGGGACCTCACCTCCCTCTCGGGATGACTCCTGGATCCCTGGAGGCCCAGCATGCCACAGGGCCCTTGTCTGTGGCTGAGCCGCATATAGCGTGTCCCAGAGGCTCACGGCGGTCAACACAGAAGCCCTGGGAGGGAAGTCCTGACAGCCTCTCAGGCCAGGCTGCTGACCTGGACAAACCGCGGCCCAGACGGGTGTCCCTGCAGACCCTGCTCTGAGCACAGCACACGCTTTCCTGTTTCTGCTGCCCACTATTACTCAGCAGTGCTCAAAACAGACATGGGCCGAGAGACGGAAACCAGGGGCGAGGGCAGGGTAGGAGCTAGGGGTACGCAGGCCCAGGACGAAGCTCCAGTCACTCACTCTGGCCCTTCCCAATGGCCCAGGTCCAGCTCAGCCCCTCTCCTGCTCCAGCTGCTGCCCCTGTGAGGCACTTGCAGTAGGCAGGTTGGCATCCTCACTGCCACCACATATGCCAGGCACCTTCCCCACCACTACACTTTAAACAGTTTTTTTTTTTTTCCCTACTGGTTTACTTATTTATTGGAGGAGGAGAGATCCTGTCAGTTATTTCACTCTCCCAAATACATGCAGCAGCCAGAGATGGGCCAGAGCTGGAGCCCAGAGCCAGGAACACAATCCAGGTCTCCCATGTGGGTAACAAGGACCCAAAAACCTGAGCCATGACCATGGCCTCCAGGGGTCTGCATCGGCAGGAATCTGGAGGCAGGAGCTGGAGCCTGGACTCACACTCAGGCACTTAACTGCTGGGGCTAATTGCCTGCTGACCAACCCCACACTGTGCCCCTGCTTCAGAGAGCCTCTTGCTTCCTGTCTGCCCAAATCCCAAACCTCAGGTCTGCCCTCCCCACCTCGCCCGCCCCTGAGATCTGTCTCTCTCCACCTGTCTCCTCTCGATCGCAGCCTGAGATAGAGGCGAGCCAGGGACACTGGAGGATGTTCAGCCAGTAGCCTCTTGGGTAGCACCCTCCATGTGGGGGCCTCGGCCTTCTCTCCTGTGCAGTAGGCACCGTCATAATCCCTGCACCAGGTAGACCCGTGTGGTAATTGCAGAAGCCTGTGGGTGTGAACGTGCAGTGTGGACACAAGGAGGTGCACCTGGGAACAGATGATGCTGTGTTTGTCTACATGGGGACAAGGAATCCCAGGTGAGGACCTCACAAGACTGCTTCTCTCTGAAGGGTGGGCCTGCCTCTCCCAGGTGAGAAACACTGGAATTGGCCAGGCTGTCCACAGCTTCCTGCCACCCTGCCACAGCAGCACCGCATCCCCAGACCCTCGTCCCTCTGCGAGCTCCCTCCGGGACCACCCACCCACCCTACCCCACCCCAACCCCCATAGCTTGGCTGGGACTGAGGGAAGAGCATGGGGAGCTGCTCACTTCCTTGAAGGCAGCCTGTCCCAAAGAAACGAGTGTGGTGGCCACAGACATCATCCTAGCAGCCACGCTCAACATTGAAAGCAGTTTGTTTTAGTAATGTCCTTTATTTACCTCATTATATCTAAAATAGTCATGTTTTAGCATATGATAAATATTAAAAAGTAATAATGAAATTTCTTTTTTTTTAAGATTTATGTATTTGAAAGGCAGGGTTACAGAGAAAGAGGGAGAGACAGAGAGAAAAATCTCCCATCTACTGGTTCTCTACCCAGATAGCTGCAGCAACTGGGGCTGCTCTAGGCAGAAGCCAGGAGCCAGGAGCTTCTTACAGGTCCCCCACATGGGGAAGCATTTGGGCCATCCTCCACCGCTTTCCCACGCCATCAGCAGGGAGTTGGATCAGAGGTGGAGCAGCTGGGACTCAAGCCATTGCCCATATAGGATGCTGGCAAGGCACACATCAGCTTTACCCGCTATGCTGCAATGCCAGCCCCTGAAATGTCTTTTTCTTTTTATTTTTTTAAAGATTTATTTATATATTTATTTATTTATTTGAAAGGAAGAGTTACACAGAGGCAGAGGCAGAGAGAGAGAGAGAAGTCTTCCATCCGCTGGTTCACTCCCCAAATGGCCACAGCAGCCAGAGCTTGTGCCAGGAGCTTCCTCCAGATCTCCCACACAGCAGAGAGCTGGATTAGAAGTGGAGCAGCTGGGTCTCAAACTGGTGCCCATATAGGATACCAGAACCACAGGCAGCAGCTTTACCCACCACGCCACAGCACCGGCCCTGAAATATGTTTTTCATGCTAAGTCCTCAGAACACCATGTGTGTTTTCCATTGAAGGCATGCTGCACTTGGACAAGTCCCATTTCCCGTGCTCAGTGGCCCACGTGGCCGGTGGCAGCTGCATCAGGCAGTGCAGCTCTAGGTCTAAATGAGTAACAGACCCAGGATATCTCACCTAAAGAAATAATAAAGAGCGGGACTTCAGACACCTTCAGATCACACCACAGAGGGGCCTCCTGGCTCTGCCTGTCCTGCGGCAGGGCCACTGGCTCACCGGGCACCGCGGCTACAGCAGGTGTTTCCTACGAGGCAAGCGAGCTCAGATCTTCATTGTGCCACTTTGCAGCCGTGTGAGGCTAAGCAAGCTGCCTAACCTTGGAGCTCGTCTGCTCGTGTGTGAAGTGGCATGAGATTTCCCCCGTGGGCGGGGCCAGTGAGCTGTCTGCACAGGTCTCAGCCCACACCCCAGGGGCCTGGCAAGTCCTGGAGTCTCTGTTCTGCCAGCCCCCAGGGGCGCTGTGTGTGGGTAGACCCCTTGCCTGTCTCGGAGCTCCCTCGAAGCACACCAGCATCGCCTCTCTATGTTCTCATTTTTCCTGAGCCTGGCACAGGCTGCACCCCAACCCGTTTGAGCCATCTCTCATGCTCCTCCCCTGAATCGATGTTTATCGGCTGCTCGCTGTTTCACCCCCGGCCCTGTGCTGGGCACCAGGGCTTCAGGAGAGAACATGAGAAACACAGCTGCTGCTCCTGCAGAGCTCAGGGCCCCGCAGGAGAGAAAGAGGCTGAACAGACTTAAACTCAGGCATTAGTGTGCATGAAATAGAAAATCTTATTCTTTTCTCTAAAAATCAGCTTATTTTACTCTGATTGCCCATCCTGCCAGGTCATCAAAAAAATTCAACGTTAGCCTTCTCAAGGTTTCCCCACCTGAGGTCTTACACAGTGTCCAGGACTTGGAAGGGGGTCCCCACCCCCACCCAGCAGGCATCAGCGTTAGTCCACAGTGGCTGCTATGATGATGCCCACCTGCCATGATGATGCCCACCTGCCACCCTAGTCCATCTGGTTCCCTTTAAGACACTTGGAACAGAGGTTAGGGAACCTGCATTCTGCATCACAATGCCTGGGTCCAATTCCAGCTTCCTCCTAACACGCCCCCTGGGAGGCAGCCAGTGATAGGTCAACTACCTGAGTCTCTGCCACCCACGTGGGAGAACCAAATGTAGTTCCAGGCTCCTGGCTTGGGCCTGGCCCATCCTCTGCTGTTGTAGGCATCTGGGGAGTGGGCCGTTGGATGGAAGAGCTTTCTTCAGCTATTTCTCAGTTTCTCTCTGCCTTTCAAATAAATATTTAAAAAAAATAAACAAGAAGAAAAGGCCGCACATTTTTGAAAATAATGGAAAATAAATACATAAGTAAATAACTGCTTGGAGCAGAAGGGTCTTGGTGTGGCTGGGAAGGGGACAGCCCAGTCTCCCTTGTCAGCCTGGGCTGTCCCTCCAGGTACACAGCTTCCTCAGCTCAGTCTCCCCGCGGCTTCAGAACCCACAGACTGCCTGCTCCTGGCCCCAGCCTCATTTCCAATTTTTAGTTGTGGGGAAGACAGCATTCTCTCCCCGTCACCCTCTAAGGCCAAGGCCTCCCTGTCTCCTCACACCACTCCCAACACCCAACAGAATCCTTTCAGTGTCCTCAAACGTTGGAAGTGAGCCAGAGGAAAATCCTGAAAGTGATTACTGCTTTCTGCCCTGCCACAGCGCCTCATGGGGACAGGAAACCCAGGCCAGCTCCCGGCTGGAATAAAGGAGAGAAGGGAAAAGCCCACGGGGCAACAAGCTCATGAATTAATATTTGAGTAGATTGTCCTGCTGGGACAGCCAGCACCAAGGAGCCAGGTGGAGGGAACTGGGAGCCAGGCACCCCCAGGTGGAGAGGGCAATGGAGGTTCCAAACTGTGTTTGCCTCCTGAGGTTCCCTTAAAAAAAAAAAAAAAAAAAAAAAAAAAAAAAAAAAAAAAAAAAAAACCTGAGATGAGAGCAGGAAGAGAAGGTGTCAGACACCAGCCAGAGGGTGAGGCCTAGGGACCTCACAGAAGCAGGGAGAGGAGTGGCAGAGCCAGGGAAGCGCACGTGAGCCCCACAGCCCATCCTGCCCTCCCCCATGGCATCCAGCATCCAGCCTCTGCTTGCACGCCACCCTTCACGGGGAACTCACTTCCTCCCAGGGTAGCCTCTTGCCAACAGCTCTTTACCCCAGGCTTAGATCTTCCTCCATGGAACTGGTTGCTTCTGATTGTGAAGAGCTGGGCTGCATGGAAAACCGCCATGAATCAGAGCCCCTTTGGTCACTTGAATCAGAAAAACCCTGTGTCAGTAGCAACCTCTCCAAGACTCAGTTCCCATCTACAAACGCCTCACAGTGTTGTATTGGAGGGATGCAGGTGGAACACCCCGCCCCTTCAGCAGCTGTGTCTCCTCCGTCCTTAGGACCAAAGGCATTGCAGTGGTATCCGCTGCTGCAGGTTGCTGTAACTGCTCAGTGAGTTACCTGCTGGTCATCAGAACAGTGCTCAGCATGTCCTAAGTGCTTCGTGCACATGAACCACAATTCCTCATGATTTCCTTCCTTTTTCCCAACAATCAGAAGGTGGTCACTGTGCCCCCCAGCACACCCCAAGTCTTCCCTTCCCCAGGATAAAAGTCTTCAGTACTTGCAGGTAGGCCATCCTCACCCAGATGGGGTGACACCTCCGTGGGCACCCTCACAGGGAAGAGGAGGAGGGCTGTTGTTTCTGGCCCCCTGCCCAGTCCAGTTCCCTTCCTGTCCCACCAGAGAGCAGAGAACAGGATAGGGTTCCAGGCCCAAACTACCCCAACCTTTTGGTAGGTACAGCCCACGGACGGCTCTTGCCCCAGGTGCCTCTCCAGGTGGTGACAGTCCTAACATAATCACTGGCCACCATCGTGTTGGTGATGTTGATGGTGGCAGTGGCAGAAGCAGTGAGAGTGGTAAAGATGTTGTCGATGGTGACAGTGACACTGAGGATGGTGGTGATAGTATAGGTGATGGGCCAGCGCCGTGGCTCACTAGGCTAATCCTTCGCCTTGCAGCGCCGGCACACCGGGTTCTAGTCCCAGTCGGGGCGCCGGATTCTGTCCTGGTTGCCCCTCTTCCAGGCCAGCTCTCTGCTGTGGCCCAGGAGTGCAGTGGAGGATGGCCCAGGTGCTTGGGCCCTGCACCCCATGGGAGACCAGGAGAAGCACCTGGCTCCTGCCATTGGATCAGCGCGGTGCGCCAGCCACAGCGCGCCGGCCATGGCGGCCATTGGAGGGTGAACCAACGGCAAAGGAAGACCTTTCTCTCTCTCTCTCTCTCTCACTGTCCACTCTGCCTGTCAAAAAAAAAAGAAGAAGAAGAAAAATATAGGTGATGCTGATGGCACCAGTAACAATGATGGTGATGATGATGTCAGTATTAGAGATGCTGTTGAGACAGTGGCAGTGATGCAGGTAGGACTGTTGAGTTGATAGTGCTGTTGGTGAGTGTTGAGGTGATGGTGTCGGTGTTGGTGACAAGGTTGGTGACACAGATACTGGTAAAGACAGTGGTGAGGTTAGTGATGATGCTGGTGATAGAGAACAGTGATAATAAGCAGATGATTCTGACAGTCCTGGTGTTGGTGGTGATCCTGAAGGTTCCGTGACAGTGATGATGGTACTGGCTGTGCTGGTGGGGGTGGCCGTGACAGTGGCCATGTCATGATCATCATAAATGGTCATTTATTCATGAAGCTGTTGGTGCTGTGAATGGGGATGATTTTTAAGATGACAGAAACAGTAATGATGATGGGGGTTATGGTGGTAATGTTCATGTTAGTATCAGTGATGGTTGTTATATTAATCAAGGTGATGACCCATTGGCCATGTGGATGTGGGTGGTGATGATGACAAGTTTAACCACAGGAATTTCATTCACCCTTTCAAAACTACTTGTTGAAAATCCATGGGGCCAAGAATCAGTGGAACACTGCAGGCCCCCATTGCTCCTGATGAAGTGTAAGAGACCCCAGACGCTCCTCTCCCAGAGCTCTGCTGGGCTCATGGCCATCTCTGAGCAGGACCTCTGACATCCAGCTGACTGCCCGTGGCTGTGTGTCTCTCCAGGGTGAGGACTCCCCCCTTGAGCAGAGCCTGGGGGAGTCTCAAAAGAAGCAAGATGGCTTAGCTCAGATTGCAACAGACCTCACCGTGATCCAGTTCATCAAAGGTAAGTGAGCTCTCACCAGGTTATGGGAAGGTGGGGCCAGAGGGACCCCTGAGGCTCCAGCCCCTTCATGCCTTTTATTTATTCATTAACTTATTTATTTAAAAGGCAGAGTTACAGAGAGGCAGAGGAAGAGAGAGAGAGAGAGAGAGAGGTCTTCTGTCTGCTGGTTCACTCCCCAAATGACTGCAATGGCCAGAGCTGAGCTGACCCGAAGCCAGGAGCCAGGTGCTTCTTCCAGGTCTCCCATGTGGGTGCAGGGACCCAAGGACTTGGGCCATCTTCTACTGCTTTCCCAGGCCATAGCAGAGAGCTAGATCGGAAGTGGAGCAGCCCAGGACTTGAACTGGCGCCCATATGGGATGCCAGTACTGCAGGCGGTGGCTTTACCTGCTGCACCACAGCGCCAGTCCCTTCCTGCCTTTCTTGATTCATCTTCTACACTCTGGCCCTTATGAGTACCACATGCTCCCTGCCAGTCTTTGCTCATGTGGTCCTCTCTGCGTAGGCCCCCACTTTTTATTGTTGTCTATCAAAATCTTTCCTGCTCTTCTAGGTCAAGCTCAAGAGCCCTCCTTGCTCCAGTGTGTTGGGCTCTTGACCCGGCAAGGCTGCTTCCCTCTCCCTGGTAGGCCCTCAGAGCCCTCAGGGTTTCTTTATCAGCTAAAATCCAGGCCAGGCCAGCCCAGCCTCCAAGTAGTGAGCTCCTGAAGGTCACAGCCAGTGGTGGCTCCTCCTACCAACCACTGAGCCTACAGCAGGAGGCCTCAGGAAATATTTGTTAAAACCCCAGGCAAAAGCATGGGTGGAGGGAGCTCTGGGCTAAAATCCAGAGGCCTGATTTTTTTTTTTTTTTTTTTTTCTGATAGGCAGAGTTAGACAGAGAGAGAGAGAGAAAGGTCTTCCTTCCGTTGGTTCACCCCCCAAATGGCCACTACAGCCGGCGTGCTATGCTGATCCAAAGCCAGGAGCCAGATGCTTCTTCCTTGTCTCCCATGTGGGTGCAGGGTCCAAGCACTTGGGCCATCCTCCACTGCCTTCCTGGGCCACAGCAGAGAGCTGGAGTGGAAGAGGAGCAACCGGGACAGAATCCGGCGCCCCAACCGAGACTAGAACCTGGGGTGCCGGCGCCACAGGCAGAAGATTAGCCTAGTGAGCCGTGGCGCTGGCCGGCCTGAGTTTTTGCTCTGGATCCCTGCTTCTATCTGGGTCTCAGTTACCTGTGCAGTGAGGGATAGATGGTGAGCTAAGTAAGACGCACGCTGCTCTGACCCTGACACCTTGAACGCGGGCAGTAACCAGGTCTGTGTTGTGACCAGGTGGTCCTTTCTGAAGATTCCCATCCCAAAGGACACTGAGCACCTGCTGTGTGCCAGGCTCTTGTAGCATGCTGGCTGGCTAGTCAGGAGACGTAGACTTGAGCCCCGCCTCTAACGCTGACCAGTGCACAGTTTTGTCGAGTGACTTCCCCTCTCTAAGCAGCTTCCTCCTCAGGATGGGACCAGTAATCCTTACTCTGCCTCTCTCAAGGACTGTTAGGAGAAGCAATCAGAATGAGGAAGGGAAAAGGCTCTGCATACTATTTTTAAGATCTGCACTTACATAAGATATAATTATTTCCATGCGTGCTCCTACCCTGCTGTGATTGCTCTGACCATGCCCTGGGATGGAGAGTGGAGCTGCCTGCTTTAGGAAGTGAAATCCACAGGGCTTGCTAATTCCTTACTGAGAGTTTTGCAAGAAGGAATCAGGTCTGCCTGTTGAGGAGAGCTAGCTCCTCGTTCCCCAGCATCCTGGGGGAAAGGAGGGCGTGGGCTCCCTGGGGCTAGGCCTACAAGGGCCGGAGCTCCCTAACCTCAGGTCACCCGCAGCTGCTGGAAGGCCCCAGAACACTGCACCATGGAAGAGCTTATTAATCATGGCGTTGGCTTCTGCCCAGAGCAAGGCTGGGGCGGGGTGCTGAAATTGGATCGTAGAATTGGGTGTTCTCTGGCAGTCTGAGCTTCTACGTGAGACTGGGGCACGGCTGGCCACAGGCCCTGTGGCCAGGAAGCCAGCCTGGCTTCTGGGCTTCTGCAGAATTCCACAGGGACCAGCCGGACCTAGGGCCTGGCCTTGACCATCTGGGTCCATGAGAGAGGCAGAGGGAGTTGGAAGCATGGTCCTTTAGCTAAAGAAGCCTTACACTCTTGGGGAACAAGGAAATGACACGAAGGCCCCTGGCTGATGGGGGAGACATGGTCCCTGAATTGGAGGAGGTTCATGTCTAATGGAGGAGACATGTCTTTGAGTTAAGGGAGGGACCCCCCACATAACCCCAAACTGACGGAGGACACCTGGACACCTGAGCTGTGTGAAACCCCCAGCCCATGGGGAAGAGGCCCTGGAGTGTCTGATGGGGGAGGCACTGCTGAGCTAAAGGCAGCCCTGTGGAGAGAGGAAGAGCTGCCTCTGAGCAGGAGCCCTGCCCTCTAGGAATTTTCCATCTCTCCTGGAGACTGGCTGTAGATGCTGAGGGGGGATGGGCTCAAAGTGGGGAGTGCAGGGGTGGGGGTGAGAACCGTCAGAGATGCCTAGCCATGGAGGGGCAATGGGAGAAGACAGAAGGGGAATGGCCCTTGTCCCGGGCATCAGGAGACCCTTGGGGGCTCCTGGCCATCCCCCAGCCTCTCTGGATCAACTAGAACAAATCCCTGACCCTTTCTGGGGACACTGTGCAGTAAGGGCACCGGAGCTCCGTGGGCCAAGCCGGGGCAAAACCCCACAGCTCCTGCCTGGGGACATCAGATGGTTTGGCAGGGGCAGCTCATGGAGAGGGAGAGGGAGAGTCCAGTGACCTGGATGAGGGCCAGCATCACACCCCCCACTCTGATGCTGGCCTTGTATACTGGGTGTGTGGCCAGGGACTAGTGACAGGGAGTAGGCCTGAGCCGGGAGGAGGGGGAATTCCACAGCCCCAGTCCCCACCCGTCCTGTCTGGACTATTTTGTCTATTTTCTGGCTCCCACAGAAATAGTGCCTGGCCCGGTCCAGGGAGCTAGGGAACCAGCTGACTTGGCCATGCTCTGAGGACACACAGAGATCACTTCCCATGACAGACTGAGGCCCTGGGCCTGCTGCAGCAGGAAGAAAAGAGATCCCCTGACCTCCCGCAGGGCCCTGAAGACCCCCATGGCCATCTCTCTTACCCTGCCCAGCCCAGCCAGGGATTTGCCTTCTCCCTCTTTCCTGCTCTCCTGCCGAACACCCCTGATCTGACTTAGTCTGGCCAGCGGCAGGCAGAAGCGTAGCTTTTGCTCCTTCATTGTAGGGGACAGAGGGGCACACATGTCGGAACAGAAAGCGCTCTTGGACATCACTTGTTCCCTCACCCAGAAGAGACTGACACCCAGAGGGGCAACTTGCACTGAGAACAGTGAGGCTGAAGCACCTTCAGAGGAGCTAGCAGGATGCTGGGGAGGTCACCGGTGCCACAAGAGTCACTTCTCTTCCTGCCTCCCTGCCTGGGTCCCTGCTGTGTACTTAGTCAGAATTCCTCCTCCCCCCTCCCCACCCCGCCCCTCCTCACCAGCTGTCGCCAGTCTCTAGGCCTTCACAGTGTCCTACCTCCAGGAGGACTCCCAGCGCCAAGTCCGCTCAGTTCATTCCTGGAGGCCTGGATTCTGCCCAGTGTCTTGACATGGGATCACACAGTGGTCTGAATGCCCCCTCATTCATTCCTTCATTCGTTTGACAGGAATTTACTGAGTGCCTGTGATGCCTCGGGCTCTGGAGGTCTAGCATTTAACACAACAGACAAACCCCCCTCTCCTGGAGGATGCTTACGTCCTGGCGAGGCGACCATAGCATAGCTAAATGAACCAACTATGTAGACTGACAGGTGGTGTGCTATGGCGAGACACAGACGAGCATAGGGGAGGCAGCCCTGTGCCGGGGACACAGGGAGGACAGGATGGAAAGGGCCAAGGGGAAAAGTAGGTGAAGGAAAGGCGGCCAAAGTGTTGGCATGGGATAGAATCACACCAAGGGGACTTCAGCAAGTTTGTGAAAATGGAAGTACAAAATACTTTACATAAAAATGTTTTATTTGGCCGGCGCTGCGGCTCACTAGGCTAATCCTCCGCCTTGCGGCGCCGACACACTGGGTTCTAGTCCCAGTCGGGGCGCCGAATTCTGTCCCAGTTGCTCCTCTTCCAGGCCAGCTCTCTGCTGTGGCCAGGGAGTGCAGTGGAGGATGGCCCAGGTGCTTGGGCCCTGCACCCGCATGGGAGACCAGGAGAAGCACCTGGCTCCTGGCTTTGGATCAGCACGGTGCGCTGGCCGCAGCGCGCTGGCCACAGCGGCTATTGGAGGGAGAACCAACAGCAAAGGAAGACCGGCGCGCTGCGGCTGGCACACCCTGCTGATCTGATGGCAGGAGCCAGGTACTTCTCCTGGTCTCCCATGGGGTGCAGGGCCCAAGCACTTGGGCCATCCTCCACTGCACTCCCTGGCCACAGCAGAGAGCTGGCCTGGAAGAGGGGCAACCAGGAAAGAATCCGGCGCCCTGACCGGGACTAGAACCCGGTCCATGAACTTTAAAAACCGTTCGCATACATGGAGTTCAAAATCTTGTGTTTTTTGTTTTTGTTTTTGTTTTTGTTTTTGTTTTTGTTTTTGACAGGCAGAGTGGACAGTGAGAGAGAGAGACAGAGAGAAAGGTCTTCCTTTGCCGTTGGTTCACCCTCCAATGGCTGCCACGGCCGGCGCGCTGCAGCCGGCGCACCGCGCTGATCCGATGGCAGGAGCCAGGAGCCAGGTGCTTTTCCTGGTCTCCCATGGGGTGCAGGGCCCAAGCACCTGGGCCATCCTCCACTGCACTCCCTGGCCACAGCAGAGGGCTGGCCTGGAAGAGGGGCAACCGGGACAGAATCCGGCGCCCCGACCGGGACTAGAACCCGGTGTGCCGGCGCCGCTAGGCGGAGGATTAGCCTAGTGAGCCGCGGCGCCGGCCTGGAGTTCAAAATCTTTTGCACCAAAATCAGTTTTATCTTTTAATTCCATTTTCCGCAAACTTTTTTAAATACCTCTCTATGGAATCAGATAGATTGAATGGAGATATACACAGCGGATAAATGGCCATCTAACGCAATGGAATGAAACAGAAGTTTAAAAATGGAATAGAATGAAGGAGAAAGGAGGGAAATGTAATGGGGAAGAGCTGAAAGCAATAGAAGGAAGTGGAAGGCAAAGGAGTGGGACAGCTGGAACTGAACAGAGCAAGCTGGGCCTGCGCTGACTGCTCCCTACTCGCCCCAACAGTCTTCCCCAGGGTGCTGCTGCGGACCCTGCGCCACCCCATCTTCCTGCTGGTGGTCCTGTCCCAGGTGTGCATGTCGTGCATGGCGGCGGGCATGGCCACTTTCCTGCCCAAGTTCCTGGAGCGCCAGTTTTCCATCACAGCGTCCTATGCCAACCTGCTCATCGGCTCCCTCACCATCCCCTCGGCCATCCTGGGCATCGTGGTGGGGGGTGTGCTGATCAAGCGCCTCCACATGGGCCCGCTGCGCTGCGGCATCCTTTGCCTGCTGGGGGCACTGCTGGGCCTGCTGCTCACCACGCCCCTCTTCTTCACCGGCTGCTCCGCCCACCGGATCGAAGGCATTGCCCAGAGGCCCGCGTGAGTGTGCGCATGCGCGGGGTGGGTGGGGCCAGGACCGGGCGGCTTTAGGGGAGGCTAGGTAGAGCCTCTTCAGTAAGGTTCAGGCCCTCTGGGCAAGGCAGTCTCATCCCTAGGGGGTGGGGGGATGGAGGCTGAACCAGGGCAAAGCAGCCCAGCCTGTAGGCCCAGCGGAGGCATGGCTGAGGCCTCAGGGCAGGGGAGCCCCTGCCAGAGGAAGGGTGCCTAGGAGGAAGCAGGCTCTACAGCACCCGGAGCTGGGGTGGGAGGAGTGGGGGAGGTGCTGGATGGCCCTGTCAGGAGGCTGCATTTGGGGCTCAGGCACTGGACACCTCGCAGGTGCCTGGTTCTTAGAACCTGCGAGCTGAAAGTCCGCCGTTCCTTGGCCCAGATGTTCCAGAATTCGTTGTCCACACCCATGAGGCAAGCCCCTGGCTCCTCCCTCCTGCAGGGAGGTCCCTGGAGCCTGTCACCTCCCCTACCACACCGTCCCTCACACACAGGCGCTTCCCCCTGAGAGCCTTCCAGGAGCAGGTGTTGGGAGTTGCTCCCCACCAGAATGGCTCCTGTCCTGGACGCTGCTGCAGGCCAAGTTAGCCCAGCATCCTGCCAGAGTTCCCCGACTTGCTCTGTGCCACCTCTTCCTGGGCCTCTCTTCCTCTGCCCAGGTGCGTGCTTTCCTACCTGGGGCTCCATCTGTGTGGCTGGCCACTGTCCCCTGTGTGGCCCTGCGCTGGGCACCAGCCTCTGTTCAGGGCCAGGGAAGGCCTAGCTCCCCGCCCGCATGTCCGAAATTCCCCTCTCACCGCCTCTCCCCATCTCCCCCTCCCCTGTCCCCTCTCCTTTTCCTAAGCAGGGGGGCAGCTCTGCTTTCTGGAACGGGGCCTTCTGGATACAGTGCCCTGTGCCTCGGGAAGCCCTTCGCCTGATAATTAGTGACTTTTAGAGTAAAAAGTAAATAGGTATTTTTACCACAATTTTTTAAAAGTAAATAGAAAACAGTTCATTCCCCACGCCCCATCTCTCCCCTCTCCACACTCCTTGGCGTTGCTGTCTCACCACACCTGTGTTCGCAGCCATGTTTTTGCAATTTATGCATTAGGCTCAGGGTTCTAATTCATCAGCAAAGCCTTTTGAGACCAACTGAGCAAGCTGAGGAGGTTCCTCACGTTCCTGCCGAGCTGACATTACCCATGCGGCCAGAAACAGAGCAGTTCTTGTTTGACATCCCATTGAATTCCATGGGATCTCTGTCGTGGGCCCACTTCACAGCTGAGTATACTGAGAATCAGAGAGGGGAAGTCACCCACCCAGCTGGGACAGCGCAGAGCCTGGAGCCAGGACTCTCCCCACAGAAGCTGCCTGCTCCAGGTGGTCTTGAGAGAGGAGGGGCCGAGGGAGAACCCACACACATCTCACCCGATCGGCCTTCCCACTGCTGGCAGAGGGCTCTGGGCAAGGCTTCCTCCTGGGCCGAGCACCTGAGCATGCTCCCGATGGCCCTCAGCTCAGACAGTGCCAGCCTGCTTCCCCAGCCCCCTGCAGGGGAGACGTGCCAAGACCATGGGGTGGGAGAGGAGACAGTGCCAAGTGATGATCTTTCTCCCACACAGATGGAGCACCCACATCTCAGGAAGGGGTTGGAGCTCACCTCTGCCCCACGCCCCACCCCCACCCCAGCGACCAGTCCTCTCAACAGCTGCCCTGCTCCCAGCCTCCCCAGACCCACTAACCCCTGCTCTATGGAACTGATATGTCACCAAGCTTGCCAGGCCCGCCGATCCACCGGGGCCTCAGCCCCACACACTCCCCCAACCCGAGAGGGGGCCCTCCAGCCTCCCTCTGCCCAGCCTGGCCACTGACCCCTGTGTTGCCCTGCGCTGGGCACCAGCCTCTCCGGACCCCTGTCGTCTAGTACTTGCTTGCTGTACTCCCTCCCAGCATGAAACCAGAGCCAACTCTGCCTCTCCCTCAAACTGAGCCTCTCTCTGACCTCCTTCCCTGTCCCCACCCCCACCTTGCCCGGGCTAGCTGGAGCAGATGCTCGGGAGGGAGGCAGGTGGGAGTGGACACGCGGAGCAGGGTGGTGACAGGGAGGAAGGGCCCTTCGCCCAGCGGACAGAGAAGCTGAGGCCCAGAGAGAGGCAGGAACAGGTTGGAGTTGCTACAGCTGGTCAGGTGTCCTGATTGGGCTCCACACGCAAAGGAGGCAAACCCCAGCTCCTGAAGACCCACGCAGTCCACCTCTGGCACTGAGTTCTGGAAGGAGCACATCTGGGTTCCTCCTCGAAGGGTCGCTGCGGAACAGGGATCTCTGCCGAAGAAGCTCCAAGACCCGAGGATCTGGGAGCTGAAAGGGGGCTTGGAGGCCTCTCGTCCAGCCCAGTACCCACTTCCCCCATTGGCCCACCTCCCTGCTCACATCCCTCTATGGCAAGGGGCTCCCCACTGCCCCATCTGGGGCAGCCCGGGTGGTGGAACACCTCTGTGTGCGGCTCTCCATGCTGGGTCATGGGCCCAGCGCTACAAAGGCCCCTGCTTGAGGCCTGGGCAGCAGGAGAGCCGGGCCAAACCTCAGGAGCCTGGCCTTGTCTCTCTCCAGCATGCAGCCGGAGCCGGGCCTGTTTCCCAGCTGCATGGAGGCCTGTTCGTGTCCAGCAGATGGCTTTAACCCTGTGTGTGACCCCAGCACCCACGTGGAGTACATCACGCCTTGTCACGCGGGCTGCACGAGCCAAGTGGTCCAGGAGGCCACGGACAAAAGCCAGGTGAGTCTGGGCCCTGGAGCAACCTCTGCCAGGGGCTCTGTCTTCCCTTGTGGGCCCAACGCGCTGAACCCCTCTGCTTGTTCCCTCTCCATGGGTCTCTCCTGTTAGCAGATGTAGGACGTTACTCTCTGCATAGGCTTTCCCTGCCAGCTTGGGTCCAGGGCTCCGAAGCAAGCCAGCTCCAGGCCCTGGCCATCTGGGCAGGGGAGAAAAGGAAATGACTCAGAGGAATTTCAGGGAATCTGAGAGGCCAGAGGGGTGGCTCCTGCAAGTACCCACAAGACTGTGTGTAGAGGGCCAGTGCCAGGCTGCCTGTCATGACAACATCTCCCTCCTTCAGAGTCTCCATCATGCCAAGCATCAGGGCCACAGCCCGAGAGCCTCCTCAGGGAGAGGCCCTGCCCCGCCAGCTGCTGACAGGCCTTGAGAACCAGCCAGGCACAGCCTGGGCTGGGTAAACCTTCGCACCTGGGATCTTCACAGTCCCAGCCTTGAGCCTCCTTACACCGCTGTCCTCATGTAGTTCATCTCCCTGAGAGCCCTCCCAGAGGCCCCAGGTCCTGGCAGGGGGCCAGGCTGCCAACAAGGCCATGTACTCTTGTGCCTATGGGTCCCTGGGCACAGCCCAGCTCAAATCCCTGTCCTGCCTGTTAGGACCCTGTCACCCTAGGCAAATTGTTGGACCTGGGCCCCAGTTTCCTGGTTTGGAAAACCAGAGTGATGTCATTGCCGCCTACTGCAGAGCAGGCACTGTGCTAAGTGCCTTACCAGGAAGAATTCACTGAAGTGTGAATGAAGGGCCCTGGAACACAATCCATGAAAAGTGCTTAGCCTGGCACCCAGGAAACTTTAAGACTCAGTAATACTCCCACATGCACAAAAGGGGTCTTCAAATAGTTCGCTGGGGCATGCCCATTATGAAAAGCTATGCATGCGTTTCAGAATTTTTGCACCAAAATCAACAGATCTTTTAATTCCATTTTTCCACAAGCATTTTAACGTATCCCTGTGCTATGCCCATAGTATGGGTAGGAAGTGGAGGCCTGGAGGGCACCAGAGTCTCAGACCAGAGCTGGGTCTGGAACCCAAGGCTCTTGCCTCCCAGCCTGGCCTTCAGTTAGGACCAGCCACAGAAGTCTGAGTTTGGAGGTAGCGTCTGGAGGAGGGTGCAGCTGGGACCAGGCCACTCAGGGACGGTCACACCGGCCTGAAGTTGTCTCTTAAGGAGTCTGCATCCCCAGGCAGACTGTGAGCAGCCAGGCTTGGGATGGGTCACTCTGGGCCCGGTGCGGGTGCACTCAGTGACAGTCTTTATGCTTGTTACTTATTTTCACTTTATTTGAAAGGCAGACAGTGAGAGATCTTCCATCTGCTGGGTCACTCCCCAGTTGCCTTCAACAGCTAATGATGGGACAGGCTGAAGCCTAAAGCCATGAACTTGATCTGGGTCCCCCACATGGGTGGCAGGAACCCCAGTACTTGAGCATCACCTGCTGCCTCCTGGGGTGCACGTTAGCAGGCAGCTGGATCAGAAGCAGAGACAGACTCAAACTAGGCACTCCCTCGTGGGCTGTGGGCATCCCCAGTGGTGACTTAACCCACTGTGCCAAACGCCTGTCCCTATAAGCATTTTTTTTTTTTGACAGGCAGAGTTAGACAGTGAGAGAGAAAGAGACAGAGAGAAAGGTCTCCTTTTTCCATTGGTTCACCCCCCAAATGGCTGCTACAGCCAGCGCACTGCGCTGATCCAAAGCCAGGAGCCAGGTGCTTCCTTCTGGTCTCCCATGTGGGTGCAAGGCCCAAGTACTTGGGCCATCCTCCACTGCACTCCTGGGCCACAGCAGAGAGCTGGACTGGAAGAGGGGCAACCGGGACAGAATCCGGTGCCCCAACCGGAACTAGAACCTGGGCTGCCAGCACCGCAGGTGGAGGATTAGCCTAGTGAGCCATGGCGCCAGCCAACACCCATAAGCATTTTTCAACAAGTGAGCAAGCAGGTAGGATCGGGAGAGGTGGCCGGCCACTGAGCTCAGGGACCTGGGGCAGGAGAGGAGAGTGAAATCATTCAGGAAACAAACTCCCTGCCATGGGACGGGAATGAAAGGTTGGGGGGAATGTCAAGAGGAGAGCCTCCAGCCTCTGCATCCATCCGGCCACCTTCTGCCTTGGCGAAAAGGACCCTCCAGGGCCTCTCTTCCAGTAACCCTGCCACAGCGCATTGCTCCACTTCCTGTCCCTCGTTTTCTCTCCAGCCCGGTGGCTGCTCAGCCTGCAGTTGAAGGTCCTGCAGTGGCCAGCAGTGCATGTTCAGTAGGCCCCCTACAGGTGACAGGGCCCCTGAGCACGCACATCAGCCGGCTGGGCACCGGGGAGAGCATCAGTCCCCACCCCAAAGTTCTCTCCCTCCCTGGCTCCACCTCTAAATCAGAGCCCTGTCGTCCGGCCACCCCCCTTCCCCTTGCCTCCCCCATCAGTCCAGCCATCAAGCAGCTGCCACAGGCTCCCTTGCACCCTCGGGTCTCATCTGCCCCGGGCTCAAAATCTTTCCGTTATGGACCCCAAGGCTTCCCGACCCTGTGACATGGGAAGCGTCTCTGTTGGCTGCCAGAAGGGAGGTGAGAGGTCTAGAGGGATCCTGCTGCCCCCAGCCAACATGGCCACCCGGAGTACGGATGTGACCCATCCCTCAGCACCTGTCTCCTACCGAGGCCCCAGGTGACTTGGACACACTGCTCAGGAAGCTGTGATCCATGGGGAAGAAAGGCAAAGCCCAGGCCTGTTGGCTTGGCCTTACTCCTGCCAGGCCTGAGGACACTGGAAAGGTCATTCCACTCTCGGGGAACCCCGGGTGGAGGGAGGGCAGTCGCAGGCAGCCATCCAGCATGCCGAGGGCCAGCCCAGGGTGCACTCCTGTGGTTGGTGTGTAGTGTTGGCAAAGTTGTGCTCACTCGCTCTCCGCTTCCTTCCCCCTCCACGCCTCAGCCCAGGTTGAGCACAGATAGCCTATGCCTCTGCACCTGCACCTGCCTGGCTCCTCCAGCCACCTGGACTCATCTGGCTGTGGCTCTCGGGCCTTCAGGCCTTCTCTGGTCTCAGGCCTTGACCAGCTCCTGAGTGCTCTAATCCCTGCTTTCTCCCCGCCTACCCCCCCCCCCAGCCCCAGGTTCTCTACACCAACTGCAGCTGCGTGGAGGGGGGCGGCCCTGTGCTGGGGGGCTCCTGCGACTCGGCCTGCAGCTACCTGGTGCTGCCCTTCATGCTCCTGGTCAGCGCGGGCACAGCAGCGTTCTCCATCACGCACACGCCTTCCTTCATGCTCATCCTAAGGTGAAAGCAGGAGCAGGGTGAGGCCGTGGGCTGCCGGGGGCACAAGGCAGTCTGGGGAGGTCAAGGAAGAGGCCACGCGGGCGTCCTGGGCACCACGACAGACCAGCCCCTCCCTGTTCTGTCTTCATCCCCACGCAACCTCCCAAAGGGAGATCTTTCTGCCCATCTCGCAGATCAGAAAACTGAGGCTCCAAGAAGCGCAGGAGCTGGCCCCAGTCCCAGGGCAAGTGCTGGGTAGCATAGAGCCTGTGGTTCTGCATGCCGCCCAGGCCACAGGAGTTCCTGTGGACCCAGCCCAAGCCGAGCACTGCTTTTTGAGTTAAGATCTTTCTGGCTTTTGTCCTGAGAGTATGTGATGGGCCTGACAAATTGTCACCTGAATCCAAAGCCAGGGTGCCCTGAGGTGGCGGCTGGGAGAAGGGGGCCCAGGGCAAGAGAATTCCAGGGTTTCATGCGCTGGGATTATTGCGTCCACTGGAGGGGGCCTTGCATACATTGGAGACATACAGCTCTGTAGGACAGGCTGGCGGGGGGACAAAGTAGGGGCTCAGGTGTCCCGGCAGGCCGCCGAGGTCCTGGCTTACACAGGAGTCAGCTGTGGGGTCTTGGCCAAGCCCCTTAACCTGTCCATTTCCTTAAATGTAAAATGGGGTGAATGAGACACCTGCCTCACAGGGGTTGCCAGGGGGTGCAGGATGGGACTACTAAGCCCGGAGCAAGCACCCATAAATGCCAACCCCCGGTGTGAGTTAGGAGATGCCAGTGACTGCCACTGCATCCCAAGCTGTGGAATTACTGAGCTTGGGGAAGCCGGAGGCGCATCGGGCTGTTCCAGCTCCAGGTGTTGCCAAGCATGGCAGGAAGGTGGGAGTCAGGTGGGGGAAGAGGGCCAGTGTCTGTGGCCAGAACAGAGTGCTGATGGTCAGCGGGGTGGGGGTGGGGGGAGTCCTGGTACACGGAGACCAGTCCCTGCAGGGTGAAGGGAGATGGGGTGTAGGGCCTACCACACCCCTAGTCAGGCTAGACCTTGGCGGGGGTGGGGGGCGGGAAGTAGGGGGAAGCAAGGGCATGTTTGGAGTCCCGATGGGGGCTGGAGCCCTCACCATGCTCCTATCCCTACCTCCCTGCTTATTAGGGGAGTGAAGAAAGAAGACAAGGCTTTGGCTGTGGGGATCCAGTTCATGCTGCTTAGAGTTTTGGGTAAGTTCCCTGCTTGGACTCTTCGGTGGGGTGGGGTGGTGGGTAGATCCAGACCCCTCCCAGGTACCCTGTGCAAGCAGAAGGAGCCAGAGACTGCTGGGAGACCCCCTCAGGCACAGGGTGACCGGTGGGCTTGAGGGCCAAAGACTCCTGGGCTGAGGGGCCCCCACAGCCCCAGCGCCTGGTGGGCTTATGTGCCAGGGAAGGGGGAGCGGTGGCAGGGGAAGGCCAGACCACCATCATCCCCTGAACCCCTCCTCTCCTAGCCTGGATGCCCAGCCCCGTGATCCACGGCAGTGCCATCGACACCACGTGTGTGCACTGGGCCCTGAGCTGCGGGCGCCAAGCTGTCTGCCGCTACTACGACCACGACCTGCTCCGGACCCGGTGAGACGCTGGCATTGTGCCAGCAATGCCTTCAGTGCCCCCAGCAGGACACCACCACGGGGAGGTCCGCTGAAGTCCACTTGCTGGGTGACAGGTGCTACAACCAGTGCTGAGCTCAGCGGCCCTGCCTCCCCCTTCACGGGCGAGGGAAGTGAGGGGCCGGCGAGCAGCCTGCAGCCACGCAGCTCACAGAGTCCTGTCCGACCACAGAGTCCATTCAGGCAAGCAGCCCTGCTGTGAGAGACTCAGGGTAGGAGGCTGGGGAAAAAGCCCTGACCAGGGCACAGGAGGCCTGGGTTCCAGGCCCAACTCTGTCTCCCTCATCAGAGGACTCACCCTTTCTGGGACTCAGTCTTCCTATCTGTACAGTGGGGAGCTCCAAAGACCTTGAAGGTGCAGAGCCTGTGGCCTGGGTTGAACATGGGGAGGACTTGTTGGCACCGCACGGCCAGGGCGGGAAGCTGGTCTCTTCCAGAGAGGAGGGCAGAGTTCCTGCAGGCTGGGACTATCTAGGGGGACTTCCTAGAGGAGGAAAGTTCCAGCAAAGACCTTGATGGCTTCAGCTGGGCAGAGGGAACCCTTCTTTCCTCGCGGCCAGTGGGGCAGTCCCGCCTTGTCCAGCCCCTTAGAGGCAGGGCCAGCCCCAGGCACAGAGCAGTCACAGTGTAGGCCGACGCCCAGGCTGCTGCCTCCGCCCAGGGCTCCCTCTGCAGAGCTTGTCCTCCTGCCAGGGAAAGGCCCCCGCAGAGCTCAATGTGTCCCCAAGGCCTCGATGCCTCTAACTGCCTGCACCCTGCCCCAGCCCAAGGACGTGCATGCCCTGGACTGGGGGCTCTGGAGTTCAAGGGCTCCTCATTCTCCCCCCAGGTTCATCGGCCTCCAGTTCTTCTTCAAAACAGGCACCATGGTCTGCTTTGCCTTAGTCGTGGCCATACTGAGGCAGCAGGATAAAGAGGCGAGGGCTGCGGCCACTGTGTCCGGGCCTGGGTCCAGCCCTGGTCTACAGCAGAAACTGTTGGTATCGGAGCCAGAGAGGAAGCGCGAGGATTCCAGAGTGTGAGCTACGCCAGGGCTGGTCCTCTGGGCCCCTCGCCCGAGGCTGGGCGTCCGCAGCCCTGTGTTCTTGTTCCGGATGCACCACTAAATCGCTGTGTGATATCGGGCGAGCCACTGGCCCTCTCAGGACCGTTGTTTGCTCATCTGTGCTAAGGAGTTACTGGGAGTCGTTCTAGGGTCTCCCCGCCACCACCCCATCCTCGGCAGTCCATAGCCGGCCCATCATGCCGGGCCCCAGCCAGCTCCACCGCTCCCCTGGAGCCCCCACTCCCAGCATCAGCCGCTTCATGTTTCCCATGCCCAGGGTCTTGCCACCCCATAAAGCTGTGACCATCCCTGTGGTCACCTCCCCGGCCCCTGGCAGCCTTCAAGAAGTGTCTGTTTGGCGCCCCCTGGAGGCAGAGCCCTGAGTTGGCCTCTGAGGGGTGACCCACGGGCAAGAGGGAGCTGGCCTCACCTTCAGGACTTCCAGGAGTGGTGGGGTCCCTCAGGAGGCCTGAGGCAGGGGGTGGGGCCCAGGGAGTCTGGTCTGCAAGTCCCGGGCCTTGCCCTCAGGAAGCCACAGTTTGGGGCCCTTCCTTGGATATTGTCTAACTTCAGATACCAAACACACAGCACACGTGCACCGCTCCTTGCACATTGCCGAGGTCTTACAGGTGGCCAGGGGCCACCAACGTCACCAAGATGCCTGTTAATAGAGTCTGTGTCATCCAGTGCCATGGATAATGTCCGCTTCTGTGACACCCGGGGTTTGCATGACGCCAGGGCCTGTAACGTGGGAGCGGGAAAGCCCAGCTTTGCGTGACGAGTGACCCTGCGCACGCTTGGGTGAGAACCGGCCAGTCCCCTCCTGCAGCAGGCCCTGTCTTGCTTGCTGGCCAGTCTTCTGTCTGAGAATAGGAGAGCGTTTCCTGCTCTCAGCCCAGTCTGTCCACATAACTCATCTGGCTGGGGCTTGGGGCTTGGGACTTGGGCGGCAGCAGACGGAGCCCCCAGCAGCAGCCCCGCTGGCCCCGTGTGCCCAGCTCTGGAGCATACGTGGCTTTGCCCTTGGAGCAGCCACAGCACCATGACTTTGAGGCTTCCCCCCGTGAAAGAACAGGAGGAGGCGCAGAGGTTCTCCTTCCTTTTCATCCTGGTCACTGCTTGCCGCTGTTTAGCAAATGTCCCAGCGTCAGTTCAGCCATGCCAAGAACGTCAAAGTCTCCTCCAAGAAGAAGAGGCTTCCAGTCTGTCTGATTCCTTCTCCTTCCCTCCTGTTTCCCAGGATCTGCAGAAGTAATCTGGAATTGTGGATACAGCTTGTGCTAAAATTTCATCCTGTATAATGTCTCTTCTATTGTTTTTTAAAGATGTATTTATTTATTTGAAAGAGTTAGTGGGATGAGACAGAGAAAGAGAGAGAGAGAGGGGAGGGGCTGGGGTCTTTCATATGCTGGTTCACTCCCCAAATGGCTCCGACAGCCAGGGCTGGGCCAGGCCAAAACCAGGAGCCTGGAACTTCATCTGGGTTTCCCACCTGGGTGGCAAGAGCCCAAGTACTTGGGCCATCTTCCGCTGTTAGAAGGGAGCTGGATGGGAAGTGGAGCAGCTGCGGCTCCAATGGTGCCCATATAGGATGCCAGCATTGCAGGTGGCACCACAACGCTGGCCTT
This sequence comes from Oryctolagus cuniculus, assembly GCF_051225735.1. Classification (NCBI taxonomy): domain Eukaryota; kingdom Metazoa; phylum Chordata; class Mammalia; order Lagomorpha; family Leporidae; genus Oryctolagus; species Oryctolagus cuniculus. The sequence goes on from NC_142867.1 coordinate 66,381,388, forward strand.
GTAATGTCTCGTCTGTTAGAAAAATCCTCTTACAAACTGCGTTAGAGGTCGGCAGCAAGCACATTACTTCCAGTTACTGAGATTCAGGTTTTCCTGGGCTCGCTGCTCGCCATCGTTTCCGGTGGATGACATCCTTGCCTGTCTTCATATCCTGCTGTAATTGTTGTTTGACTGGGTTACTTCCCCTAGCGATTGTTTCCAAAACGGACTCGGGTGGCTAGGGCCTCTGCGCACTCACCTGCCCGAACTGCCGTTGGCAGTTCACAGAAGAAACCAGGTCCAGAAGGTAAGGGAACTGTCCAAGATCACACGGCAAATAAACGGTGGGGCCAGGGCTGGAGCCGGCTCTGACAGGAACTGGAGCTTACACGAGCTCAGGAACCCTCTTGCGGAAAAAGAATATAAAATGATGACTACAAAGTTAGTGAGAAAAGGAACCAAATTCATCACACATTCCGGAACAATAGCACAGTGTTTGTACCTGAAACTGCCTTGCACACTCCCCAAATACATTCCCCGCCCGCAGGTCCTTCCTCCCAGGCCAGCCTGTGGCCATGCACTCTGCAAACCCTCTCTCTGCTGCTGCTCCTCCACCCGCTCCATGTTCCACTGCCCTGGATTCAGCCAACCACGGATGGAAAAATATCTACATGTATAATTTTTTAAACAGTTCTTGATTGATTTGAAAGATGGAGTAACAGAGTGAGGGAGAAACAGAGCGAGAAAGAGATCTTCCATCCTCTGGTTCACTCCCCAAATGGCCACCATGACTGGGGCTGGGCCAGGCCTCAGCTAGGAGCCTGGAACTCCATCTGGGTCTCCACGTGGGTGGCAGGGACTCAAGCAGTTGGCCCTCTGCTGCTGCTTTCCCCAGCACGTTAGGAGGGAGCTGGATCAGAAAGGGGGCAGCTGAAACCAGCACCAGCACTCGTATGGGATGCCAGCATCGCAAGTGGCAGCTTTAACCCTCTGTGCCACAATGCTGGCCCCGAAAATAAATTTTTCTTTTTTTAATTTTTTTTTATTTGACAGGTAGAGTTATAGACAGTGAGAGAGAGAGACAGAGAGAAAGGCCTTCCTTCTGTTGGTTCACTCCCCTAATGGCCGCTGTGGCTGGCGCTGCGCCTATCCAAAGCCAGGAGCCAGGTGCTTCCTCCCGGTCTCTCATGCGAGTGCAGGGCCCAAGCACTTGGGCCATCCTCCACTGCCCTCCCAGGCCACAGCAGAGAGCTGGACTGGAAGAGGAGCAACCAGGACTAGAATCCAGGGTGCCGGTGCCGCAGGCGGAGGATTAGCCTAGTGAGCCCTGGCGCTGGCCCGGAAATAAATTTTTCAAAACATGCATCTGTGCTGAATACATGCAGAATCTTTTTCTTGTTATTATTCCCTAGACAATGCAACAATTATTTACATTGCTTGTACATAAAAGTGGGCATCGACGGCCATCTAGGGTTGAGTTAGCACACAGGAGCACGGGTGCAGGTTCTCTGCAAATCCTGTACCAGTAGATGTTAGGCACTCGAGGCCCACAATTCCTAGTATCCACTGGGGCTCCTGGAATCCGCTCCCCAGGGTATCAGGGACAATGTACTTCTGGAGTCAGGTGGCATAAAACACTCAGATCCCCACGTGACCTTTGCACGTGGCACCTTAATGAGACAGTGCTGAGTGGACAGTGGGTAGGAATATTCCTGAAAGCCAGCTCTACACAGGGGTGGCTGGCAGTCATTATCTAGGCACACAGATCATGGAAAACCACATACGTACATCCTAATGAATCCGAACTAAATCTTTTTCCAACTAGACTCCCTTAGCCAGTTCCCAGGCCTCAGAGAAAGGAAAATTGTGACCCAGGGAAAGCGGGGGTGGAAACAGCGATCGCGGTTGTGGTTAAGGTGCCTTCCCTCTGCAAACGTTATCAAAGCACAACCAAACGCACTGCGTGCCGGGGAGGCGCGGCTCCTCCGGCAGCACTGGCTCCGCGGAGAGGCTGCCTCTGAGATCTGAAGAAGACGAGGACTTGGGAGTGGTCGAGTGGGGGTGCCCAGGAGTCCTCAAAGAGATACCAACCATGGACTGAGCAGAGAACTAAGGGGAGGAGCGGGGTGGAGGGGGGCTGGAAGTGGCCCCTCCCCTCACATTGTCCCTGGTCATGAAGTCACAACAAGTATTTGCATCTGTGAGCTCTCCTTCCCAGCCTGTCCCTGGGGGGTGGGAGGAGACGACATCCCAGTCTCCCCGCTAGGTTCTTCTAACAGCAATAGTAGCAAGTTCCAGCAGAGTGGAGGGCAGAACGAGGGCCGGAACGGACACCGCCTGCTGGCCCCGAGTCCCTTTTGCCTCAGCAGCTGGGGGCAAGGAACCATGAATGGCACGCTGGCGACAAGAGCCAGAGCCCATGGGCACTCACCGCTGCCTGGAGGCGTTGCGTCCTCTCCCCGAACCTGCTGTTCCCTCTGCCCACACTGCCTTCCTCGTGCCCACCCCACTGTGGTCTCTCCAGCCCCACTTCATGAAGTCCTACTGAGAGTTCCAGGTCCAGCTCAAAGGCCGCCACCTCTAGGGAGGCAGCTCCACTCTGGGGGATAGGCAATGGGGGCAGGCGACAGTCACCTTGGGGAACCTGACACAGACTCACTACTAAAACAAAAACAAAGCAAAACAAAAAGCACAAAAACACACTTGTGACTCCGAGTTCAGAGGCTGAGGACCTGCTGAAGCCCAGGTGTAGACCTCCTCTGAGTCCAGGGTCCCAGCAGAACCCCTAAGTGGAGTGAAAAGGTTGGAGCTGCAGATATCGTCAGATCTGGGTTCAAATCCTGACTCTGCCACTTTTTCTCAGGGTGACCCTGAACGAATGATGTAACATCTCTGCACCCATTTATTTGCCAGTAAAGGGCGGTAGATTGGACTGGTCTCTGCTTCCAGGAACTGGTAGAGACACATGAATAACGTGCTCATCCATGGCTGCACCTGCTGGGTGAGACTGGTAAGTTTCCTTCCTGTCCGTCCCCGAGAGAGCCGGGGATGAGCACTGAAGCGGGCCAGGGGAGAGGCGCAGGCTGGGGGAGGAGGCCCACCCCTGGCCCTGCCCCGGCCCCAGCTCCGCTTGTCCCTAATCTCTCCTCCGCTGTCAGCCAGGGCTCAGCTGGCCCAGCCTTATCTCTCCCCACAGCCAGCCTGGGACAGCTTTGCTCCACCAGATTTACATTTTTATTGATTTTCTTTCTCTCTTCCAGAGCAGTCCCTTCCTTCTGCTTCCCTTTTGGCTATAAAATGGGCTAGCCCTGGGAAACAGAAGTTCTGAGGCTCTCCAGGAAGCGGAGGTTCAGGATGGGTTCATTCAACTTTCATTCATTCATTCACTCACTCACTCAACCACTTCCCCAACCAACATATCCTACCTGGCTGCTCTGCCCCTGTGCTGACACTGCTGGGAGCATGACCAGGAAGCTCCCCGTGTAAGCAGACAAAATGACAAACTCCCACCCTACAGGAGGGGGAAGAATAGGAAGCCACAGACTCTTCCCAGGGGCATCAGGGAAGGCTTCCCAGAGGAGGCTATACCAGAACTGACTTTAAAAATTAAGCATGCTTTTCTCCGGTAGAGAAGATGAGGACAGGAAGGAGAAACAACAAAATAAGCAGAGCTAGAGGGTGAGGCGTGTCTGAGACAGGGCGGCAGGAGCCGTGTGGCTGGAGGCTGCCAGCTGGGTAGGGGCAGCGGGAGAGAGTGGAGAGCTGAGGCTGGACAGACCTGCAGGGAGCAAGCCTTGGGCTCCCGCTGAGGGCTTTGGATGCCTTCCTGAGGACCAGAATAAGCCCTTGAAGCATTGATTGATGGATTCTTCCATTGACTGGTTATTTTAAGCAGGGAGGGACAGGACTGGATTTGCAGTTGAGAAGGCTACTGGCCGCGCCACGGGGGCTTGGAGTGGAAGAGGAAGCAGGGGTTCGGGAGCCCATGCAGGAGAAGCAGGAGGCCTTGAGCCAGGCCAGCGTGGCATCCTGGAAGTGGGACATCCAAGCTGAATCTTGAAAGATGAGCAGGAGTGCACAGGCAGAGTGCTGGGGAGGGCGGCCCAGGCAGAAGCTGCGGCAAGATAAAGGCTGGGCGCACCGCGGCGGCTGCTGGTGGGAGGGGAAATTTCCACTAGTGCCGCGGGGCAGCCACGCGGCGAGGGGAGGGGCGCTGCGGGGCTGGGCGGGGCCCTGCGGGGTCCTCCGTATTCCCTGCACGTGGAACCAGGTGGGAGCAGAGGGAGACTGCGGGGCTTCCTCCCAACAAACTTCCTTTGCTGGCCACACCTTACGTGTTACAGAATCCCTTCCCGGCTCCCACGAGTGAGGCAGGCAGCAAAGGGATTACTCTTCCCACGAAGGAGATAAAGCACTTGAGGGCCAGAAAGTACAGGAACTTGTCCAAGGTCACTCAAGAGCCCAGGCATCCCGTTAAACTCCTACACGGCTCCTGTTGCAGCTCTGCTCCGGAATCACGAACGAGGCCAGCTGGTGGGGCTGGAGTGACACCCGGGAGGTAGGGCAGGCAAAGACATCAGAGACAGACAAGACCTCCCTCGTCCCTGCTTTCTGGAACTTCCCAGCCCAGAAGGCAGAGCCAGGTCCTCTGTGCTTTGGAACCTAACAGGATGGCAAACCCCAGCTCTGCTGCTCAACACAGGGCTGGAAGTCATTACTCCGCTGAGCCTCGGTTGTCTCCTCTGCATAACGGAGAAGCAAGCTCCACCCATCAGAAGTGTGAGGGTGTCACGTGATAGAGCGGCACTAGAGTAGCTGTCTGCTGTGGAGCACCAAACAGACCCACAATTTAGCAGCTTAACACAAATAGTTGTGATTTCGCACATTTTATTTTATTTAAAATGCAGAGAAACATACAGACGAGATCTCACATCTGCTGGTTTACTCCTCAAATACCTGCATTGGCCAAGGCTGGGCCAGGCAGAAGCCGGGAGACAGGAACTCAAGCCAGGTCTCCCCCCGAGGTGGCAGGGGCCCAACAACTACAGGCATTACCTGCTGTTTCTGTGCGTTAACAGAATGCTGTGATGGGAGTGGAGTGAAGACTTGAACCCAGGCTCTCCGATACAAGGCATGGGTGTCCCACGTGGTAGCTTAACCACTTCGCCAAACACAGCCCCATTTTAAATCATTTCTGAGGGCCAAGAACCCACACGTGGGTTCACTGGGTGATGTCAGCTCAGGGTCTCCGAGGTTTCAGGCACACCCCAGCCAGGGGTACATGCATCAGAAGACCCCACTGGGGCTGCAGGAGCAACTTCCAAGCTAACCATGTGGTTGTTGTCAAGCTTCCATTGCTGTTAGCAGTTGCCCAAGGCCTTTGGTTCCTTTTCACGTGGGCCTCTCCGTAAGGGCTGCAAGTGCTGGGGCAGCTAACTTCCCCCAGCATGAACGACCCAGGAAAGAGAATCTGTGCGGCCAAGATGGGAGCCAGGCTGTCCCTGAGAACCTAGTCCTGGAAGTGACACACCGTAACCTCTGTCGCACTGGACTGCTCACACGGACCGCCCCTGGCGTGATGCAGGAAGGGAACACAAAGGGAAAGTCAGGAGATGGGGCCCACTGGGGTCCATTTGGAAGCAGCTACCACAAGTACCAAGAAGAGCGCCCACTGCACAGTAGGCGTTTATTCACTAGTAGCTGCTGTCACTCTCACCCTGACCACAGTCTGGCTGGAAAGGGAAGATTCAGACATGAAAAGACGAGAGAGCTGGCAAAGTGAATGCAACTTGAATTAGGTGGTACTTAATTACCTGGGAGAGGAGGATGCGCTGGACAGGGGATGGCAACCCAGGAAGACTTCTCGGCACAGGCAAGGAGGAGGGTGGAGGGCAATCAGAGAGAAGACAGAAGGTGAGTGTGGGAGGCACTGCTGGCTGCCTTCCCACAGCCCCTCCACTCTTCCTCATTCTGGTACCAAGAGGCCCAGCCACAGGGGCGATCCCAGCCAGCAATGGAAATGCCTAGAAGTATGTGATCTAAGAGCAGGTGCAGGTTTGTTTGGGTCAATGAGATGTAAGGGAGTGGCCTGCTGGGAAAGTTTCCCTCTGGATAAGAGAGTGGCAGGAGAGGAGAAGTCGACGTTTGCCACCGCGCCCTCTCTCCCTGCTGGGGGGGTTGTGGTATTTGATGCCACCCCAGCCGCCTGGGCATCAGAAGGAAGGGCTCCCTCAAAGCTAGAATGGGAAAAGCCTGAATCATCAGCGACATCGTTGAATCCTCAAGCAATCCTGGCTCCAGCTCCCTGGGCCTCCTTGTTGGGGAAATGAAAGGTTTATGCTGGTCTAGAGCAGTTTATTTCTTCCTTGCATCCTGAATGACTGAGCAAGCAAAGAGCCCCGCCTCCCTCTGGGAGTATTTCCTTCTTGTGAGAAAGACAAAGGGAAGAGTGGAATCGGAAAAGGCCCTGGGCCAGGAGGCAGGAGTCGTTGGTCTCACCCCAGCTCTGCCTCTGCGTTACTCTGTGATCTGGAACAAGCCCCTGCCGGCTCTGGGCCTCCAATAACTACAGCTAATATTTATCAACTGCTCGCTGCTGAGAGCTTCCTTTATGTGGTCTCGTTCATCCTCACTTCCACCCCATCAGGCCGGTATCCCTTCTCTCTTTACGTTATGGATCATGGGCCTTGGGGCCCTGAGACATGAGGTTGCACTGCAGGCGAGTGCTGCAGCTCTGGATTCCAGACCCAGGCTCTACTCTCCCTGAGGATCAGGCTCCCGACCATACAGCCACATTGCCCAGTGGTGAAAGAAGTCTCTGGACAAGGTGACCCATAAAGGCCTTTCCAGCTCAAGCATTCTTTGATTTGCTGTCCCATTTATAGCTACATGATCAACAAGCCAGCTTAGCCCAGGGAAGAAAGAAATAAGGACTGTCTTTAGCCATCTGAAAAGCTGTCATGTGAGCAGGAGATTAGACTTGCTCAGTGTGGCTCAGAGGACATGAGCCGGACCAGGGTGGGAGCACACCAGGGAGACAGAGGACAGCTTATATAAGAGAGAACTTTCTAGCTGCTGTTTGGCAGGGGTCAGAGCTATACCCAGACGGAACAACTCCCTGGCAGGCAGGCTGTGAGAGTCAGCGTTTGATAAGCCTTTGTCAGAAGTCCTGCACTGGGCAGGGAGGGAGCTGATTGGCTTACGACTCTGGGTGGGTATTAAATGGGATAACTCCAAGGATATTCCCAGCACCCAAACAGAAGGGGTCAATTAACTGCTGTCTCTTTTCCTTTTGTTGCTGAGATTCTTGGGTTTGAAGATTTCCTGATACGGTTTTGGGGCTCTGTGGCTCTGATATTCTACAGTTCTACCGTTTTCCACAACTGAGATTCTGCTCTGCTGGGTTGCCACGTTTTTAATTCTCTGACTTTCCATTATTGTGTGCATTGACAAGATCAGCAGTCTCTGATTTCATAATTTAATAGTCTCTAGCTTTAACAATTCAAGATTCAATAAAGCATCTCTCACCAGCTCCAAAAACATAAGGGAGTTGCTCCAAAGAGTGTGTTTCTATGACCTGGGCACACATTGGGCTGCTCCCTCTGCCCACCCTATCATCTACCCCACTTCCTTCACCACCCAGCTCCTGGCTCCCCATTCCAGCAACCCTCTGCCCGATCCCTGTGCCACCTCCACTCTGCCATCTCTCAAGCCCCAAGTGGGTACAATCGCTCCCTACCTGCTGTTGGTTGGTAACTAAACAAGAGCCTTCCCTGTGACCAGGCTTGTACTTATTCCAAAGGGGACATAGGCAATGCCCCTTACTTTCCTCTAAGTCCAGATGGATTTAGTAAGCCTCCACCAGGAAGACTTCCATGATTAACATTAAATATCTAACACAAATCACCTCAGGCACAAGTGTGAAGAATTGAGCTCTTTGGTTGACAACTGTGCCCACCTGTAACTCAATTGTCTACTCTGTCACCCTATTTATATATGAGATTTCTCCCTTAATCAGGAAATGTCTCCTCAATCAGATTGGGAGATTTCTGAGTAGGATCATGTCTTCCCAGTCAGATTTGGGTCTCCATGTAGGCACAAACCTTGCCTCACTTATATCGTACTTGGGTTAGAGGGAGACTGATCCTCTTCCACCGGAGTGATGAGTTCCCACAGTCAAGTTTACTCCCCTGCCAGTGGCCTGAGGAGTCTGTAAACCAGAGCCACATTTCCCCTTAAGAGGGAGAGGCCTTCAAGGTCAGGGATGTGCCTCCACCCTCAGACTTGGGGCCCCTCTCCTTGACATCAAAGAATCCAGGGCGCACCCCTGTCTACATGTTACTTCAGTCCCAGCCCAGGTCTCAGAGGAGATAATTTCCATGAAGCAGACAGACGAATGCAGAAAAGGGAAATCGGGAGACAGACTAGTAATTCAGCATGTCCAGGCCCTCCCTTGGTCTGTGCTGGGCTCTGTCCTAGAAGCTGCGGTCCCTCTGCCTAGAGTGGGCCTCTCCTAGCTCCTCCCAGGAACTCGGGGCAAGTGAAGATGTCAGCACCTTGGACAGCGCCCAGCCCATTACAGGACTCAGCCAGCGGAAGGCAAGCTCTCCTACTGCCTCAGCCTCCGGGTGATGGATTTCCTCATTTCTCAATTTGATTAAAGCCCAGTAGATAACCAGAGCGCCTTGTTCCTTTCTCTTCTCCCTTCCTGATGAACATAATTAACTCCGTTAGGCTGGGAAGACTCGCTCTTAAATACTGCCCGCCCAGCCCCCACCCAAGCATGAATCAGTAACAAAGCCAGAACGCTTGGAAGACGTGCACGCTTCTTCCTGGGAAATGAGGGTGGGAAAGGAAATTCTCCTGAAGATGTGCGGAGGCTGAGAACGGCAAATGAAGTGTGGGGGTTGAATAAAGAAACCCCTGAACTGGAAATCAGGAGTTTAGTCCTGGTTTTTCCCACTCATCAAGACATGATCCAGAGCAAGTGGGATGCCCTTTCTTTCTAAGCCTGTTTTTTCATTTGCAAGATGATAATGTTGGACTGGACAATCTCAAATGCTACATTCAATGCTAAGACCTGGTGGGGAGGGCCTTTAAAATAGAGAGGAAAGGGGACTTTCCCAAGGTCACAAAAAACTCATGGCAAAGCCAGGCTTGAATTCACAGCTCCCACCTTCTACTCCAGGATTATTTCCCCTGCACAGAACTTGCCCCTTCATCTGCTTCATAGAATTTCTTGCCTGGGAATGGAGAAAAATGAAGACAGGAGGAATTATGTTAATTGGTGCCAACAGAAGAAAATAACATTTAAGATATGTGGAAATGCTGATCTTTCCAAAGAGAGCAGACAGCAGAGCATAAATAATTAAGATTAAGAGAAATGGATCACCTGATAGAGACAGAAATTCACCCCTGAATTCAGAGAAGCCCAGAAATGTTTTGTAACTTTCCCAAGGCCATCCAGCCTTAAAAGAAAATAATGAATTCCAGTCCCAGTCAAGTGTTGGGGATGCCCCTGTCAGGAAAGGAAAGAAGGGATAATACCCATCAGCAAGTATGTATTAGGTTCCTAAAGTGTTCTGGCAGGGATCAAAGAAATAAGACATGAATCTTACTCTCTAGGCATCATGTCTGTGGTGTGTTTTCTCTTCTGCTGGGAATGACTTCCAATGCACCTATGTTTGTCCAAATACAGCTATACCATCAAGGCCCAAACCCATGTCTCCCCTGCCGGGAAAGCCTCCATAACCTCATTCAGAATATTTCAAGCATTTTCTTTGTTTAGTATCATTTGCCTCTTACATGCTCAGGGAGGGAGAGGAAGGAAGGGATGGGAGGAGACTGACAGAGAAGTGGGGGCGGGGAGAGAGGGACAGAGGGAGGGAAAGATTGTATTTTATTCAGTTTTGGATCCCTCCAAATGCTCAACACAAGGTTTGACTTGTAATAGGATCTCGGTAACTGTTGGATGGACAGATGGATGGATGGATGATGAGTACTGATATATGGGTGACTGGGCGGAAGGGTAGATGAAAGGATGGATATGCACATAGGTTAGTGGGTATATTGGGTGAATTGGTGGGTTAATTAATAGATGGACAGAAGAGTACATGAGTGGATGGGAGGATAGAAACTGAATGAAAAGGAAATGGATTGGTAGATCGCTACCTGGATAGGCAAATGAATGAAGGAACCTGTGAACAGCTGAATGGAAAGTTAGGTAAGTAGTTAGAGGGGCTGGTAGATGGATGCATTAATGTATAATTGGATAGTTGTGTAGATGAATGATTGGATGGATAACTGTATTACTGTATGGAAAGATAAATGTCAGAGTAGGTGGAGACAAGAATTGTGGGGAAAAAACATGGAGATGTTCCTAATATCACAGAGGTCTTCTTCTTAGAGACTTTCCATTGCTTCTGCTAAGAAAACGCCTATGGGGGCGAGCTGAATGCTTCAGCTGAGCTGAAAGTGTTATGTGCAAAGACCCCGAAAGATCTCAGGCAATTTCAGCCTGTATCAATGGAAATCTAATAACAAGATCAACAAGAGTGATGGCCCTGCCCTCACCTGAGCTGTTCACACTGCCCTGCATCTGTGTTATGCTCTGTGCATCCGCAGGAATGGTGACAGCCACAGATTGTGCATACAGGAGATACCGTAGGGAGTAATCCATAAAAACCACCAAGTGAGGAAGTGGTGAAAGAGCCAGGAGTGCTCATCCTGGAAAAGAGAAAACCTGGGGGAGGTGGGAGGGTGATCTGTGTCCTGTGATCTGGCTGGCTATCCGGGGCATGTCCTGCAGTTTCAGAAGCAGAGCTGGGTTCCAGGGGGAAGGTAATGAGGCTGGAATCCCAGCCCCATGTAAGAAGTGACTTTCTCCCAGGTGGACCACCGTGGGAAGCCAGAGCTCTTGTAGGGAAGTGCGCTCCCCAATCCTGAAGGTACACAACTGGATAGCCTCTATCAAGAAAGCTGAAAAGTGGAGACTTGCTTGGCAAAGAAAGCAAATTAGGGTCTCTTTCCACCCTAAGATTCAGTTCATCTTTTCATTCTAAAAGAGTAAGTTTCTCTGTGTCCTATGCTCATCCTGGTATGCAAGGCACTTCTGTCCATGGCTGAGAGTTGGGAGGATTTGAGAGACAGGATCTTTATCTCAACATGCAGGACAAAGAGGAGTTGATGAAAATGCCCTTCCCTAGACCCAAATGAGTGGGGAGGAGGATCAGAGCCTTTCGGAGCCAATCCGTGACCCAGATTCCCTGTAATTAATGCATCTACGTCACTGACGTGTTGGCTCCTGATCAACGCCATCTCCCCAACCCTGCCCAGCTCTCTGGTATGAGAAGATTAAATCAATTAGGAGGAGGAGGAGATCTGGCTGGCGCTAGTTGGGGACAGCAGATAATTCACTTATATAACAGGGGATTGAGGTTTGGACTTGGCCCTTGAGTAGTGGGGGTGGATCCCAGGCCCCAGGCCTTTAGAAAGGGGCTCCTGGACTCGGGAATGAATGTAGAGGAGACAGGGGAGTAGGGACCCCAGGCCCATTTCCTTCTTCCTGCAGAGAACAAACTCCCTGTTCTCTAGGCTGGAAGAGGTCCAAATTGGAAAATCACTATCTTGTCCTCAAATGAGGGTGTCCCAGCCACCAGGATCACTCAACAATGCAAATCTAGCCAAGCCTCTCTCCTTAGCCTGGCATTCAAAACCCTGCAACCGCTCCAGCTGCATCTTCTGCCTCTAAGGCGTGGGTGTGGGCAGAGAGGGGACTGCCATGTCCTATATTCCTCTACACCAGATCCTGAAATACAGCAAAGGCCCCATGGACAAATACAGACAGATGGAAGATGATGGTGGGTGAACTGAAGTTGCGGGCAAGGCATGGACTGGTGTTTAGGGGTGGACTCACCAGGACTGATCAGATGCTGGGGAAGAGGAGAAACGGAAGGGCCTTGGGTGACATTAAGGGGTTTTGTCTCGGGTAGGGCCAGAAACATAGGGGGGTATGATGGCAGGAGGGAATAAGATAAATCAAGACTGTTTGAATAGCTGCAATCACAAGATCCATCAAGCAGAAGCCCAGGAGCCTAAGGCATTCGGGCAGATCACGCACACACTGCCCCCAAGCTTTCTTCTTCATTGGAAGTCCCCCTTTCACTCCCTCGCTCCACTGCCTCCCTTCTTTTCCTCTTTCTTTCCACAGCTCTCTCTGAGTGCCTCCTCTTCCCAGACCGGCTCTGAGTGAGCAGGGAGACACAGATCTGAGGGTCACCCCGTTATTCATCCCAAAGGCCAGTACTGAGCACCAGTGCTGGCACATCTGCAACTCCTCTGCATGAAAATCTGGGGTAGGAATGAGAGCCAGTGCTTTGAATGTACTTCATTATTGAAAAGATTTAGGAAGTTGCTCTTATAGTTGCAAGCAACAGAAACTAACTCACACTAGGAGAACAGAAAAAAACCTACTGGCAGTTCCACTGGGCAGCACAGAAGGATGAGAAAGCCAGAGAACCCAACAAGTGGCCGCTGGATGCATGACCAAGCTCACACCATAGGAAGAGCTGGTCCCAGTGCTTCCACAGAGCATGGCCTTGGCCCTCAAACAGTGCCCCCACTGCAGATTGAGACCACTGCATCATATGAGCAGAAATGAACCCCAACACAGCTTCCTCCTAGCCTCACCAACTCTCAAACCAAAACCTGAACCAGGCACCCTGTTGGCCAAATTGCCAAGGACTGGGAGCGGGATGTGGCCATCTATGACTTCAAAACAGGAGGTAGGACTCACCTCATGGAAGATGGACTCAAATACAAAGCAACGGATTAGTCCTGTGCAGCAAGAGTGTGACAAATGCGCAAGACCTACTAAGTGCTAGATGCATTGCCAGGAACTTTATATACACAATTTTCCAAAGCAATTTTATTAGCTAGATAATGGTTGACCCCATTTCATAGCTGAGGAAATTGAGGTTAATGAAGATGAGGTCGCCCTCCCAAAGTCATTCAGCTAGTGACGGAGCCAGCACTGGAACAACGATTGGTTACTTGCTGTCATTAATATGTAGTGCTGCCTTCCATATTGTAAATGCAAAGCATTCATTCATATGGGCCCTGCTGGGGGGAAGAAAAAGGGGTGAGGGAGCAGGCGATCAGCCTAGAGTTAAGACACCCTTGCCCCGCACTGGGGAGCCTGGGTTTGATGCCTGGCTCCGGCTCCTCACTCCAGCTTCCTGCCAAAGTAGACCCCAAGAAGCAGTGGTGATGGCTCAGTGATTGGACTTCTGCCACCCACATGGGAGACCTGGAGTGAGTTCTGGGCTCCCAGGTTAGTGGGGGGAGTGCTGTTTGCTGGCATCTGGGGAGTGAACCAGCAAATGGAAACTCACTCTCTCACTTGTCTCTCTCCCCCCTCAAATAGAATAAATTAAAAAAAAAAAGTGTGAGGCACAGAAAAATGACTACAAGTTCACCTTCCAACATCTTCATACAATGGTTGATAGGCTAAAGGGACCACAGAACTGGTTTTTTTCCTGCCTTTTTAATGTTTTTCTGTGCTTTTCTTTTAAAAAAATATAGAGTATATTTTAGTTTAATACACATAAGAAAGAGTAGAAAATATACATAGAAAAAAGACCAGAAGGAAATTCATCCATTTGAATTTGAGTGCATTTATTTTTCTTTCAACTTCAGTTTTTCAAATTTTCTGTAGTGAACACACATATGTCCCAAAAAGTAAAACAATTTTGTTTCAAAACCAAGCATAAAATAATACTGACAGAGACATGTGTTTGGCCCAGCAGCTTGAGACACCCACGTGTCCTGTTGGGGTGCCTGGAGTACCCTGCTTCTGATCCAGGTCCCCACCAATGTGCATTCAGAGGGCAGCAAGTGATGGCCAAGCACTGGTCCCTGCCAGTCATGTGTGAGACCTGGTGGAGTCCCTGGCTCTGGCTTCAACTGTTGTGGAGCTTTGGGGAATGAACCTACGAATAGAAGATTCTCTCTCTCTCTCTCTTTCTGTGTGTGTGTGTGTGTGTGTGTGTGTCTGTCTGTCTGTCTGCCTTTCAAATAAAGTAGAAAAAAAATCCCACATTTTTTGAGACGCTACTGACCAGGTGTCTTGGTCCTGTCTCATAGCCAGATCCTACCGTGGGTTGGAAGCAAAGGCGGCTGTGAATTTTCTGGGGCACCCGGCAGCTCCTGCAGTGCTGCTGTCGGAGCTGGTGCAGTGTGCAGTGACCCGCGGTTACCTGGGGCAGAGCACACGGAGCCAGGGTAGGATAGCCCCGCACTCCTGCCTCCCATTACAACGTGTACTCTCAGGCCAGCTCCAGTGACCGCTGGCCTCTCGTCTGCTGTGTTCTCTCCCACAGCAGACTTCGAGATCCCTCCTGTCTGGAGTGGCAGACTCTGACCCCTGCCTCCCTGCACTGCCTCCCGCTGGGGGCTGTGGATGGACAGGGGATGTGGACGTGGGTCCGTCCCGGCCCCAGTGTGGAGGGGGAGCCAGGCCTCCTGTCTTGGGGAGGTGCCTGTGCCAGGGGAGAGCTATTCCTTGCCTTAGGAATGTCCCAATCTGATGAAAGAGACTGTCTATTGTCCAGGCTAGGGAGACAAGACAGGAGAAGGTGGGAGCTGAGGGAGAGACATTGACCTCCGTCCACCCACACTCCTGATCTTCTGCCCAGGCCCCCGGGCCTCCCTGCCCCCTTCTCCAGTCACTGTCATGACCCCCTGGCCTCCAGGGTCCTTCACTCCCTCCTCCCAAGTCCAAGGAGGTATCTTGACGTGCTGTGCATCCTTGGACAGGTCACTCCACCTCTCTGCACCTCAGCCATTCCCAGGGCTGCAATAGGAGACTGGGTAGTCTCACAGCACGGTGGGAACGGCCTGTGTCTTGTCTACCCCTGCTCAGACCCCTCCCCTCACAGCACCTTCCCCGTCTGCCCCCCTCCCCCTCCTTCTGGGTACACCCCCTTCCTGCAGGCCCCAAGAACCTCCAAGCAGAGGCCCACTCTGGCTGTCGTGGCCAAGGCCGCAGTGAGAGACGCAGTGGTGTAGAATGGAGGCGGCCGGGGAGGAGGAGGACCCAGGCCAAGGCTGAGGCCGGGGAGACTGGGCAGGGCAGCCAGCCAGCCCCACAGCCCAAGCCAGAGCTACCTCAGCAGCTTCTGCGAAACTCTAGCGAGGCCTCTACGCCTGGGTGGCAGCCCCGGGGCTGGAGAGGCTCATGGGGGGAGGGGGCACTCTGCTGAGGTCAGCACAGCCTCCAGAAACCTCTGCGAAGGAGGAGGAGGCCACAGAGAGCCTGGGCCCAAGCCCTGGACTCAGTGGTAAGTGAAATCACGCTTCCTCCCACCTCCTGGTGAACCAATACAGGTCCTGCAAAACCAGGGGCCAGGCTGAGCAGGTCCTCAGAGGGTTTGTGCTGTGCAGAGGGACTATCCCCCCTCCCCCACTCACTGCAGACCCGCTGGCGTGCTCCCACAGCAGCCCTCACCACGGGTGGATCATCCATGCATCAGCCATCAAACTGTCCCCAAGGACCCCCTGTGCCAGGCTCAGAATGCAGAGGTGACATGGTTCCCGCCCTTAGGAAGCTTGATTGACAGTTCAGGTACAGCAGGTGCTGCCCACTCACTGTGATGAGGAGGCACTAGGAGCCAGATCGGGGGGGTGGGGGGGTGGGGGGGTCAGAACCACATCCCAGATGCCCTGAATGAATGGCCAGGGCCGCTCTGTGGCTGCAGGTCCTGCTCGGCTCTGCAGCCCCAGCCCTGATGCAGCCCCTGGGATGTCCCGACAACACCCAGCTGCCAGGGTCGAGGCTGAGGTCACCCCACCCCGCCTTTCCCAGTCTCCACGAAGGTCCTACCTTCCACCTGCCAGAAATCCAGGGCCCTCCCCCCTGCAGCCAGCCCATAGATCCAAGTTTGTCACAGGCAACAGTACCTGCAGCCCACCCGCACCTCCCACACAGCTGGAGCGCCAGCGTCTGTCACCCGCGCTCCTCTCGGCATCTCGTCTGTCTTCTCACACTTGGCCCCCTTCAATCATGCGCCGAGAGTGATCTTCCCAACATGCAAATCCAATTGTGTCACCTCACTGCTTAAAAGCCTTGCATGGCATCTCCTTGCCTTTGGGATGAAGGTTAAAGTCTCCCACAAGGCCTGCAGGGGGCAAGGCAGTGCCAATGGTAGCTCCAGCCACAACCCCTGGCCCTGTCTCCTGACCTCAGCATCCAGTCCACCTGCCCTGTTCCCCACCCTGAAGCCTCTGTCCCTGGTCCCCGCGTTATCTCCCCCCCACCCCCGGGCACAAACGCTGGGGCTGGCCCCATCTCCCTCTTCCAAATGACGCTGGCACATCTGTTCCTGAAGCAGCCACTGCTCCTGGACATGAGCCCCCCGCCCTCAGACTTGAAGGAACAGCTGCAGGACACAGCAGGGGCTGCAGTGCAACGGGCGTGTCTGGAGGCCAAGGTCCCCAACCCCCCAGCACCCCTGCCTGGCTCCCAGATGCCTTCCCGAGCTGCTACTCTCCTCCTGCTCCCTCCTTATTTCTGGGCTGAGGACGAAGGTTAGGGGGAGCCTGCCCCTTTTTGGGCCATAGGATGGGGCCTCAGTGCCCCTGATGACTGACTGGTTCACTCTGCCTGGCCCCAGGACGCATGTGTGCCCTGGGACGCCACACCTCGGCTAGGCACTGCTTCCCTGCATGTGCTGGGACTCCCTGAGGCTGCAGCATCCAGCTCTTAAGTCACCCGCTATCGGGGGTTCCTTCGCCCTCCGATCAGGAGCCTCAGAGGCCATGAGTGTTCCCCTGCGCACCTGAGCCTGGCTCAGGGCAGGTCCCAAAAGAAGGGCCCAGGTCACACTTGGCCGCTGGATTCGGGACTAGTGCCACAGCTGTGTTTGCCATCTCTTTCCACACTCTCTGTAGCTCAGCTCCGTTCCCTGGGAAGAGTGGAGTCTGATGAGCCTCAGCTTCATTTTTTTTTTTTTTTTGACAGGCAGAGTGGACAGTGAGAGAGAGAGAGAGAGAGAGAGAAAGGTCTTCCTTTGCCGGTGGTTCACCCTCCAATGGCCGCTATGGCCAGCGCATCACGCTGATCGGATGGCAGGAGCTAGGTGCTTCTCCTGGTCTCCCATGGGGTGCAGGGCCCCAAGCACTTGGGCCATCCTCCACTGCACTCCTGGGCCACAGCAGAGAGCTGGCCTGGAAGAGGGGCAACCGGGACAGAATCCGGCACCCCAACCGGGACTAGAACCCGGTGTGCCCGCGCCGCAGGCGGAGGATTAGCCTAGTGAGCCGCGGTGCCAGCCAAGCCTCAGCTTCATCTAAGCCCTTCTCTTCCCCACTGTGTGCCCCAGAGCAAATGGTGAACTTCTCCGGACTTGAGTTCCTCCCCACGTGAAACGAGACCGACATCCTGAAGATTTCCACCATCGGGTGAGCTGCTTTGTGCTAGGCTGTGGCCGTAGATGGGCTCAGCACTCTCTTCTCTGCCCCACATGGCCTTCCAGCCCCTCCCCAGACATGGCCCCCATCCACGGGCCGAGTGAGGCCGGATCATTTTGCCACCCAGGCACCGTCCGACACAATCACTGCTGGCTGCACATTGGTCAGCGTGTTCCAGCTGGCAGCATCCAGGTCCCTCAGGAGGACGTCAGATTGAGCAAGAGCCCATAGGGGCCCGGCCCCAAGCAGCACACTGGTCTGTCCCCCCGCGTTGTGGTCTCCCTGACCCAGTCTCCCCAACTCACTGGCCATCAGCAAGGGATTCCTCAGGGTGTCACTGTGAAAACCCTCCCCGGGCATCCCGTGAAAGTGCTGTGCCTTGGAAGATGTGCCAAATACCTTTTCTCAAGCCTGCTGGCAGTGAACCAGCAAATGCAAGACCTCTCTCTCACTCTGTCTCTCCTTCTCCCCGCTAACTCTGGCTTTCAAATAAATAAATACATCTGCAAAAGAAAGAGGAGAGAGAGAGAGAGAGAGAGAGAGAGAGAGAGAGAGAGAGAGAGAAAGGAAGGGAGGTAGAGAAAGAAAGCGAGGAAGAAAGCGAGGGAGGGAGGGAGGGAGGGAGAGGGAGGGAGGGAGAGGGAGGGAGGGAGAGGGAGAGAGAGAAGAAAGAAAGTTAATGCAGGATACTTCCTACAACAGTTGGCATTAGCCAAAACCCCTTAAAACACTTAAGTGGGGGTGGGTATTTGGTGCAGCAACAAGATGCCACTTGGGATGCTCACACCCCATATGAGAGTGCTAGTTCTGTCCCAGCTCTGGGTTCTAATCCAGTTCCTGTTGATGTGCATCCTAGGAGGGAGCAGCTTATGGGTCAAGTACTTGGGCCCCTGCCATCCATGTGGGAGACCCAAATTGGGTTCTAGGCTCCTAACTTCAGCCTGGCCCAGCTCTACCTATTGCAGGCAACTGGGGAGTGAACCAGTAGATGAAAGATTCCCTCTCTCTCTCTCTCTCTCCCTCCCTCCCTCCCTCCCTCTCAATATCTGTCTTTGCCTTTCAAGTAAATCTAAAACAAATAAATAAAGAAGCCACTTACGTGGAAACCTCCTGCCACAAATCTGCTTCCTAACTGGATGAGGGTTTCTATAGCAAAAGAGAAATGTGCAGCCTGCTCTTCAGATTTACTGGGTGATGGGTGTGGGTGCTGGAATTTAAATAATTGCTGCATTACAGCATTGAATCTAGCTCTCACTTTTTTAAAAGTATAATGACGTTGGGTCTTAACAAAAGGATTGCTGTGTATTTTAAGACCTAGAAAATAAGCTTGGTTGATCATGATTTTCAAAATTTTCTTAAGATTATTGAGAATACAAAAAGCCAGGATAAGAGGAAACATAATGGCTTCCCGAGGACTCATTTGTAATTAGAAAGCCCCACGGAGCCCTTCAGCCAAAGGTAATGCGATCCATCTCCAAGACGCGCGTGTGCCCACGCTGGGCTCTGATGAGCACAATCAGACACTCCGCCAGCATCTTTCTCAACACCGAGGGGTCCCTAACTGCCAGTGGGTGCAGACAAGCGAGCTTCACGCTGCTGCTCTCAGGTCCCAGTGATTAAGGAGCAGGCCTGGAGCCACCCCAGCCAGGGTGAAAGCCCTGACTCAACTGGCACCCTCAGGGAAGTTACTCACCCTCTCTCTGCCTCCGCATCCTCTTTTCTCAAATCAGGCCTGGGAATCACCACCTTCGGGTGCTGGATGTAGGGACTGGGTCAGTGGCTGTGTGCAGTCTGCCTCACCCAGGACGTGTCGCTTCTCCTCCCCAGGTGCTCCTAGGGTGCACATGGGCAGGGACAAAGGAGGGTCCCTTCTCTGTCCCCTACTGATGCCTCTCTCCCAGAAAAAGAATGGTTGAGGCACAGCGGGTGAAGGTGCCACCTGTGGTGCCAGCATCTCACATCAGAGCACCAATTTGAGTCCCACTTGCTCTGCTTCCAATCCAGCTCCCTGCTAATGCACCTGGGAAGGCAGCAGAGAATGGCCCTAGTGCTTGGGTCCCTGCCATCCACTTGGGAGACCTGGATGGAGTTCCTGGCTCCTGGCTTCAGCCTGCCCCAGCCTCAGCTGTTGCGACCACTGGCAGGGCAGAGTGAACCAGTGGTAGATCTCTTTCTGTCTCTCCTTCTCTCTGTGTCACTCTGCCTTTCGAATAACTAAAATAAATCTTTAGAAATATTTATTTTTACTTATTTGAGAGGGAGGGAGGGAGGGATAGAGGGGGAGAGGGAGAGAGAGAGGGAGAGAGAGAGAGAGGGAGGGAGGGAGGGAGGGAGGGAGGGAGAGAGATTGCCTAACTACTGGTTCACTCCCCCAAATGCCCACAACAGCAAGGGTTGGGCCAGGCCAAAGCCAGGATCCTGGAACCCCATCCAGGTCTCCCAAGTGGGCGGCAGGGACCCAAGCACTGGAGCCATCACCCACTGCCTCCCAGCATGCATGTTACCTGGAAGCTGGAATTGGAAGCAGAGCTGGGGCTCAAAGCCCAGGCTCTGATATGGGAGGCAGGCATCCCAATCAGCACTGTAACATCAGACGCCCGCCCCTGCCTCCCTGCCTGGCTGGGGACCTGCGACCCTGCTAGGGGATGCAGCCTGGATGGAAGGTCACGGTGCCCACAGAGGCCCTGCCTCTCCTGCCTTCTCCTCCCCACATCTCCCCACCCCTCCTCTGGACCATGCCTGGCCCTGGGCCAGCTGGCCTGCTGGTGATCCGCCCGGCTCCAGCAGGGGTGGCTTGGCTCCAGCAAGGGCTAAAGGTTCTTCATTTTGTTTTTCACTTCAGCTTAACCATCTGGTAGAGAGGGGAAAAGAAACCCACTGTTTCCGCACTTCCTCCTCTCCCTCCCCATCCTGTGGTCGGGCACAAGGCTGCGTGTGTCCCATCAGACATAGTCTTGGGCTCCAGAGATGCTCCCTCCAGGCATCTCTGCCTGGTGTCCATGAGATGGGCATGTGCTGCCTCTCTCTGCCTCCACAGTGCCTGCTCTACCTGGCTGCCTCTTCTGTGTCCTTCCCTGGTTCAGCCTCTCCTGCCCATCAAGTTCAATGGCCCTTCCCAGCACATTCCATGTGCCTAGCCCTCCCCGGGCTGGGCACAGGGGGCAAGGAGACAGTGCAACCTGAGCCCGACTCTCCACCCGGCCCCTTTTAAGCTGTGGGGTCTTGGGTCAACTACTTAACCTGAGTGCCAACTCAGAGGCACCCACACCTCTGGGCCATCGTGATAATTAAGCACAGTCGTGTGTGAAGCGCTCCACTCAGTGCCCTGCACAAAGCGGAAGCTCGCCAGAGTTGCGCACCCCACCCTGCCCGCTTCCCTTCAGCCCACGTGGCCTCCCAGGGGCAGAGGGCTTGTGAGAGCCTATGCATACCCATGGAGTCCTGAAGCCTGCGGGCGATAGGCCTGTGGGGGGCCAGCCCTGCCCCGCCTGCCCCCTGCTTTCTTTCCCAAGTAGCTTCAGTCCTCTGACCTCCTTTTCTCTCCCAGTGGCTAATTAGTGCCCATTATGGGCTCCTTTTTAGCCTTTCCTTTTCTGAACTTCCAACTCGCTTCTGTTTTCCTTCCCCAGGGAGGGCCTGGGACACACTGGCTGGGCAAAGCTAAAGCCCCTGCCATAGCCAGGCCCTGTGCTAAGGATGGCGGTGAGCTGCTCATCTCGACTGTGGCGGGCAGTGTGGGAGAAGGGTGCTAAGGAGGCACAGAGTTTGGGGCTGCCCCAACAAAGTAATTCAGGACTGAACATTCTGTCCACCAGGCTGTCCTGAGGGTCCTGTGCTAACCTAAGCTTGTGGGAGGTAGGCTTTTCTCAGTGCTCAGGCCAGTCTTTCCCACCCACAGCTACCAAGGAGAGAGGTGCCCATCGAAGGCCCCAGGGAAATGCTGCCCTCGCCTGGGGATGAATGCTTTCCTGGCCATTTTGGGACATGGGCAGGGAAATCCAGAGAGCTAGAACCAGCGATAGACGATCCTGGCAAATGGCCAAGCTGAGGCTGGGAAGAGACCAGAGGCTTGGGGATGGCGGGAGCCTCCAGTTCTCAAGGTCTCAGCTGGTGGCAAGGGACGGTCTGTCAACATGAGCAGGCTCTCACGGCTGGGCGCTCCACTGCTCACTGCTGCCAGACAGGAGCCCCAGTGCTGAGGTGGGCTGAAACCCCAGACGTGACCCAAATGTCACACCACTAGGAAAAGACCATGACTGCAGTGGAGGAAGGCTGC
Source organism: Oryctolagus cuniculus (assembly GCF_051225735.1). NCBI lineage: Eukaryota > Metazoa > Chordata > Mammalia > Lagomorpha > Leporidae > Oryctolagus > Oryctolagus cuniculus. Next base: position 66,403,109 of record NC_142867.1, read on the forward strand.
TCCCGCCAGGCAGAGAAGGGCATGCTGGGTGGCACCCGGCAGAGCCACTACCTGCATAAACACACGGGTCAATAGAAAGGGTGGGAGGGTCGGGGTGGGGTCCTGTAGGAGCAGAGCAGAGAAAGAGACTAGCAGGGGTCAGAGGAAGCATCAGGAGCACTTCCTGGAAGAGGAGTGTCACGTGAAGGTTAGGGGAGTTGGCGTCGGAGGCTCAGGAAGGGTGCTCAGCAACAATCCTGGGCTCCAGGGCCCGCGTTGTGCCTGGCTGTGCATTCTGGGGGTGCCAGAACGACTCAGGGCCAAGGTGTCCTCCCTGCTCCAGCGCTGGGAGCAGGAGGCTGCCACATGTTCTCATCACGCTTCCTCAGCTGCAGCCACAGCCTGCTGCTAGATGGCCCCTCTGCTAACGGCTTCCAGGTGTGTCCTTGGGACCCTGAGGGGAGACCGCCTGGAGGACACACCCCCTCCTACCCAAGTCCCACCCCTCTGGTCACCTTCAGCCAGAGCCTGGTGCTGGCCATAGTCCACTGGCATGGCCACTCCACAGAGCATTGAAGGTTGGAATGCCTCCTTCTGATTGGCTGTTGAGCCCCCCATCCTCATCATTTCTGGCTCCTTGGTATCTTCAAGGTTGGGACCCAGGTGGTCACTTGAAAGGTTTCCTTTGGACTAAGATGCTAGGTGGCCTGCCTGTTGTGATGGTGAGAAGGTGACCCACTGCATCCTTGTGAGAAGTACAGCTACACCTGTCAAGTGTCTGTGACTGTGGGTCCCTTCCTGTCTGCGTATCTGCAACTCTCCCCTGGAATGTCTGTCTTTTAGTGATTTGTCTCTATTTTTGAAGCTACCAGTGTGTGTCCCTGTGTTTGTATATTCCACAGCAAAGCTTTCCTGGACTATAACAACAAATTCCATCACTGTCTAATAAATGAAAGTCCAATATTGCCCTTCCTGCTTCACTTCCCCAAGGCCTCAAGTTTTCATTCCAGTTATTTCCAGCCTAAGCAGGAGGAATCTGATTCATGTCCTGCAGGGGTAGCTTGCACTCAAGAAGGCAGAAGGCTAGCAGCTGATGACCTGCAAAGCTAGAGAGGTGCTAGAAATTGTGGCTTGGAGCAGGCGCCAAAGCTCCAGAAGCTTTGTGGTCACTGGATCCATCTCCTGCATACTCTCCTGGTCCAAGCTCATGCTTAAGTGAGTGGTGCTCCTGGACCACAGCTTATAGTCACCAGCAGCTTTATCCTCCCGCTCCTCCCTGTCATTCCTTGCCATGACCATCCCTACCACCAATAACACCTCAACCATCATCATAGCTGCTGTTACTGTCAATAGCATATCTATCATACCCTGACCACTGTTCCATGACTAACATCGGAGACTTCTAGTTCTTCTCAATAGCTATGTCACTTTTTTAAAAAAAAAAAAAAGTATTTTATTTATTTGAAAGACAGAATTACAGAGCAGGGGGGAAGGTGGGGTGGGGAGAGAATATCTTCCATCACTGGTATACTGGCAGCAACAACTGGGGCTGCACAGGGCTGAATCCAGGAGCCAGGAGATTCATCTGGGTCTTCCAAATGGGTACAGGGGCCTAATGACTTGGGCCAACTTCTGTGGCTTTCCCAGGCACATTAGCAGGGAGCTGGATTGGAAGCTGGGTTGGAGCAGCTAGGACTAGAACTGGCACCCATATGGGATGCCAGAATTGCAGGCAGTGGCTTACCCTGTTATACCACAACACCTGTCCCATATTTCACTTTCTCCCACAATAATAAAAACCACAGTGATTTCAGGGGCACATTTCCTCATATCTACCAGACCCTTTGAAGCCAGTTAGGTGTGGCCATGCAAACGAAAATGTTAGATGAAATCGTGGGAGTACCCATACAAGAAAGGATACCTATATTCATTTTTTCCCCCATCTTCTATCTGATGTGATGTCTGGTGCTTGAGCAGCCATTTAGACTACAAGAATGAGATCACATCCTAGGGAAGGCAGAGTGGGAGGCTGGAAGGAGCCTGGTTTCCTCGTGACTGTGGAGATTCAGATTCCGGATGACTACATCTAGACTTTCCTTTATGAGGGAACAAAAAAAGAACTCTGGTTCGGTATCATAAGACTGTTACTTTGGGCATTCTGATTTATACAGTTGAACCGAATCCTAGTTATTATACCTCATCATTATCACATATTATTTGCATGAAATAGTCCAGGCCAATGATCTGCATGGGGAATGAGGGGGAGGAAAATAGAGAACACCAGGACGTGGGAAGAATCCCTGGCTTGGTAAGTAGTAGTCATTCCGATACAGAGAAAGGCATTCAGCACCATGGACAGGTCCTCCTCCCTGCCGCTGGGGCAGAAGAGGTGAGGAGGGTTTTCCGGGGGTGGCAGTCGTGGTTTTCTTCAGGATAAGCTTGGTGCCAGGCGCTGTGCAAAGAACTGGGCTGAATATCAGGATAAATCTCTACCAAGTCCACATTTAGCTCCCAGGACCACAGCAAGCAGCTCAACACAGGAAGAATAGAAGGAAAAGGGTTGAGAAGCCAGCTGAGGAGGGGGACAAGAGGACTGCCTGCCACAGAGCACCAAGAATACGGGACCCCTGCAGGTGGGGGGAGGGCTCGGTGCTGAAAGGAAGTGAGTGCGTCAACTGGTCTGTGCATGAAGGCGGACAGCAGCCATGGGTGGGAGCTGAATAAAGTGAGGTCTCAGACCCAGAAGAAGCTCCTGGCTCCTGGCTTCAGATCGGCGCAGCTCCAGCCGTTGCAGCCAATTGGGGAATGAACCAGTGCATGGAAGACCTCTCTCTCTCTCTCTGCCTCTCCTCTCTCTGTGTAACTCTTTCAAGTAAATAAATATTGGGGCCAGTTCTGTGGCACAGTAGGTAAAGCTGCCGCCTGCAGTGCCAGCATCCCATATGGACCCAGTTCAAGTCCCAGCTGCTCCACTTCTGATCCAGCTCTCTGCTATGGCCTGGGAAAGCAGTAGAAGATGGCCCAAGTCCTTGGGCCCCTGCACCCACTTGGGAGACCCCAAAGAAGCTCCTGGCTCCTGGCTTCAGATCGGCACAGCTCCATCTGGGGAGTGAACCAGCAAATGGAAGACCCCTCTCCCTCTCCCCCTCCCCCTCCCTTTTCCTCTCCCTCTCTCCTTCTCTGTGTAACTCTGACTTTCAAATAAATAATCTTTTGAAAATAAATAAATAAATCTTTAAAAAAAGTGAGGTTTCAGGACCCCTCTGTTCCGCTGGTTCTATATCAGTGGCTCCAGTTCATGCTCCCAGGATGCTGGCGCTGTGACTGTTAGGGAATACACACCCTACAGCCAGACTCCACAATTCTATGTCTCTGCATCAGTTATCTAGTGCTGTGTAACACACCACCCCAAAATTAGTAGCTTCTGTGCATCAGCACTTTTGGGCGTGGGACAGCTGGGTAGTTCTGCCGTCCCACCTGCTGTCACTCAGGCAGCTGGAGCCAGGTAGAAAATAACCTGGGAGTCTAGGGGGCTTCAGCAGAGATGACTCATTTCTGGTGTCTTCCTTTAAGAAGCTTGCTTAGTTTCTGCACACGGCCTCTCCATGCAGCAAGAAGAGGGGAGCCCCAACTCACAAGAACATTTTAATCCTCTGTTTGCATCACATTTGCTGATGTCTCACTAGCCAAAGGAAGTCACACAGCCAAGCCAAAGTCACTGTGATAGGGATAGCAGAAAAACATGGATATGGATAGGCAGGAGTCACTTGGGAAGACTGTCATACATTAGTATGGCTACCATGGCTCTCGGTGTCTTGTTCATTGCCATTCTTAGTACTAACACCACAGGAATCTCGGAACTGACTCAAAAAGACCATGGTTCTATGGTCTGTTGCTTAGAATTCAAGATTTTGACTCAAAGATTCTGTGATTCTAGAAATGGAAGCCTTAGGACAGCTGAGGAGGATCATGAGGACTCAAGAGGAAGCTAAGGAAGTTGGGCAAACTACAGCCACTCCCAGATCTGAGCAGGAACCCACCTGTCTCTCCATTCCCATCTTTCAGCCCCCAACTTCCCACCTGGATCAGGGCAGTGGCATGAGCACCAAGTTGGGAAACATAAAATATAAAATACAGGCCCTGTGCCATCATTAATCTGGGGTGACCCCAAGCCCAGTTGTTAAACCCCTGGTGTTCCCACACAGCCAACCAAGGCATCAATCCCCATCTTCTGAAGGGTGAGGACCACTGGTGTAGCCAGGAGACTGACCTCCATTGGCAGGAGCCTGGGCCACGGTGGAGCTGAGGAAGAGGGTTTGGCTGCCATCACCAACTGTACCCACTGTACTGGGTTTTAAGAAAATCAAGATTCAAATAGGTTATTGGCCTGGGTATAAACTGACCTTCACTTGAAATAGAAAGGACAGACAGGAGAGAGGGGGAAGGGAAGAAAGGGAGCTGATTTTGCCCCTGACTCAATGGAGTCTACACAGCACCTACCTGGCCTTGAGCCTCAGTCTCTCCACTCTTTAGCTGCTCCCAGAAGAGCAACATGGAAACACAGTGGCTCTCAGAGAGAAGGCAATGTGGAACAGCATAGCAAAGCAATTTTACAGCTAGCGTGGGCCTGGTGGTGACCTCTGGCTGAGCCACCTTGTAGCACTCAGGAAGGGACAGGGACCTGTTCACTGTCACACAGCCAGCCAGCAACTGACCAAGACCAAAAATGAAGTGGAGTCCTGCCCTCTTCTACACTTCAGCTTCCAGTTCTAACCCAATGGTGTGTGTGTGAGTGAGATAACCAGCCTGGGCCACCATTTGTAAACTGGAAAGCTCTGTGCCACGGCAGAGAGGGACCTGGCTTTGTTGATGGCCTGGGAGGCCCGGGGGGGTGGGGAGAGGACCAAGGTGGGGGCAAGAGCATTCCTGACTTTCAGAGCTCTCATCCAGTTCATTTATTCCAGCCCTTCCCCAGAGGCCCGGGCCGCAGCGTGGAGGAGGAGGAGGGTATTAAATATCGGAGAGTTATTTAAAAGCCCATTGCCCTCCCCTCACAAGCAGAGCGTGGCCTCTGCTGACTCAACGGAGAAAATGAATCTTGGGCCTATGGATTTTCCTGTGTCTCAAGGCAGCGGGGGAGGGGAGGGAGTAGTGAGAAATGGGAGCAGCGAGGCCCACAGTGAAGTCTTCCCTCCCCATGCGAGCGGACACTATGCAGGAGGAGGGAATCCGGGGCCTCCCCTCCACCAGATGGCTGACCTGTATCTCATCAGGCCCACCCATCGCACCTCCTCCCATCTCAGAGGAAGGAAGAATGGAGGGGCAGCATGAGGGCTCCGGAGACACAGCAAGCTTGGATCACAGGTCTGGAAGGACCCCAGACCACCCACCATCACTTTGTAGATGGGAGAACCAAGATTCTCACTAGGCTGGAGTCAGTTCAAGGTCATACATCTAGAAGGCAGGGCATCAACTTGGGCAAATCACAGTAGTACCTCCCCCTCCCTGACCCCCACTCCTAAAAAGTGAAGGGGCATGGGACTGAAAGCCCCCCACCCCTGTCCATCCCATCCACACACACAGTTCTGCAGAAGTCTGGAAAGGCAGTGGTCCTAAGACACCTCTGATGACAACACGGAGCTGCACTTGACCAGGGAAGGGCTACCTGCTGGGTCACCTCGGGGAGGTCCCCAGACCTCTCTGGGCTCCCTGCCAAGGCTCAGTGGAAAAGGACTCAAAGGAGCTAGAGGCTCAGAGTGGGGCTCTGGGACTGAGTGGGAATAGAGCAGTGAGGTCCAGTGTGGCTGACACAGGGGTTCTCATCTGGGCACGGGCAGACCATCAGTCTGCTGGGGTGCAAATGGGGGGCTGCACATGCCCTCAGCCCTAAGGAAATCCCCAGCCCTTGAGTTCTTTGCCCACAGGTTCCCCTGGGGTCTGACCCTGCCACACGCCCAGGAGAGAGGGAGCTTCCCCGGGCAGTGCTGCAGCTGCCACAGAGGTGAGCAGGGAGCCCACGCCCCTCAGGCTCGGGTCCCAGGCAGCTGCGCAGCCTTGGCAGCAGCACTCAGCCTTTCTGTGTGCCTGTCTCCTGGGGTGAAGCTCGCCTCACAGGGATGGGAAGACCAAGTCTGGGGTTCTGCAGTGCATGTCACTTAGCAATCATTCCCTCATGCCTTCTCTGAGCTGAGCCCTGAGCTGTGAGCTAACAACTCCAGAAGTCAAACTACCTGGAGCCCCAGTTGCTGACAGTCAATAGCTGAGGGCAGCCCCTCGTCCTCTGCTAAACACAGTTCAAAGGAAGAAAGGCAGCCACGGGGGCTTCTTGGAGGAGGCCCTACTACATGCTGAGCCCTGAGGGCCATGAGCTGGACTGGACAGAGTCAAGGGGAGAGTCCTCTATGGATACAGCAGAGAATAAACACAGCCTCGTAATCAACTTGCCATGCATTTATTAAATACCTACTGCATACTGAATACTAACAACCCCAAGACTGTGAGGGTTTTGCTTCCAGAGAACAGAGACTCCCCTAAATGGCTCGTAGACCCAGTTCCAGGAGCACTGGGAAGGGAAACACCTGCTCAAAGCAGGAAGAGAGGGGAGGAAGCGGGACAGGCCATGCACAGAGGCAAGCAGGGAGACGCCCATTTCACTACCCACCACCCGCTTGCTGAGTAGGGGAAAGGAGGGACACAGAACAGGGTAAAATGGCATGGGAGCCAACTTAGCTCCTAAAAGGAACAACACCTTACCTGGGGCCAACGGGTGACATCACAGGTAATAGGTGCCAGGCTCGCAGACCCTAGTGGGTGGGGAGTTTCTTCTTCCAAAACACTTTCAATTCACTTTATCACGGCAGCCTTGAGAGGAACACAGAGGAGGAATCTGACAGTGCAGAGGGAGGAGGTCCAAGGTCACACCAGCCCAACCTTGGCAACTGTTCCGATCTCCATCCCCTGGGGCCAGGCTGAGCCTCCCTGTGCAGGACTCTGTCACTTGCAGCCTTCCACCTTGGGCAGAGGCTGGGCAGGTTCCCAGGACAAGCCCTATCAGCCACTGGCTTTGGGTCAGATCCCTGACCCTCCAGCCTCAGTTTCCCCATTTGCAAAACACAGATGGCATGGGCTCCGCTGTTCTGTGTGTCCTTCCATGGGTCCACACGACTCGTGAGCACTCCCTTGTGCTAGCCTGTGTGCCACAAACACAACAGTGAAGACGACTCCATGCCTCTCACTGGGGGGGAGGGGGATGTCAGAGCCAGGGCATGGGGGAGGGGGCAGAGTTGAGGCAAGCGCAACAGCCAGGGAGCCAGCTCCCAAGGGCATCTACTTGAGCCCTCAGGTACCCCAGCCAGGCCCCTCCACAGACCAAGGGCAAATCTCTTATGTTTCCTTGCACGGGTGTGTGAGCTGGCCCCAACTAAGAATGCAAGAAATGTTACTGTCAAGTGTGTAAGTGGACATACACCTGAGGCACTCGACGCTCTGCGCACACGCACCCGTGTGCAAACGTGCCCGCATATGCTTGCAGAAAGCATACCTGCGCCTGCCTGGAACTGTGCACAAGTGTGTGCAAGCCTTCCCGGGCGCGTGTACGCACGTCCGAGGAAGCATGAGACTATGAGCTCACACCTCGCCTCTCCGTGTACAAGCATACCCGTGTGTACAACCTCATGAGTGCCTCTGCACAGACGTGTCCAACCCTGCATGAGCAAGTTACTGCTCTCCTGTGCCAACACCTGGGAGCCAGAGAGGAAGGGGAAGGGGAGAGAGGGCTGGGGGACCCCCAGCAGCCTCAGCTCTCCTCTTGGGTCTGGTCCACACCCCAGGTCAATGCAGGGGCTGCCTCTTCTCCTTAAGTGGCATCGATCCGTTGGTAGACCTGTTAAATATAACCGCGGGGAAGGAGTCACAACCGTACCCAATTCAGGACAAAGAGTCTGGTTCCTGGGGGAGGGTGCCCTCCTGCCCAGCCAGCTCTGCTGATATGCGCATGGCCTGCGGATCAAGTGTCAGCTTCTCCAGCCTGAATAATTCATGCCAAGGCCAGGAATGCGCCCTTCTCAGGAGCCTGTCTCTTTAAATCAGGTCTGGAGCTTCCCAGTTCTGCAAAAAAATAAATAAATAAATACAAGTCCAGAACAAAACAAACCTATAAACAGCTCAGCCCCCACCTCAGCCCCAGGCCCCCCTGAGACCACTCCCCGCTGCCAAGGCTGCTCCTGTGCTCCCACCCTCCCGCCCCCCCACCCCCCACCCCAAGCCTCCTCCCCGATTCACCACTTACAGGTGGGGAAGCCCAAAGCGGAGGAGGGGCGGGTAGGCAGTGTCCTGCGTGGTGCAAAGGTGCTGGGGCCGGGAGCGAAGCAAACAGCTGAATCACTACACGCTCGGGGTCCCTGTGCCTAGGCGAGAGCTTGGCAGGAGACCAGTGAGCCTGCGGAGGAGACCAGACGGGAGAGCTCCCGGCCCAGGCAGAGCAGCCAGAGGTGCGGAGAGCCGGGCGGTGCGGGGAGGGGCGGCAGACTTCCCCGGGGGGGTGGGACAAGATAGAGAGGAGGGTGGTCGCACGGGACCTGCAGGGGCGGTGACAAGGCTGGGCTGAATGGAATGGGGTCGCAGGGGAGGAGGACGAGGCTGGGGATTTTCCCAGTCCCTCCGCGCCCTCTCTCTGCTCACAGAGACTTGGAAGAGGCCGAAAAAAGGAGTAACTTTCTCAACCCACCCCTCATCCCTGCCTCCATCCCGCAGAACTCTCGCTTCCTGGGCTGGGCCGGGCCGGCCGCCCCGCCCCGCACGTGCCCAGGCACCCGCTGAAACGTGGGGGCGGGGGCCGGCCGGAGCCTCCCGGAGCCAAACTTCGCCGCGGCCCCAGAGCCCGGCGCGGGAGCCTGGGGGCGCGGCGGCCGAGAACCCCGGTTCTCCGGAGCCTCCCACCCCGCCTCCCTCGGCGAGGAGGGCGCGGAGACTCCGCTGAGGGCGGAGGAGGAGGCTGGGAGGCGGGGAGGGTGGGGGGGGAAGAGGCAAACCCTGCCCACTCGGCTCGGAGCCCGGAACGGCCGCGCAAGTCTGAGGCCGGCGCGCAGGGCGAGAGGGCACCGGGGGCGGGGGGCGCCGCTCCGCGCCTCGACCCTGCTCTTTTCCCCCTCCCCCCAGCCAGGAGAGCCGAGGCTTCTCGGGCTTTGGAGACGGCGGACGAACCAACCGCGACTGCCGGCCGCCCCGGGTCAAGGACTTGCCCCACCCGTGCCCCCCCACCACCAGGCGCTCCCAACTCACTGGTGAGCGCGGGGACCCGGGCGCTGGATGCGGGGGCGGCCGCGATGGCCCCGCGCGCGGGACAGCCGGGGCTCCAGCGACCGATGCTGCCGGGGCTGCTGCTCGTGGCGGCGGCGCTGAGCCGGCCCGCCGCGCCCTGCCCCTTCCAGTGCTACTGCTTCGGCGGCCCCAAGCTGCTGTTGCGCTGCGCGTCGGGCGCCGAGCTCCGGCAGCCGCCGCGGGACGTGCCACCCGACGCGCGCAACCTCACCATCGTGGGCGCCAACCTGACGGTGCTGCGCGCCGCCGCCTTCGCCGGCGGGGATGGGGACGGGGACGCGGCCGCGGACGGGGAGGAGGCGGCGGCGGCGGTGGGCGTGCGCCTTCCGCTGCTGACCGCGCTACGCCTCACGCACAACAACATCCAGGTGGTGGAGGACGGCGCCTTCGACGGGCTGCCCAGCCTGGCGGCGCTGGACCTCAGCCACAACCCGCTGCGCGTGCTGGGCGGCGGCGCCTTCCGCGGGCTGCCCGCGCTGCGCTCGCTGCAGCTCAACCACGCGCTGGCGCGGGGCGGCCCTGGGCTGCTGGACACGCTGGACGCCGCGCTCACCCCGCTGGCCGAGCTGCGCCTGCTGGGCCTGGCGGGCAACGCGCTAAGCCGCCTGCCGCCCGTCGCGCTGCGCCTGCCGCGCCTCGAGCAGTTGGACGCGCGCCTCAACGCGCTGGCCGGCCTGGGCCCCGACGAGCTGCGCGCGCTCGAACGCGACACGGGCCAGCCCGGGCCGCGCCTGCTGCTCGCCGACAACCCCCTGCGCTGCGGCTGCGCCGTGCGCCCCCTGCTGGCCTGGCTGCGCAATGCCACGGAACGCGCGCCCGACGCGCGGCGCCTTCGCTGCGCCGGCCCGCGGGCACTGCACGACCGGCCTCTGCTGGACCTGGATGAGGCACGGCTGCGCTGCGGCCGCGGCGACCCCGACGGGCGCGGGGAAGAGGAGGAAGCGGCTGGCCCGGAGCTGGAGGCCTCCTACGTGTTCTTCGGGCTGGTGCTGGCGCTCATTGGCCTCATCTTCCTCATGGTGCTCTACCTAAACCGTCGCGGCATCCAGCGCTGGATGCGCAACCTGCGCGAGGCGTGCCGGGACCAGATGGAGGGCTACCACTACCGCTACGAGCAGGACGCCGACCCGCGCCGCGCGCCCGCCGCGCCCACAGCCTCGCGCGCCGCCTCCCCCGCCTCCGGCCTCTGAGCGCCTCCACCTGGAGCCTGCCCCGGCCCGCCTGGGCCCAGATGGCAGGCTCCCTGCTGGGGAGCGCTCCGAGCTGCACCCCTCGTCCTGTTCTCCGTGCGCTTCCACGGTCAGAGACCCGGAGACGCCCCTTCGAACTGCAGAAACCCCGCCTGCCCGCCCACCGCAGGTTCTGAAACAGAGACCGAGAAAGCCCGGGTCCCTGCCGGGGGGGCCCCTATCTTTGGATCTGAGAGCTCAGACGGAGACCGGCTCCACCCAACCCGTGCTTGGCACTCCGGCGCCGCAAACGAGGCTCTACGGACTCCCAGCCCTGGCCCCGGCCTGGAGCTCTCTCACGCCTCCTGGTCTCATCAGAAGGTTTCGTGGACCCGGAGACCCTTGTCCTGTGTGGAGACCAACATCCTGGGGCTCTCAGGGTTGGGTGCATTTCGTGCCCCTGCCTCCCTCGACACCCACCACCCCAGCTCCGGCTCAGGTCTCTCCCAGGCTTAGGGCTCAGCGCGTAGTCTGTCTCTCTCCTTCCGGGGACAGGCACCCCGTTCCAGCCTCAGCGTGGAGCCATCCGGAGCCTCTCCCGCCATCTCCCCCACCCCTTTCACTGCACAGCCTCTCAGCCCCCCCCCCCCCCATCGTAGCTTCATTGTCCCACCCGAGTTTCAGGCTCTCACCACCCCTCCTACCCCCACATTTAGGGGTCATGGTGCGGTGAGGGATTCACCGCTGCGATGTGCTCAGCCCCTCCCCTTGTCCTCCCGGGATGCGGTTTGCAGTCCTCCGGACAGGTGCGGGTGCCAGCCACCCACAGAGCCTACCGACAGATCCCTGTGGGAAAGTGAGAGTCCTGGGTGTGTGCTGCTGCGGCCTGAGAGCCCGGGTCACCCATGCACTGTGGCTCGGAGGAGGGCTGGGGGCTCTGAAGGACTAGGGGCTGCTGACTGCTGTCCTCCCTGGGGAGTCCTTGCCGCCAGGACCCCCGAGCTGCACCCTGCCCCTGGAAGGGAAAGGGGCCTTGCTCTTGTCTCAGGCACAAGCCCTCCTGTTCAGGGCCCTGCCTTCTGCATGATCCCAAAGCACAAGTGCGGAGTGGGGAGGGCCCGCCTCTCCCTGCCTCCCACCCCTAGGTCAGGCAGAACGGCTGGCCTGTGCTGCCTCTGCACACAGGAAGTCCCCTTCCCTCCTCTGACATCCTGGCTTGAGGCCTGCCTTTCTGCCCCCACCCAAGAAATCTGAATCTCCCTTGGGCAGTTTTCTATAAAGTCTGCAATAATCTTGGACCCTCTACCCTTGGAAGCGGTGCTGTGTCATTCCTGCTGCCCCTGGAGCGCTGGGGGTGGGGGGTGGGGGAGACGCCTGGGAGGAAGCAGTTTGGGTTTGAGGTGCGGGGGTGTGGTTCTGGAATGCAGGAGAAATGGGCTCTGACTGTGCCAAGCAGGAATGGGGCTGGATATGAGGAGGGACTTCCCGCTGAGATGGCAATGCCCAACCAGGTAGTCTGAGATGGGGTTAGGACAGCCGGGGTGGGATCCTGCACTTCAGACACCAGCCTCAGGCCAGGCCACCAGGGCGGAAGGTCTGCTGTTAACCAGACAGGGAGGGATCACCCCTCTGCTGCACCCTCTGACGCTCCGTGTCCCAGGTCCCTCCTGGCTACAGGGGCAAGAACTGATGCTGGGTGTGTGAGAAGCAGCAACTAGAGGTGAGGGGTGCATCAAACACGGAGAGCCGGGGCCCCTGGCGGCTCTGAGGCAGGAGGGCTGGGATGGGGGTCTTGTCTCCTCCCTGCAGCTCTCCAGGCTCACTCTGTTGGCATTTGGGGTTACAGAAGTCTGGGACTCTGGCATCTTAGAATCTTAGGCCCACACCATTTGAGAGCTTGTGCCTTGTAAGCATGGCAGGGCAGCCTCCTCAAGGGGCTCCCCCAACAATGGGGAGCTCGCCCACTCCTCCGCTGAGCACCCTTGTCTGGGACAGAGGAGCCTGGGTAAGGGGAGCCCCTGACAGCCCCAGCTCTGCCCAGGGACCAGGATGGAGCCGCACAGCGAGGAGATAGTGCATGAGTCTCCTACCCCAGCAAGTGCCCTGGCCCTTCTCTCATGAGAAGAGGAGCACTCCCCTCTGTCAGTGGCCTTCACAGAGCACCCTGACAATTCCCTAGGACCAAGCAGTGGTTGTCTGCCGAACACAGAGATCCGTGTCTCTAAAAGATTACCTCCCTGGTTCCAAACACGTGCCCTCCGGTAATGTAGCCTAAGTCTGCTATAAACCCTGGCAAATAAAACATGCTATTAGCTGCAAGTTTGTTGTCAGCAAAAATCTTCAAAGCTCTATTATGAGAGCTACTGCTAAGTATCAAGTTAGTGTTGTCCAAAACAAGGACTTGAGTGCCTACTGATTGCTTCCCGTTTACCTCTAGTGCCATTGGCTGATGCCCATTTAATGTCATCTCTGGGTTGCGCCCCCCCCCCCCCGCATGCCTGGGATCTGTCAGTGACTGTTGGCCTGTGGGGCCACCAAAGGGTCCCAGGGTCCCCAGCCTTGTCTGTTCTGCAGATCTAGCCTTTACTGAGAAGCTAATGACCCAAGGTCTAGAAAAAGACAGCCCAGGAAACCGTGAGAGCTCTGAGTAAGGGCTCCTGGCACAGCCTGGAGACTTCTCAGAGAAGTCACATTTTAATTGAGTTTCCAAGGATGAATAGGAATGTGCAGAACAGAGAGAGATCAGAGGCGTTGACTTGCACAAAGCCCTGGAGGCAGGAAGATCTTGCTGCTCTGAGAACTGGAGGGGAGCAGCAATGGTTGGGGGTCGGTGGAAAGGGGTGGGGTGGGGGCCACAGCTCCCAGCTCCCCACAGAGAGTCATCAGGGGCCTGTTGCCCTTGGAAGCATTGACTTCAGGGAAGCTGAGCTGTGATCCGTGGGGCTCCCAGAGCCTGCAGGCTCCTTCTGCCTGCCCCACCTCGGTGCCAGGCCTCGGGCTGGATCTGCAGACACAGAGAGGAATCAGACTGCAGCTGAGCCACACGGGCGGTGGGGAGGAGGGGGCGGTAAGGAAAGGGGCCACTGTGGGAGCCCAGAAGAGACCTTGGAGGAGGATGTCCAGCTGACCACACCCATCACTTCAGAGCCCCTCTTGGAGGTGCCCTGGGCCCCCAACCAGCCTTCCTTTCCCACTCCTCCCCCCATAATCACAGCTGTCAGTGCAGCCCAAGGAGTGAGAGGGACTGCGATCTGGGGAGGGGACCAGGAAGGGCCCTGCCAGGGTCCAAGGGCTGGGTTTGCGTCTGAACTCAGCACCGACTGGCTGCTTGGGACTCCCGGGGTGCTGGGTGCAGGGGATCCAGAGCCTGCCCCTTCTTTCCTGGCCACCCCCACGCTCTGACCTCGGCTACACCTGCCTCCCTCTGGCTCCAGCTTCCTTGTGTCCAGGCAGGGCTGGGCATGTGACCTCTGGGGCACTGTGTGCTCTCACTGAAGTCCATCTCCTTCCTCATTAAGCCTCTGCCTGGCAGACTCGAGGCCCTGATTCATGGGCATGGCCTTCCCCAGGCGGGAGAAGCACCCGGTACAGTTAATATCTCCATGGAAGCGCACTGGGCCACCTGCGGGGTCGCTTCCGCCTCTCAGCCCCGCCTGGCTGGCCAGGTCCCGCGGACCACCGCAGCCAACCCTTTACTGGATGACACCACGAGAGGGCAGGAGCCCATCCCGGCCCTGCAGGGTGTCGGGAGCAGATCCAGAGCCGCAGGTGCCCCCAGGTCTTCCGCTCCGCTGCCCTGCCCCGGTGCCTCCTAACTTTGCCTGTGGCAGCTTGGAGATGAAGAAACGAAAGTGAGTGACAGGAGTGGGAGGACTGCAGGTCCCGCCCCGGCCTCCTGCAGGCTGTGACCCTGCTGGCAGTCGCATCCACCCTCCCCGCGGGGAGCCAGGGGCTGTTTCTGGAGCCCCAAGCTCTGAGGCTGCGGGGACATTACATCCTTTCTCCCTGAGCCTCCGCGGTCTGCTGAACACAGAGCTCTCCCGGGCCACTCAGCTCCAGCTCCTGGCCCGCCTCAGCACAGCGATCCGCGCAGGGTTCCTGCGGGAGCTCCTCCAGGACGGAGGCTGTGCCTGGTTTGCTTCCGGGCTCCCGGTCCTGGTGCACAGAGATCTTTGAAGCCCTGACCCCCAACCTGCACGTGGCCAGACCAAATGCGGGGGCAGAGGCGTCTCGCAGGGCACTGCAGACATGCAAAACAGAAGTTACTCTTGGCCACTTCCCTTCGGCTATCACGTAAGGTTATAGCCTTCTGGCCCTGCATTTAGAAGACTTTCAGGGCCCTGTCTGGACAGGGCTTGAAAGAGCTTTCCGTTAGTCCCTCGCCCTGAAGTGCTCCAGCGACATCTGGTGGCCAATCCGAGTCGGAGCGAGCCAGCGTCAACCTTGCATCCGAGCGCCGCCTGCAGGTGGAGATGGGAAAGTTCTCCATTAGACAACAACCCAGGAGTATTTGAGACCTACTATGCACCAAGCGCTAGGTTGGAAACAGCTGGGGACAGAGTTTTGAAGAAAACAGACATGGTCCCAGGACTCAGCAGATGGTCATGATCATGGTAGAAAGCGCCGTTTTCTTTCCCCAGCAGCCTTTGCATTCCCATGGCCCTGGGACTGAGCTCTGGCCAGGCCACTGCGGATGAGTGATAAGCCTCTCTTCCGATCTGGCCACAAACTCTTCCCACACCCTCTGTGCTTTGTCTTTCATCTTAAGGATTGGAGACCTTTTTTTAAAAGATGTATTAATTTATTTGAAAGAGTTACACACAGAGAGAACAAGGAGAGAGAGAGAGAGAGAGAGAGAGAGAGAGAGAGAGAGAGGTCTTCTATCTGCTGGCTCACTCTGCAATTGGCTGCAACGGCCAGAGCTGCACTGATCTGAAGCCAGGAGCCAGGAGCTTCCTCTGGGTCTCCAAGGACTTGGGCCATCTTCTACTGCTTTCTCAGGCCATAGCAGAGAGCTGGATTGGAAGTGGAGCAGCCAGGACTCAAAGCAGTGCCCATGTGGGATGCCGGCACTATAGGCTGCAGCTTTACCTGCTAAGCCACAGCACCGGCCCCAAGAATTGAACACTATAAAAATATGTTTTATTCATTTATTTGAGTGAGTTACAGAGAGAGTGGGAGAGACAAAGATCTTCCACCTGTTGGTTCACTCTCCAAATGGCTGCAATGGCTGGAGCTGGGCCAATCCAAAGCCAGGAGCCAGGAGCTTTTTCCAGGTTTCCCACCTGGATGCAGAGGCCCAAGCACTTGGGCCATTTTCTGCTGCTTTTCTCAGGCCATAGCAGAGAGCTGGGTGGGAAGAGGGGCAGCCGGGACACAAACCAATGCCCATGTGGGATGCCAGTGTCGCAGGCAGAGGCTTAGCCTACTGTGTGTGCCACAGTGCAGGCGCAGAATTGGAGACTTTGAGGGCTTGCAGAAGAGTCAGGAACTGGGGCTCCTGAAAATGAGCAAAGCAAAAGCAGCGTGGAGACACGCGGCGCCTGTGAGCGGGCGCTGAGGAGCAAACCTTTTCCACTTCACAGTGTTAGTTTGAGTCCCTGTTCCTCTGCTTCCAACCCAGCATCCTGCTAATGCACGCCCCGAAAAAGCAGTGACTGACGGCCCAAGTGCTTGGTCCCTGCTACCCACAGGGGAGACCTGGATGGAATTCTGGACTCCTGGCTTCAACCTTCCCCAACCCGGCTGCTGTGGGCTTTGGTGGAGAGTGAACCAACACATGGAAGATCTCTCTCTCTTTCTCTCTCTCTCTCTCTGTCACCCTTTCAAATAAATAAATCTATTTATTGATTCGCCCTACTGTCTTCTGGATAAAAACTGGGCTCTTTGGATGGAGTATCTGTCCCTTGCCTCCCACCATAGTCCAATCTGCTGCCAGCCCCCGCGTCTCCTCCCCCCAGCCACATGGAAGTCCCTGAAGTGCCCTGAAGGCCCTAGGAGCCTCAGCCCCTGAAGTCCCCATACTCTGTCCCCGCTGCCTGGCGTGTCCACAGCCCCTCCACTCCTGACTCTTGCTTGCCCTTCAGAGCTCAGTCCGAGCACTTCCTCCCATCGGAAACCCAGCCAGGTCCCCGTGTCAGCCATCCCCGCTGGCTGAGGGCCCCTCCTTCTGCAATAGCTTTGTGGCGGGCTGTGTGGACATGGCAGGTCCTGTCGCAGGGCCGCTGGGCAGCCAGTGCATGCCTTACCCCACCCCGAGTCTGCGAGTGACCTGGGGGAAGGGCTGCTGCCGCCTGGCCGGGTGTCCAGTTGTGAGCCAGGCACCACTCAGCTCCTTTCTGCTCTTCACTGAAATACGATTTGTGGAGAGTAAAATCGACTTGTGGGGGGACACACCGCTCCCTGAGCCTTTTTTTTTTTTTGACAGGCAGAGTGGACAGTGAGAGAGAGAGAGACAGAGAGAAAGGTCTTCCTTTTGCCATTGGTTCACCCTCCAATGGCCGCCACAGCTGGCACACTGCGGCCGGCGCACCGCGCTGATCCGAAGGCAGGAGCCAGGTGCTTCTCCTGGTCTCCCATGGAGTGCAGGGCCCAAGGACTTGGGCCATCCTCCACTGCCTTCCCGGGCTACAGCAGAGAGCTGGCCTGGAAGAGGGGCAACCGGGAAAGAATCTTGGGCCCCGACCAGGACTAGAACCCGGTGTGCCGGCGCCGCTAGGTGGAGGATTAGCCTAGTGAGCCGCAGCGCCAGCCGCTCCCTGAGCCTTGATGAGGGTGACAGGGAACAGTTCCATGGCCCCCCAGAAGTCCCTCCCCTGCCCCTGTGGCCATCTTCACCCGAGCCCCAGCCACAGGCAGCTCGTGGCACTTTCTAGGCCCGTGGTTTTGCCTGTGCCAGAATGCCACACAGGTTCACTGAATGCAATGCACCTGACGCTCACAGACAGTGTCGAAGCTACGGCTTTGGGTTCATTCTTATTGAGAAGAGAAGTCCTCAGTATGGCCGGACAACACTTTCAGCAGAATAACGTTTGGGTTTCCAGTCTTTGACAGCTGTGGGGCAGCCACTATCAGCATTCATTTGGTACTGTGGGATTGGAACAGTATGTCTGAATTGATGAGAAAATGCTGAACGTCTTCCAAAGTGACCATACCAGATGCACCCCACCAGCAGCAGGCACGAGTCCCAGTCCCTCCACCAACACTGTTGAGAATAGTAATCGAGTGGCTTTTGCGTCTTTGTGGAAGATCAGTTGAGCACATCCAGAAACATGTGTTTCTGGAGGTCCAGCTCTGTTTCATTATGTAACTATCTATTCTTTCAATGCTATCACATTCCCCGTCATATCTATTCTTTCAATGCTATCACATTCCCTGTCTTCTTTTAATATTGTTTATTTTAAAGTCAGGGTTAGAGAGAGAGAGAGAGAGAGAGAGAGAGAGAGAGAGAGAGAGAGGAATCTTCCATTCACTGTTTACTAACCCAAATGATCACAACAGTTGGGGTGGAGCCTAGCTAAAGCCAGGAGCCAGGAGCTTCATCTAGATCTCCCACGTGGGTGCAGGGGCCCAAGCACTTGGGCCATCCTCTGCTGCTTTCCCAGGCACATTAGCAGGGAGCTGGATCAGAAGTGGAGCGGCCTGTGGCACCCATATGGATGTCAGCATTACAGGCAATGGCTTAACTCCACTGCATGGCAGCACCAGCCTCCAGTGACTGGTACTTTATATAAATCTTGAGAATAGATAGAGTCCCTCAAGTTTTTTTTAAGATTTATTTATTTGAAAGTTTGAGTTACAGAGCCAGAAGCAGAGAGAGTGAGAGAGAAAGAAAATTAGAAATCTTCCATCCGCTGGTTCACTCCCCAATTAGCCATGATGGCCAGAGCTGGGTCGATCTGAAGCCAGGAGCAAGAAGCTTCTTCTGGGTCTCCCACATGGGTGCAGGGGTCCAAGGACTTGGGCCATCTTCTACTGCTTTCCCAGGCCACAGCAGGGAGCTGGATCGGAAGTGGGGCAGCGGGGACGCCAACTGGCGCCCATATGGGACGCCGGCACCGAAAGTGGCATTAACTTTACCCGCTACACCACAGCGCCAGTCCCTCAAGTTTGTTCTTTTTAGAAATTGTTTAGTGGGGCCGGCACTGTGGTGCAACAGGTTAAGCTGCCGCCTACAGTGCCAGCATCCCATAAGGGTGTCGATTTGAGTCGCAGCTGCTCCACTTCCAATCCAGCTCCCTGCTAATTCACCTGGGAAAGCAGCAGAGGATGGCCCAAGTGGTGGGGCCCCTGAGCCACTTGAGAGATCCAGAAGCTCCTGGCTCCTGGCTTTGGTCTGGTCCAGCCCTGGCAGTTGCAGCTACGTGGGGAGTGAACCAGCAGATGGAAGCTTTCTCTCTCCCTCTCCCTCACTCTCTGTAACTCTTTCAAATAAATCTTTTTAAAAATTGGGGCAGGACTGGCTATTTTAACAGCATCGATCTGCTATCAGAATGTGATATGGCTGTTTGTTTAGATCCACTTTGATGACTGCCATTAGTATTTTTTGCTTCTCAGCCTAGAAATTATATACAGATTGTGTTAACTTTATACATAAGTAGTTCGTTGTTTGATTCAATTACAAGTGGGATTATCTTTTTCATTTCAGTTGTTCAGTGTTTATATACAGAGGTAGAATTGATTTTTGTATAATCATATTTCCTACAACTTGATTTATTAATTTAGTAGAATTTTGGTGATTCCTTGGGGGTCTTCAATGTAGTTTGTAGAGGCAGTGTTTATTTCTGCCTCTACCATCATAGGCCTTTACTATCTGTTTTTCCCACTTCATCATGCTGGCTGAGACCTCCAGCACAGTGAGGTGGAACAGGGGCGTGAGGGTGACCACCCGGACCTGGCCCCCGCATTAGAGGAGAGCCTCAGGCTCCACGTGAGTCCTGTTAGCTGCAAGCATGTTGCAAATGCCCTGCACCAGACTGTGGGAGTTTCACCGGAGTTGTCCAGTTTTTTAAAAAACGTGGCTAAGATGGCCCACCTGGTTCAGGCACCCACAATCCACCTCGGGGTGCCCAGGCGTGCTGCCTAGCTCTGCCTCCTGCTGACGCAGACCCTGAGAGCCAACAGTGATGACCCAGCTGGGTTCCTTCCACTCTCGTGGGAGACCGGACTGAGTTTCCAGCTCCAGGCTGCAGCCCCGACTGGGGAACTGAACCAGCAGACAGACGGGTTTCTCTTCCCCTCCGTCTCTGCTCTCAAATAAATGAATGAATACGATTTTAAATGTGTGAGCAAATGGTACACATTGTCAAGTACCCTCTCTGCATCTATTGCCCTAAGGGCCGTATGTGGATTGAGAAGGACTTCTCTCCCCAGACCTCACAGAGCTGTTGAAATGCCAATGTCTCCATGGTAATGGTCAGTTGACTAAGGGTGATTTGACCTACTGATGGCGTGGGGAGGGGACTCCACAGAGGACACTGGGATGGGGTCCCCAGGCTCCTGGCTTCAGCTTGGCCCAACCCTGGCCATTGCAGCCATCTGAGGAGTGAACCAGCAGAGGGAGGCTCTCTGTGTCTCCCTCTCTCCGCTTTTCAATTAAGAGGAAAGGAGGCTAACGGCGCAGCACAGCTGGGCGTGCGAGAGGAGAGCTGAAAGGTGAGAGCCGATGGCAATGCCCCCCTTCCCGGGGCGGGGGGGGGCTCTGAATTGGGATAACTAGGGCAACAGTCACTTTTAGCTGGGGGAGGAGCGGATGGCTTGCCTCTGTCTCTGACAGAAACCCCTGGCCTTCTGCTCTATGGCTGGGCAATGCAGTTTGCCCCACATCCCTGCACAGGTAGCGTTTAATGACAGTCTGCCAGCGGGAGGCACCGGCATGAACGGGGCGGGCTGCTGGGGAGGGGAGAACCAGGACTCGCTCCCCACTGTCTCCACCATGGGCAGCCTGTGCCTCACCCAGGGCCCCTGCTGGGGCAGCCCCGCCTCCTGCCCTCACCCTCCCACCCCAGAAGCGGTGACAGCTTCCTGCTGTACTCCCCTAGCAGCCCACTTTCCCTTCCACCTCGCCCAGCGTTTTAGCCACTGATTTCCCCAATTAAAATCCCGCTACCGGCTCGGGAATAGGGCTGATACAGCCCATCTGGACGGGCTAAAGAGCAAACGCTCTAGGTCAGGTCTCCGACTGCAGCGGCACTGTCTTCCCAGCGCCCTGCTCTGCCCAGGCGCCACAGGCCAGGCAGGGCCACGCTTTGACAGGAGCTGCACCATATCTTACAGGGATTGTTTGAAAAGTTGCTTTTCATATAGAACCCGTTTCCTGGAGTCCTGGTGGGCTTCTTCCTTACAGCATGGTATCTGTTACAATGCTGGCTCTTCTCCACCTGGTCCCGACTCCGCCCATGCCTTCTGCCTGACCAGGTGGCTGGGATGTGTGGCAGACAAAGGACAGCCGAGGGGGCTGGTGTGCCAGAGAGAAGGTGGGGGCTTAACCCCACCTGCAAACCAGGGATCACGGGACCCAGTGGGATCCAGGAGGGGTCAGGGGCTTGGAAAGTGCCGAAGTCTGGCAAGTGGCCGGAAACAAGCTCTTGACCATCTGCAGAAGGTGGCCACAGCCCTGGGCCCCACCTGCCAGTCCAGGGCTGCATCCTCTGGCCGGTGTCCTGCTCCGGGCTCACGAGACAGAATGCAACCAGAACCAGTACCCTCTGTCACAAAAGACTTTTAATGGCCTCCTACATATGCTTCTTTTGTTCATCAGTCCTGTTAGAGTTGAAGAAACTAGAATAACTTATCAGACGTGATAAGGAATGGCACAGGTACAACAGGTTAACCTGGCAGGTGGTCCAGGAATTAAGTGTCACAAAATAATCACTTCACAGAAGGCCCACAAATCTGGAGACACAGCCCCTCCCCGTCCCCTCATCCCGATATTCCCCCCATGCAGGCCCCCCAGCGGTAGGAGGCGGCAGGTGCCACCGTGTCCGCAGCCAGGACCGAACACAGAGCAGAGCAGTCCGGGATGCGTGTGCCCACATGATTCCTAATCCTTTTGCTGACCTGCACCGCAGGCCTGAGACTGTGAGGCACCTGCCGCTGCTTTGCCGCCACCTACCCACATCCCCCGTGGCCTCTGCAATGGTCCCTGTGAGGCGGGCAGAGCCTGGCACCAGCCCCATTTTACACACTGAGGCCAGTGAGGTCCCAATGGCACATTCAGACCCCACACAAAACACCAAAACAAGCACTCCTTGTCTTGTGCCGTGCAAGTGGCTGTGTCCTGAGTGTCCCATTTTCACCTGGAATGCCCTGGGGGCGGGGAGGGCCCTGGCAGGATTTTGTGCCAAGGGCTGGTTCGGGTCTCACCACAATGTTCACCTGCGGTGAGCTAGGGTGAGAGGCTCAGGCAGAGAGGATGTGAGGGGCGCCGGTGGGGGGGGGGGGGCAACCTCTCTTTGGGCCTAAGAGCCTCCTATTACCCAAACACAGGGCCGTCCACAAGCTAGGGACACTTGCCAATGAAAAGGCCCCTGCAGGATCCTGCCTCAAAGCCGGGACTCCGTCATAAAATCCTCCCTCCATGTGTGTTCCTGAGCCCGCATCGCTCACAGCTGGCTGCAGGGAGAGCCGAATCTTGCCTCTGGCTGCTTCTCCCATCACACTCCTGTCGTCCCACAGGCCTGCATCCGGGAAGCCGGTGCCACCCAGGGGTGCAGGTGCAGCCCCTCCTTGCTCCCTGGCCCCCTGTGCTGCAGGGCCAGTATCAGGGCCAAGACCCTTCCTTACCGAGCACCCTGCCCAAATCAAAACCAGGCCCGGCTTCAGGGTGGGATGGCTGGGAAACCATCGTAGGGGTGCCCTCAAGTGCTTGGGCCTGGGCCTGTGACCCAAGTTCCAGCACAAAGCTCCTTTGGACTGTGATGCCACAGCCATGCCAACGGGCAGAGCGAGAAGAGAAGCCAGGCTCGCGTCAAACCTCACAATGGGGTTTCCAAGGCTTTTTTTCCTCAAAAGCCAGTCTGCAAGGGAAGCCTCAGTAATGGAGAGAGAGAGAAATGCAGAGAAGTGGGAACAGGGGTCGGGGGAGGCCTGGAGACCTCCCATCTGCCCCCACCCTCCTCTTCCCAGCAGAGCAGCTCCTTGACAAGGCTCTGTGGGCTCCCAAGCACTCCACAGCACCTGCTGGGAAACCACGGGGTCAGGGGCTGCAGACCGGGGGTCCAGGGACCTGTGCTTGGACTGTCCTTTTGGGGGGACAAGGCCACTGGGCAGTGACCTTGCAGGGGATGGGGTCCTGTCCCTGAGGTGGGAAGGCAGAAGGGACATGGAGCCACCTAAACCCAGAGGGCCAGATGCTGGCCCCGTGACAGGCTGTGGGAGGGGCAGGGGTGTCTGTTTGGTCCTCACTGAGTTTAAAAAGCAAGCCACCAGAGCAAGCCCAGTCCTGTGTCCATGAGACAAAGAGCTCGCGATGAGGGCCTGGCCCTCCTGGGGCTGGACGGGCTGGGCACAAGGCCTAGGGTGTCCCTGGGCCTGAAGCTCTCCCAGGTGTCACCCAGTGTCCATGGCGCCTCCTGCTGATCCCAGGTGGGGCCTGACACTCTGAAAAAAAGGAGCAGGCAACTTCTATCTCCCTCGCCCTTGACTGCTCTGAAGGAGTGTGGAGTGGCGGGCAGAGTCCCTGGGCCTGAGGGCGTGGCTCTCCCATGCCAGACCCTCTGTGGGGTCTGCAAGGTGAGAGATGCGGGTGACACGGGCCTGGGATGGCCCAACGTACTGTCCTCCCCTACTGCTGACAATATCCACATCTTCTGTCCTGCCCGCTGAGATGGCTGTCCTTGGACATGGAATTCCTTAACAGGGTCTAAACGTCCCTCTCACCTGGGTCACCAAAGCCAGGTGGCTAGAAGGGGGCGTGGCTGGGTGACAGGGCCCCGCTGTGCAGCCATGTGCAACCGACCGACAGAGCACCAATGACCAACTTCCTCTTGGCTGGGCCCCACAATGCCTTGAGGAAGGGATCACTGTCCCATTTTACAGTTGGGAAAACTGAGCCCAAGAGGTGTATTAACATGCTCCAGGCCACCCACAGAGGCAGCAGCAGGGGCTTCCAGCGTAGTACTCCTCCCACAGCACCCTGTGGGGACCTGCCACCCTCCCAGCTGGGCCCGCTGTGCAGGTGAGCCCACTCTAATCTGGGCTTTGCAGCTGAGGACGCCCATAGGGTGCAAATAACTCGGCCCTTGTCTTCAGGGAGCCGACCATGCCTCTGTTGGCTGGGGTGCTAAGGCAGCGCAGCTGGCACCGTGCTCAGTGCACTGTACCCGGGGCATGCCCCTCCCCCCCGATTGGTCTGGATGCACTACCCACACCGCACCGTGTGGTTGGCATGGGAACAGACTGCCGTGGGCTGGTGCTTGGCGAGTCCTCAGTTCCACTCCAAGGCCTCACAGGACAGGCTGACTACAGAATGGATACGGCACCCCAAAGGTCACGTTTGGGGGTTACAGAGGGGGACAGGGGATGGGGTCTGGCACCCGACCAGAAGCCTGGAGATACGGGGCCCTCCTCTTCAGAGAGGCGCCAGAGGGGGTGCTGCAGCCTGAGTGTCCCACACGGTCACGGACAGCGCTTGGCCAAGGGCAAGTGGCACCGACGTCCAGCCACACAGCAAGCTGTGCATTCCGGTGTGGGTCTGAGTCCACCAGGAAGGGGCCCGGTTGTCTAATTCACATCAAGGCACTGTGGGGGCCAGCAGCAGCAGCCAGGGAGCCCAGGAGACAGGACATCCCCTCAGCAATGTTCTGGGCTGTGAGCTTCCTGAGGGCAGGGGCCAGGACAGCCCTGTCTCTGCAGCTTCGACGCTGGGCACAGGGCAGGGGCGTCCTCGGAAGAACATGGTGAGGCTGAGTCCAGTTAAACTTGGCCATTGACCTTGTGCAGTCTAGGCTCAAAGGGCCAAGGACAGACAGGGCTCGGAGAGTGGCTGGCAGCTGGAGACATTTCAGTGAAATGCTGGGATGAACCAGAAGGGGTGGCAATGACGAAGAAGCTCGAGGCCAGCCTGATGAAGCTTTTGTATACCCACATCAGGGATGGGGGATGAGGGCTGCAGGGGACTGGTCACCCCACATGCTACAGGGCCTTGCCATTGGCCCCAGAGGAAGACGCTGGAGAGTACGCTTGCCGTGTGCCATCCAGCATGTATTCCATCAACTCTACGAGGGTCCTTCAACAAGTGATGGGAAAATGGAATTCAAAGGTTAAGTTTATTGGTGCAAAAAAAATATTGAGATCCATGCATAGTTTTTTTTTCATAATACACATTTTCCATGAACTTCTTGAAGACCCCTCGTACAGCTGCCCAGAGGAGGTGCAAACTGCCCAGCAAGCTCTGGTAGGGGCTGGGCCCCAGGACTGGCCATGGAGGGGCGCCACTGTCCCAAGATGACTTGGTTCTGACCCGGGTTGAGTATGCACAAGATTCGGCAGGGGCAGAGGCCGAGCCTGGGAACTGAGCCATTTCGGGACAGCAGTGGTTGCAAAGCCCAGCTCCGGAGGCACCGGCCCTTAAAGGGTAAGGGTCCACCCTGCGGAGAAGCACGGTGGTCTCCCTTCTCACGCCAGGAGGGGATGGAGATGAAGGAGAGCAGATGCCGAGGGGCGTCCTTGTCCCGCTAGGCAACCTAGTCATGCGGTGGGCCTCGGGGTGTCCACATCTGCAGGGGACGCCCTATCACAAGCTGCCACCCAAGCCCAGCACACACAAGCCCCGCCCCTCCATAGGCCCCTCGGGCCCCAGGACAGAGCAGCTGATGCAGGCTGTGGCCTCACTGGACATCAGAGAAGCCCCCCACCCCACAGCGTGCGCTCCCCATGGGCCTGATGGCCTTCCCAGGCCTAGAGGCCAGGGGAGTGGTCACATGCTCTGGAGGCTCTGGCCACCTCTGAGGCCCAGCCAGGGGCTCTGACTGCTGCCCACAGCCAGGAGGGCCCTCTTGTGATCATCTGGTCAACTGCTTGGCTTTCCAGGTAGGAACTGAGGCCCAGAGAGGGGAAGGAACTCGCCGTGGGTCACACAGCACATTAGCATTGAATGCCAGATGAGAAAGATGTCTTGGAACACCTTCTTCTCCCTCACCACGTGGGGAGCAGCAGCCAGCAGGTGGCAACTGCTGGGCCCTCACGCTCGCCAAGGACAGAAGGGGTTCCTTGCTCCCCAGCAGCCTCCTCTTTGGGTGAGTGCCTCTCGGTGGGCACTGCCACCTTCTGGGAAGGAACCCCTGGTCCTCGGGCAGGGTGTCCTCAGGCACTTGCACCCGGGCTGCAGGGCCAGCCCAGCCCAGGCGGGAGGTCTGCAGGGGGAAGCAGGAGAACACGCTGGCAGCATCGGCGGCAGCGGGCTGGCGGGGTCGGGGCCAGCCGCCCCTGGACCTCCAGCCTTGCCTCCTGTGTGATCGCCTTAAATCCTCAGAGGCAGGAGCACAGGACAGACTTTAGTCTTCCCATCCCCACCTCCCAAAGCCTCCCTCCTTGGCCAGGGGTGGGTGTCTGCGAAAGAGCCCCTCCCCTTCCATGCACAAATACAGACAGGTGCACCACATCAAATACAGGCTAGCGACGCCGCCACGCCCCCCGCCAGGCTACAGTCCACTCGGCTAGCTCACACGGCCTGCCTTGGTCTAGAGAGGCTGCTGGTAGCGAAGTCAGACCAGTTGCTCTTCTCCACTCCTGGGGCCTAGGAACCTTCACCAAAGTCAAAGGGGCAGGGGGAAGAGCAGGGGAGGTCTTTGGCGCTCCAAACCGCACAAAGGCATGGCCAATCCATCAGGGGGGTCTGGCCTTGCAGCCAGGAGAGGGTGGCCTTCAAGGTGGCCGTCCTCTCGCTGCCAGAACTGCGCTAACCACCTGGGACTGTGCTCGTGGTCTCCCGCATCCGGGGCCCGCAAGCCCACCCCGTGTCCTCCTGCCCGCCCCCGCCGCCCCCTTCCTCTCCCCCATCTCCGGCCACCCCGAGGCCAGAGGCGGCCTTTCTGGGATGAGGAGCGGGCCAGGCGGAGAGCTGAGTGGGCAGAGGAGGTGAAGGGCGCACCGGGTCCGGTCGGCGTGGTGACGCAGGCCCTGTCGGCATGGTGACGCAGGCCCGGTTCTGAGGCCCAGGAAGACCACTGGGCCCCCCCAGGGAGAAAGTGGAAGAACAAGGGGGCGGGGCTTGGGGTGGGGACACCAGAACAGGAAGTAGACGAAGAAGCATCCTAGTGCCTGAGACCTGGAGCCGCCCCGGGAGGGCCGGCCCCAGCCTATCTGTGGTTGAGCCGCGGGGAGCCTGTAACGTCATCCTCTTCCTCCTTGTCGTCCTTCATGCCCTTCAGTCTCTGGCGGGCAAAGTCCTCAAACACAATGTCGTCATCACTGGGGGAGAGACGGGAAAAATGCGGCGTGTTTGCAGGGGCGTGAGAGCCAGCTGCTCTGGGTCCCTGGAACCTCTGGCCTCCGGGGCTGACCCTGGGCAGGAAGGCCAGCCTGGCTGGCCCATCTGGATGCCCACCGGTGGCAGTGGGGGTGGTCACACGTGGACTAGAGCGGCTGGGGGCAGGAAGCTAAGAGCCAGAAAAGCGACCCAGTTCTCGGGGGCCTGGCCACGTGCCTCAGTGCCCAGAGAAGAAAGGATCTCCAGGTCGGAGGCCAGGCCCCAGGAGTTTCACTCCTATTCTCAACCCCACCAAGACCCAAGAAACCCCACCCACCAAAAACCCGGCCAGGGGAGGCATGCCTGGCTCTGGCCCGGAAGAAGTGGGCTTGGCTTACTGCACGAGACAGCCTCAAAGGGCTTGCGGCAGGCTCACAGTCCATCCTGAGCCATCCAGAGCTGGCGCGGGGCGTGGGAGGGGGAGGCCTGACTGGGGCTGCAGGGCTAAAGGCCACATCTATGAAAGCAGGCTCTCTCCTACCCTAAAATCTGTCTACTCGGGACCCCACGGGAGCCACCAAAGCTCCCTGCCCCACATCCTGCCGCCAACATGTGGGGCATCCCGGTGGGGAGACTGGACACCCCACATGCCAGAATCCTCCTGGGGGACAGGAGCTGGAGGGAGAAAACCACCTGGGGGTGGTTCTCGCTGTCCGGGACCACATGGCACACCCCATGGGTCAGTCCTCCAGTCCCAGACCCTGGCCCGCCCCGCAGCCTGATTCCATTGGTGGGGTGGGGTGTGGGCGGGGCCCCGAGCCAGCCCTGTGTGAGACGAGCAGGCGCAGGCGCTGTGGACGGACGGACGGACGGACGGGTGGACGGACGTGCAAGGACAAGGAAGGAAGACAAACCCCACCAAGGCAGGAGGAAGAGGAACAGGCACGAGGGTCCTTCAAGTCACATGCAGGCAAGCGGGTTGCTGAGGAGGCGAGCAGAGGCGGCTCTCAGCTGATGGGGTTAGACCACCTGCTCCTCAGGGTTAATAAGCGTATATGCAAATGACCTCTCCGCCCCCCCCCGGCCCCGCCCTGCCCCGCAACCCCCCAGACCCCAGCAGGCAGGGTTCCGCTTACTTTGTGTCAAGTTCTATGAGATTGGTATCTACCGGCGTCTCGTTCTCTGGAACTGAACACAGGGCAGGGGGCGCCCAGGGGTTAGTGCGTGGGGAGACATGGAGGTGAGTGGGCACAGCCCTCCACCCCGGGACTGCCAGGCTCAGTAGGGGAGGGTCAGGGAAGAAGGGGAACGTGGAAAAGGGGGCCTGCCAATCATCTAAGGCCATGGAAGGGCCCTGAGTGGCCACAGGAGCAGGGCAACCTCGGGGTACTGGCTCCAGCTCACTTCAGTGCACTGCCTAGCATGCGAACCTCCCACTAACTCTGACCTCGCTGAACTTGAGCTGTGTTTCAAAATGGAGTTAATATCAATGAACAATCGGGCGCCTCCAGGAATGGTATGCTGGGGGTGGGGGGGCTCTCGTCCACGCAGCCCTTCCCCCTAGTGCGCACAGGACCCAGCCCAGGCCTTGCTCCCCCACGGAGAAGACAGTGAGGGCCAGCTGTGTCCCACTGGGGCCCACGGCAGACGGGAGTTGTGGGACCCACGGGAGATCCTGGGGAGCTGGGGAGAGGGTGCACCAGGCTGAGGCTGACCTGGAGGGAGAGGTGCGGCAGGCAGGGGAGGAGGGAGTGGGCCCCCTGAAACCCTCACGGCAAGGACCCTCCCAGTCCTGCTCACCTTCCCGATGTGGGGGCTCCTCTTTGGGCTTGGGGTGCATCAGGGTGAAGGGCAGCTCCACGGCCACGTCACTGAAACAGAGAGCCAGGCCTGCTGAGCCCAGGCCTCAGCGGGAGGGCTGCGGAGGGCTCTCTGGCCCTCACTCTGCACTCTCCAAGATGGAGATCTTTCTAGGGGAGGAATGTAGGAGACCTCCTCCCCTGTCCCTGATGGAAACAGAACTTCCCCTTCCTGGATCAGGGCCCCCGGACACGGGGGCACGACTGCCCAGGCCAGTGCACACCATGGCCACTGGGGGCCCTGCAGGTGCCCTGAGCCCCGCCCATCTCAGACGGCCACAGCCACCTCGGCCCTTCCCAACTCCTGGCTGGGAGTGTGCCCACCCCTCCCAGCACCTAAAACAGTGCCCAGCTGACCCTGGATACCTGCCACCTGCAGGAGGCACGGCTAGAGGTACATTTTACCAGTGTCGGGTCAGCTGGGACCCAGGGCCCAAGGCTGTCCACACAGGTTTGTGGTGGATGGGAGGCATCAGCCACCGGCCAGGGCTTTGGACTTGACCTTCTCTGCCGGGTCCCTGCGGGGCAGGACAGGGAGGGCAGAGATTTCCACGGCACTGACTCGGCCAAGGACTCTCCTGGGCACTTTCCATAAAGCAACTCGTTGAATCCTCACAACAACTGTATCATTGCCCCCAATGTATGGGTGGAGAAACTGAGGCACAAGGAGATGAAAGCATCCTGCCCAAGGCTACACAGCTATTCATGGGGAGTGACAGAGGATTCTGGCTCCAGGGCCACACCCTTCAGCACTGTGTGACAGCAGCGGCCTGAAGCCATCTTGGAGCAACACCCTTCACCCTGGGATCTCCATCCCGACCCTGACCCATGGGCACCTCCAGGGTCCGGCTGGGGAGTGGAGCAGTCAGGGGCGTAGGCTGAGCTGAGAGTGGATCCCGCCAGCCCCGCCACTCACTGGCACAGCACTGGGGTCCGGAAACCTCTGCTGAACTCAACCGAACAGAGCTGAATGACTTTCCTCTCACACTGGACTAAGTATTCTTGGGATGCTTGGCCAGGGATGCTTGGCCAGGGAGAAGCCAGGGCGTGCATCTTAGGAGGGTGGGTCTATCCGGCTGGCACCCAGGCCATCTCATGCACAAATGTGGCTCCCCGAAGGGCCTCTCCTTGGCTCACCAGCGGGCAAGTCGGGAAGTCACAAAGCCTGCACTTCTAAATACCCTGTAATCCAGTAGCTCGGGAATTCAGTGATTTGCTGCTGGCGAGAGCTGAGGACTAGCAGGGCGCAGCTTCCTGAGTAGATACTGTGTCTTTCTCGAGAGCATTCTGGCATCAGCACGCACCTGACCTTGGCCATCTGAAACGGCCACTAAGGGTCCTTCCAACCCAGCGCCCCATGCCCCTGCTCCATGGGGTATCTGGGCCCTGCAGGAAGGTAATCAACCAGGCCAAAGCGAGGGACATTACCTGGACGCAAGATCTCCCAGCAGGCTGGGTGGGTCAGAGGAGGCAGGAGGAGTGGTCAGGAGAGTTGAGAGAGGAAAAAACAGAAAGCACATTCATTCACCACCTCTGCTGCCCCTCAGACAGAGCAGACCCTGGGACATACACGCCCCCCTCCCCTGGGGGCGCACTGCCAAGCTCAGCAGGCCCTTTCCTTCGGAAAGCAGGTGCACACGTGAGCTCCGGGGCCGCCACGGTGGCACAGGGCGCCAAGCCGCTGCCTGCGACGCGACATCCCACACCAGAGCACAGGTCTGAGTCCCGTCCAGCTCTGTGCTAACACGCCTGGGAGGCAGCAGGTGATGGCCCAAGTAATGTGGGAGACCAGGATAGAGTTCCAGGCTCTTGGCTTCAGCCTGGCCCAGAGCTGGCTGTTGATGCCATTTGGAGAGTGAACAGGGGTTGGAATACCTCCTCCCTCCCCCTGCGGAAAAAAAAAAAAAAAAAAACAAAAACAAAAACAAAAACAAAAAACACCACTCCAGTGCTGCCTGCCCTGCCTGTGGTTCACCAGGAGCACTGCACAGGAGACGCCACGTCTAATGGATTTAGCTTTTCTTTTCTCTTTTAAGCTTTTATTCATTTATCCGGGAGGCAGAGACACAGAGAAAGCTCCCATCCGCTGGTTCACTCCCCACTGAACTGCAACAGCGAGGGCAGCCAAAGCCAGGAGCCAGGAACCCAATCCAGGCCGCCGGCACGAGTGGCAGGCAGCCAGCTCTCTGAGCCACACCGCCGCCTCCCGGGGTCCCCATCAGCAGGAAACCGGCGCCAGGCCTCAAACACAGGTGCTGTGGCACCGGCATCCTCAACCACGCTGCACACCTGCTCCTACACGGCTGTTCAACCTCGCTACAGACACTCCTAAACTAAGTCAGAACAAGTTCTCTGACCCGTGAGAAATCCCGGTTCCGGTGTATAACACGTCGGTCCAGGACGTGGGGAGAGGGGAGGGCTGCTCTGAGTCCCCACTGACGAACTCTGCTCGGGGCAAGGAAGCACCTGGTCCCCGGCTGTGACCCCGACACCCAGGCCACACCCTGACCTTCATGGGGGTGGCAAACTGTGGGCCTCAGCTTCCTGCCCTGTAAAACGGGAAAGCCAGGCCAGCCAGCAAACCCCCAATCTGCCTGAGTCCCTTGGGCTATGTCCCCAGCGGGAGTGGGGTGGGTGCTGCACTGCAAGGTGGGTGAGGGGCTCAGTCCCCCCGGGACCCCCAGCATGGATGTCCTCCCCTGGGGCCCTGGCCGACCCTCAGTGCACGCTCCAGACACAAAGAGGAGGGTGAGGATGGGGAGGAGGAAGAGAAGGGACAGGAAGCCTCGTGCCCAATCCTGCTGCGAACGAGAAGATGGACCGGAAGGCAGGGGAGGGGGGCGGAGGCTGTGGGCGCGGACGGCCCCTGGGTGCCCTCAGGCTCGGCTCCCGCACTCACCCGCCCCGTGACACCACCAGCTTGACTTTCACTTTGTAGGAGACGATGATGCCCAGGATCTCGCGGTTGGCCCCTTCCCGCATCCTGTGGGCGACAGGGGAAGCTGGCTGGGAGGCCGATGTGGGTGTGCGGCAGTAGGGGCAGCGGCCACCGTGTCCCACGGGCCTCCCTCCCCTGGCCGCAGCCCTGCTCCTCCCACCCTCCAGGGAGCCAGCGGCCACGGGGGCCAGGGGCCAGGGCTCAGGGAAGGCCTTCTGGGAGACCTGGAGGATGGCGGGAGTGGGGGGTGGGGGGCAGGGGCAGGGAGCAGGCAGGTCAGCGGGCAGTCCAGGCGGGGGTGGTGAGGACACAGTGTAGCCAGAGCCAAGGGACCACATTCAGAGTGGACCAAAGTCCCCAAGGGAGGGTGGCATGACTGCTTCTCCCGCAGGGCCTTACCAGAGCAGAGAGGCCTGGAGAATCAGAGGGACAGGGGCAGCCACGTGGTCCTGGGGCAGCCCACACCTCGTGTGGCCCAGCTCGCCACCCCACCCCTCCTATCCACCCTCTGCTGCCAGGGCCCTTCCAGGCGCCACTGCCTTCCTCCCAGCCTTGCGGGTCAGCAGCTGCCACCTCTTACAGGAAGCCTTTCTAGGTTGCCTCCCCCCGAGTGACTGACAGAGCAAGGCAAGTGGTTCTAGCAGTCTGGGGGACAGCCTCCCTGACAGGTCGAGCTCCTAAGGGCAGCCCAAGCTCTGTCCTCACACTGGCGCACGGCAGGCGTGGGGGTGGGGGGCGGGGCCTCACAGGGTGCTGGAGGCCAGGTTCGTGTCCTCGTGCTTGAGCTTCCCATCCAGGGCGAGGCCCCGCTTCTCTCGGTTGTTGGCCAGGAAGGGGGTGAGCGTGTAGACCTTGCAGAACGTTGAGCTGGGCGCCACAGTGTCGCTGGGAGGAAGAGAGGCAGGCGTGGACTCGTTCCCCCTCCCCCTGCCAGGACACCCAGCCTGGCCCCACCCCGGGCAGGCAGACCACTGCCCCACGACACACACGGTCTAGCCGGGTACACTGCACTAAAAGCCACCACACACACCCCGCACCCGCCACCTCGGTCTATGGTCTACACCGAGGACCTGCTGGGGGAGGGCACGCGGCCTGCTGGTTAAGACACCACTCGGGACGCCGGTTTCCCTCACTGCAGGGCCTGGATCCGCAACGGGGCTCCAGCTCCTGAGCCCAGCTTCCTGCAGTGTGCACTGTGCGCCCTGGGAGGCAGCGGGGATGGCTCAGTGATGGGCGCCTGCACCGAGTTCCTGGCTGTTCCCCTCCCCTGCCTCCATCCTTGCCACCTGTGGTGGGCGTCTGGGGAGGGACCCAGCAGCCAGGAGCTCTGTCTGCCTCTTAACAGAGTACAGAAAACCCGGAGTCTGCTGCTCTGTCTGTCCTGGGTCTGTCCATCACACGCAGGGCACTTAAGTGTCCCATGTTCACCTGCTTCTGCACCAGCCGCCCTCCCCCACTGCTGCCCAGGGCCAGGCCCAGGCCCAGCTTGCGCACCGCGGCTCCGCGAGGCCAAGCGAGCGAGTCGTGTGTCTGGGAGCCCAGTTCCGATGCACACATGGCCTGGGGCACGGCCACCTCTGCCTCCCGCTGTGTGTTGTGCGGGTGCTGGCACGCCCTGCACCGCCTGGGAGAGCAGACGAGGGGCCTTCAGGAAGTCTGTGCAAAAGTGCACTCGGAGCAAACTGCGTGTGTATTTCAAACTTTCTGCACCAAAATAAACCTCTCTTTTAATTTTTTTTTTTTTGACAGGCGGAGTTAGACAGTGAGAGACAGAGAGACAGAGAGAAAGGTCTTCCTTTTTCCATTGGTTCAGCCCCCAAATGGCCGCCACAGCCGGCGCGCCTCCACGATCCGATGGCAGGAGCCAGCTGCTTCTCCTGGTCTCCCATGGGGTGCAGGGCCCAAGGACTTGGGCCATCCTCCACTGCACTCCCGGGCCACAGCAGAGAGCTGGCCTGGAAGAGGAGCAGCCGGGACAGAATCCGGCGCCCCAACCAGGACTAGAACCCGGGGTGCCGGCGCCACAGGCGGGGGATTAGCCAAGTGAGCCACGGTGCCAGTCTTTTTTAATTATGTTTTGAAAATTATTATTTGAGAAGCAGACAGAGACAGACAGAGACAGCTTCCCTCTGCCGGTCCCTCCCCTCGGGGGCCCTCGGGGGCTGAGACTAAGCCAGGAGCTGGGAACTCATCCAGGTCTCCACACCCTTGAGCCCCCGCTGCCTCCCAGGTGTGGCATCAGCAGGAAGCTGGAGCCAGGACTTGAACCCGTCCACTCATCTGTTGACTCCATTTTCCAGGAAGTGTTTGAAGTCACCCTGTGTGTTGCTCGGGCTCTGGGTCCCATCACTTTACCCCTATGCACCTGCGGCTCTGTTATTGTTGTCTTAATGAATGGTGACTGTAAGAAACAGCCAATGATAGAGCAGTGTTGGCTCTGATCAGGGCATGCTCACCCACGGGACAGGAGAAACTAGCCAAGGACTACGTGGTAATACTTTCAAAATGTTTTGAGTTGAAGAAATCCGGACTGCAATTATATGTAAACATATACAAGTGTGTGAGGTTACATAAGGCACACTGCCAAAAAAAATATTTGCAGGAACTTCTAACAGGAGCGCCTACTGCGTTTAGGTAATTAAAGATGTTTCACCTGCAGTCTCTGCTCCTGCCTTGGCACCAAGCTGGGGACGAAGTTCTGCTGCGGCCATAGCAGCCCCCCTCAAACCCAGAACTTCTCGGGGTACCCTCCCAAATGACTCCTTTCATGGGAAAAGCTGTACACCCTCTGCCTTACCCTCTTTGCCTTGGCTACCAGGAAGCTCAGTGCCAAGTCCTCCCTTCAACCTGGGTTTCTGACCTTGTATGATTCCCCCTCCCCACAGCTCCAGTCCCCTTACATTCACCAGCCTTTCTTTTGTCATTTCCATTTTTCCGGGTCTTTCCCTCGACTAGAGAACTTTTCATGGCCTTCTGGAAGGCTCTCGCATCTCCCACCCTGCAGGGCAGGAAGGTCAGGGCCCAGGACTCCTTTCCCAACACTTCCCGTGTCCAGCACAAGGCATCCGCTCACTTACTCGGCCTCCTCCATGGCCACAGGGCACTTGTACTGCGCGGTGTTGAAGAGGCAGATGTCTGCGTACTGGCGCACTGCGGTAGGGGACAGCAAGGTGCGTGAGCCCTTGGGGCAGCCGGAGGGGAGACCACCTTCATCCTGCCCCCCAGTGGTGTGGCCTGAGACCCCCCCCCTTCCCTTCCGGGACAGCTCCGCCCCAAACCCCGGGACACCTAGGAGACACGGGCGACTGACAGGTGACCTGGCCAATAGAAGGCCGGAGGTACCAACAAGCACCACGCCCGCGGCTCGAAGCCGGCAGGGAGGAGGCCGCTAGCAAGGGCAGGTAGGTCCCTGGGCCATCCCTCCTCGCCCGCCCCCGGCCGGGTACCCGAGATCTTGATCTTCTTCACGGTCTTGTTGGTGTTGTTGGTGACGTGGACGTTGACACTGATGGGCTCCCCGTGGTAATAGATCTGGGAAGGCGGGAGGAGAGGGTTGGTGGGGAGGCCCCCCCAGACCTGGCTGTTCCGACCGCCATCCCCAGTCCTGCGGCCGCGGTGCGCTTAAGTGCAGGCGGCATGGACGCCACCACGCCCGTGAACCTTCAGCTTCCCAGCGGGGCGCTGCCCAGACCCCGTCCAGGTGAGCAGGTGGTGGTCCTGGGCCCCAGTCCCAGTCTGGCCACTCATAACCCTGGGAACAACAGTGACCATGACAGCAGCCTGACCGTGGGCCTCGGGGTCTTTGTGTGATGAGGGCCACGGCTCAGGTCCCTGCTGGCTCAGGCTGCTGGAGGGGGTGTGGGGGTGTGGACGGTGTTCAGACCGGGGAGGGTGAGGAGGGCAGTGCCGCTCGCAGAGGGTGCCTCAGCCCGCCTCCTGTCCCAAGCACCCGCCTGCAGCTGCCCCCAAGAGCCAGAGCAGGGGCCCACAGCTCAAGGAAGGGATCAGGAAGCTGGGAGCTTGGGGCGCCCTCTCCCTCCCGTGCAGCTTGCTGCCCAGGTGTTCACTGGGGGGAGGGGTGACCCGGCCCCTCCCACTGACACTGCTCCCCTCTGCCACTCCTCCAGGCCCTGGGAGGCTTCCTCATGTTCCCAGGGGAGAGCTGAGATGGCCTGACCTGTGACCCTAGAGCTGAGGTCTGAGGTCCAAGCCCCCTGCCCACAGGCCCGCGTTCCCTACCTCCTTATCCAGGGAGGCCTCCAAGTGCAAGGGCTTGTCTGACATGAGGAACTGCCTGGTGGTCTCAGCCGTGGGCTGGGGGCCGGGCCTCTCTGGAGCATACTGAACCTTCCGGATGACCAGACGCACGGAGTTCCTGGTAGACGTGGGAGGAGGGAAAGGTGACCAGAGTCCCCCGCCCCGGGCCCCTCCTCGTGTCCCCCATAGCCCTCTCCTGCTCCGCAGACCCCCAGGCCCCATCGCCTCAGGAAGTTGACATAATCCCCCACCCCCAATTCTTTCCGTCCCAGAACCACCTGGGGCAGCTGCTTTTGGGGAAGGCACGCTGGTCTCTGTCTTATTCCCAGTATCTGCCAAGTGAACACATGCAGAGGGCCCGGGAGGAGCTGGGGTTCGGCGTGGGGAGCATGTCAGGGGCGAAGGGGCAATCGGTGAGAGACGGAGCCCACAGGTGACATGGGCTCAGTGAAGGGGACCCGGCTCCAGCCAGGACTTGCGGAGCTAGTGAGAGCGTGGAGACTCCATATGCTGCGGTCTCTGTGGCATGCTACACATGTGAGCACCCGTACTGCTCCCTCCCCTGGAACTGGAGAGCCAGAGCCAAGCACCCACCTCCCCTCTTATTAACTGTGCTGCTTCCCTGGGCCTCAGTTTCTACATCTGCAAAGTGGGGACAGCAGCAGACCAACCCAGTCGAGTCACCGAGAGGCTTGCATTAGTCCATCACCTAGTAAGTCCTTGGACAATGGTGGCTGCACATCACTACTCCCAGTAACCCTTTGGTGTGGACTTGAGCGGTCCCATGGGGGTGGGCTGAGCGTGGTGGCTCAGTGTTGCCTCCTCTTGCTTGCTCGATCGAGCCCCGTCCCCCTGTCCACTGCACCCTTCCTTACCCAGCGTCAAGAGGCAAAGGGGGCAGGGAAGCAGGGAGAAAGGTCTCCCCACACCAGGACTGAGGGGGCCAGAGGGAAATGCCTGCAGTACACCCTGTGGCCACCAGGTGGCAAACACAGCCCACTAACTGGGGCGGGGGGAGCTGAAGCTTCCCATGGTGCCTCAGGAGGGAGGCCCTGGGAGGGCCGGGGTGAGGGGTCAGGGCCAGCAGGGCCAGCTGTCCGTGCTGCCAGACTGGGCTGTGCCCTCCAGGAGGAAGCTTCCTCTCTGAGGCAGGGGCTCACGTCCCCTCCCCTCATCCTGGGGGGCTCCCGTTCCTGTCCTCCTTTGCCCAGAAGCCTCTGAGACCCCCCACCACACACACACCCCCTTCCTGCTGACCGCCTCCTCCCAGGAGGGAAATGGGCCGGCCTGGGCAGCCTGCTCCCCATCCAACAGAACCTGCAGCCTTCCCTAAAGGCTATGTAGTCTGGAGAGCAGAGCAGGGGGAGGAGGAGGAAGCAGCTACAGTGGTGCAAAGGAGAAAATGCTGGGGCCTGGGCCGGGGCAACTGAGGCCACCTCCCCAGGAAGCCCTCCAGGACCTGCCTTCCTTTCACATGCGCCCCCCTACACACACACTTCCAGGGATTGTGACTTATCTCCTCTTCAGACTCTGCCCCTGCTGCCTGCCCCTCCCTCTCCCAGCAGGCAGGGCGCAGCCTCCTTACCGCTTGTGGATCTTCTCCTCCAGGTTCTCGGCGCAGAAGGCTTTGACTTCGTAGTCCACGCCACAGGCCTGCGGGCAGGGGGCACTGAGCACCGGTGCCCAGAGCTCAGCCAGCCCGCCCCTCATGTTACCAGCTTGCCGCTCCGGGTCTGACTCCCAGGTCCTCGGCCCTCCTTGGTGGCTGCCTCCTCTGCCTGCCTTCCCAACGAGCTGCTCCCCAACTCCCCCCAACACCGGGTGGCCCAAACCTCCCTGTCTGGGCTCTGCTCCTTCTTCTCCTGCTGTGGGCTGGGAGCCGTCCTCACCGAGGCCGGGGCTGGGAAGCGGCAGCAGGTGCCGGGGTGGCAGCACCGCTCGGGAGCACCTGCTGTGGGCAGAGCCCGCACAGGCGCTGGCTGGTGACCCCCGGTCCTGACCACAGGAGGGCCACATCCTACTCATCCCACTTGGCAGAAGAGAACTGGGCTCCTGCGGTACTGGCTCCTGCGGCACTTCCCCCCGAGCCTCGTCCCCATCTGGGGACAGTGGTCACACCACAGCACAGGGTCACAGGGAGGCGGTGGTAGGTGCTCAGAACACTCTGGTCCTGCAGCCAGGGAGAGGGACCCGGTGAGCCCCTGGACACCTCACTGAAGTGGGGACGGAGGCTGATTCGGCTCAGCCGCGCTGTGGCTATCCGAGGCGGGACTGGCCCAGCTCAGACCCAAGGAAGCTCCAACAAGGCAGGTGGTCCTATGGGTCCAGCACCAACCAGGGAGAAGGCCAGGACCTGGGGACAAGAGGGCCCTGGACCAGAGAGATTGCCCCTGGGGTGACCTACCTTGCCCGTGTCCTCGGGCCCGGGCTGCAGTGTCACAGAGCATGGCAGGTTTGGAGGAATCTGTTCAGGAGACAGAACGAGCCACTGTCACCCGCACTCCTGCCACTCCCACACATCATCACACCAGGCCCTTGAGAGCCTGTGCCTGTCCCATCAGATGAGGGCCCCGAGGACAAGATACGCCTCCCCCATCAGACTAGAGGCTCCGGAGGACAAGCTGGGCCTCCCCATCAGACCGTGCCATGCCATGCCTCCTGCAGCCCTGTCGTCGCGGTCATAGCAGGGAAGGAGGCTTCCTTGGCGTCTGCTGCAGAGTGACGGCCCCCAAGGCTGCCTGCCCCCTGCTGCCCCCAGCCTGTGGCTAGGTCACCTTCCACAGCAACACGACTCTGCAGCTGCGACTGAGTCAAGGACCTGGGAGTGTGGGGGAGGCGGTAATCCAGGTGGGAGGGGGGGAGGTGGTAATCCAGGTGGGAGAGGCAGTAATCCAGGTGGGGGAGGCAGTAATCCAGGTGGGG
Source organism: Oryctolagus cuniculus (assembly GCF_051225735.1). NCBI lineage: Eukaryota > Metazoa > Chordata > Mammalia > Lagomorpha > Leporidae > Oryctolagus > Oryctolagus cuniculus. The sequence continues at coordinate 66,441,959 of NC_142867.1, forward strand.
GGAGGCGGTAATCCAGGAACACGGCCACACCAGCACCCAGATCCAGGCCCGGCAAGACCCATATCAGACATGCAGCTGCCAGAGCTGTGAGATCACCCACGTCAGCTGCCTTAATCGCTGTGGGTAATCGCCCGGGGCCTGCGGGGCAGTGCAGGAAACTCACATCCGCACAGAGAGACGCCCGCAGCCCGCCTGGCTCTAATACCCACAGCATGGAATCAGCCTAGGAGCTCGGCGTTCTGGAACCCAGAATCTGGGTCTTGGAATCGGCAGGGGGCAGGGCAGGGTGTTGGAGCTGGGAGGCAGGCGGGCCCAGCGATCTGGGGACACACAGCACAGTGCTCCTTCTCTCTGCGGCCCCTGGGTTCCCCTCCCTCCTACTCAGCGGGGATCCCACAAGTAAGGAGGACGCTCTAGCAGTGACCAGAGAAGAGACAGGTACCAGGTCACGTAAGTGCCCCAGGGCCCAGCATACGTGGGACAAGTGGGTGACACGGAGCAGCTGCCCCCTTCCGCCCTTCCAGAAGGGGCCCGAGGGTGGCAGTCCCTGACCTCAAAGGTAAATGGGTAGGCGTGCTCGCCCAGCTTCTTGATGAGCCGCTCCTGCAGCCGCGTCAGGGGCTTCTTGTCCTCAGGGGCCGGCGGGAAGGACTGCACGTTGGCCACAAACAGGTCCTTGCGAAAGGTCAGGCCCAGGACGTCCAGGTCCTCCCGGCCATAGCGGAAGGCGCAGGTGAGTGTCACATAGACTGTGGGGGAGCAGGGGCCACTGAGGAGGGGCCTGGAGAGCAGCAGGGAGCCTCCCCCACCCAGAGCTCCCGCTGCAGCCCGGCGGTCACCCATCTCCCTTTGGAGAGGCCAGGACTGGGGGCCTGGAATGGCAGCCCGTGGGCTGTGTGCCTGTGGGTGTGTTGCCGGTGGCTATCTCTGTCCCACTCTGGCCTGGTTGGGGTGGGGGCACAGGGAGTGGTCTGATGGGCAGTGAGGGCTGGGGCTGGTGGGCAGGGGACAGCAGGGGAGGGCGAGCTAATGCTGGGAGGTGTCTGCCAGGCATCTCGTCCCTTCCTCCCGCTGACCCTGCAGAACCCCTTCCCCTCCCTGGGGCCCTGTCCTAACTCCTGCTCTGTCGGCATCCCCAGCCCTCACTGGTGTGAAAGGGCTGGGGCAGGAGGCCCCACTAGGGATGGGCAGGGAGTGGCAGTGGGATGAGCCGGAGGCCCCCTGGGAGGTCAGGAGGTCCCTGGACAGAGGAGGCGTGGGAGAGGGGCCCCGTGGCAGGTGGGGGTGGGGCTGCAGCCTACCTCTCCTCTCTTTCAGGTATTCGGGATCCACCAGGACCACACCATCTGCGAGAGCACAGAGAGAGTGACCTTCCCAACCCCTGAGCCCCAAATGCCACCCTACACTCAATCCTCCATCCACCCAAACGCACCACGAGAGAAATGGGAAGGCCAACCCCGGGGGCGGCACCCCAGCCCCAGCCCCACCAAGCCCTCCCCTCCTCTCCCCCAGGTCAGCGGGATAGACCCAGCTGACTGGGTGGCTCAGGGAAGGTTAGGGACCTCTCCTCATCTCTAAGGAAGAGTAATGACATGAGGCGGAGGGAGTGGGGCACTGTGGCGCAGGGGGTTAAGTCACAGCTTGTGATGCCGCATCCCTTATCCGAGTGCCTGGAATTGAGTCCCGTCTCTACTTCTGGTCCAGCTGCCAGCTACGTGTACACTGAGAGGCAGCAGAGGATGGCTCAAGTGCTTGGCTCCCTGCCACCCTAGTGCAAATCTGGATGGAGTTCCTGGCTCCCGGTTCTGGCCTGGCCCAGCCCTGGCTGCGGTAGTCCTTTGGGGAGTGAACCAGTGGATGGAAGATCTCTATCACTCTCTCTCTCTCTCTGTCATTCTGCATTTCAAATAAATAAATCTTCAATAAAGAGAGGACAGTGACACAGGCTGGGAGACCCCAGGACCACACTTCGGAGCGGGGCAGTTCTGACTAGCGCATGTTCCATAGGTCCCACACTGTGCTCACAGGGCAAGCCACTCCCCCCTCCGCAAGGAAACCCAAGGCCGTCTGTTCCTGGCCCCAGCATTCACTCAGCAGTGGCTGCACAACAGGGCGGCCCTGTCAGGCAATGCCACCCAGGACACAGCTGCCTCAGCTTCTGCATGTGCACGCAGTGACGTCACCCAACGACACATCAGAAGGCAGACGCACCACTGCGTTCACCCCTACCCCTCCCAGGCCAGCTAGGGCCCAGCCTCCCATCAGTTCCGGTCAAGTTCCACAGATAAACGAACTGTGCATCATGCCGAGGGACAGCTGCAGGACTTTCGAGCTTCTTGCATTTGGGGTTTGTGGGTCAGGGGCTGTGATCTGCATGGCTCACTCCCAGGGCTCCTGGGAAGACTGACTGGGGACACTGTGCAAAATGTCACACGTGTGAGCCACCCGGACAGAGTTTGGCAGGCGTGAGCCCTGTGGCCAGTGAGCGAGCAAGCTGGCCCTTCAGAGCACAGGCTCCAGCCGACCTGGCGCCAGCTCCCCAGGAGCCCAGAGACACTGGCACAGGGGCAACCTCCCGCCTCACCCATGTCTGTCTCCTCTCTGATCCCCACGCCCACCCCGGGCTGCCACAGGGCCACTCGTGATCTCAGAGGCTCTGGCTGGAAGTGAGTGCCACCCTGGCAGCTCCAAGTGACAGGGCACTGCCCACACACCTTCCCTCTGTTTTGTTTTTAAGATTTATTTATTTACTTCAAAGGCAGAGTAACAGAGAAAGAGAGGTCTTCCATCTGCTGGTTCACTCCCCAAATGCCCACAACAACCAGCACTGGGCCAGGCCAAAGCTGGGATCCTAGAACTTCCATTCAGGTCTCTCATGCAGACGGCAGGGGTCCACGCACTTGGACCATCTTCTGCTGCTTTCCCAGGCGCATCAGCAGGGAGCTGGAATCGGAGCAGCCGGGACTCGAACTGGAACACCAGCATGGGATGCCAGCATCACTGGCAGCAGCTCAACCGGCTGTGCCCTAGCGCCGGCCCCTCTTCCTTCCTTGTATGGTGGGCACCTCCCCTGTGCCACATCCTGCACTGGGCACAGCGCAGAAGGAACCCCAGCCAGGGGAACTGACCCCAGCAGGGGTATCATAGGGGGCTCCCTGGGGGAGAGGGGGCCACAGCCAGGTCTCACAGGACCAGGGAGGGCCTTCAGTTAGGTGACTGAAGGGTGGGACCAGGCCAGCAGCCGGAGGCCTGCACGGCTCTGAGGCCTGGGGCACAGATTCTGGAGGCTGGTGGAAGAGAAGGGCCGGGCCTGACCCCCCTCAGCCAGGCCGGGGACCGGGACCAGGGCCCAGGCTTGCCGGGGACTTAGTAAAGCAGAGAGGATGTAAATCAGATCAGGCCATGGGGCAGTGTCACTGTGCACCCCGCTACCACTCCGGACAGCACCAGGGGCCAGGAAGGTGCTTGGGTGGGTGCTGGGGTAGCCGCTTCCCTCCTGTGCTCACCCCTCCCGGCCTCAGGGCTGCCTCTGGCCCTGGCAGGTGACCTCAGAGAGCCCAACACAGACTCCAGCTTGAAGCAGGCCACGGGTGGCCACCCGGACGCTTGCTCACAGCCACTGAGAGCTGGGCTCAGGGAGAAGACACGGCAGCACAGGAGACCCTGAGCCACAGAAGACGTCACCAACCCCACACGGGGCTGAAGAGCAACAGTGGGCTCGTCCCGCTCCAAGCCACACAGGGAGGCAGCTGGGGTTGAGCTGGCCTGGGTGCAGTTTCCAGGCCCTGCCCACACTCCTCTGGCATGGGAGCCCCTCCCCCAGGTCTCTGTCCCCACTTCGCCAAGGGCACCCTGCGGCGATCCCAACCCTGCCACTGTGCTCTGCTCGCCCGGCTCTGAGGCCCTGTAGGTCCCTGCTGCCCTCTGAGCCACACAGCCCACAGGGAGGTGACAACACAGACACAGTCTCTGAAATGTATCCCCCAAGCGCTACATCCCAGGGCCTTCACCTGGGCTGGCCCCCTGCAACCTCCAGTCCCCATCCTCCAGCCTGTCACCTTTGACCTTGCTCAAGTTTGTTCGTGTCCCTCTTTTAATAAATCACTCGTCAGGGTGGGTGCCGTGGTGCAATGGGTTAAGCCACCACATGGGATGCCTGCACCCCTTATCAGAATGCTGGTTGAGGGGTCGGCGCTGTGGTGCAGTAAATTAATCCTCTGCCTGCAGCTCCAGCATCCCATATCGGCGCCAGTTCTAGTCCCGGCTGCTCCACTTCCAATCCAGCTCTCTGCTATGGCCTGGGAAAGCAGTGGAAGATGGCCCAAGTCCGTGGGCCCCTGCACCCATATGGGAGACCAAGAAAAAGTTCCTGGCTTCTGACTTCGGATCGGCACAGCTCCAGCGGTTGCGGCCATTTGGGGAGTGAACCAACAGAAGGAAGACCTTTCTCTCTGTCTCCTCTCACTGTCTGTAACTCTACCTCTCAAATAAATAAATAATAAATCTTTGGTCAGCGCCGCGGCTCACTAGGCTAATCCTCCACCTTGCGGCACCGGCACCCTGGGTTCTAGTCCCGGTTGGGGTGCCGGATTCTGTCCCGGTTGCCCTCTTCCAGGCCAGCTCTCTGCTGTGGCCTGGGAAGGCAGTGGAGGATGGCCCAAGTGCTTGGGCCCTGCACCCCATGGGAGACCAGGAGAAGCACCTGGCTCCTGGCTTTGGATCAGTGCGATGCGCCGGCCGCAGCGCGCCAGCCGTGGCGGCCACTGGAGGGTGAACCAACGGCAAAAGGAAGACCTTTCTCTCTGTCTCTCTCTCTCTCTCACTGTCCACTCTGCCTGTCAAAAAATAAATAAATAAATAAATAAATAAATAAAAATTTTTAAAAAGAAAAAGAATGCTGGTTGAGTCCTGGCTGCTCTGCTTCCGATCCAGCTCCCTGCTTATGCGCCTGGGGCGGCAGTGGAAGATGACCTGGGTACTTGGACCCCTGCTACTCATGCAGGAGACATGGATGGAGTTCCTGGCTCCAGTCTGGCTCAGTCCAGGCTGTTACAGGCATTTGGGGAGTGAACCAGTGGAAGGGAGATCTCTCTGTCTGTCTCTCAGTCTTTCCAATTAATTAATCTTTTTTTAAATTCATCTAACCTCTCTGGGGCTCAGTGTACTCCTTTAGCAAACAGAGGTGATTCCAGGCCTGCCTCCCTCAGCCAGGCGGGGGAGAAGGCAATGAGACCAACCAGAAGCAGTGGCTCCTAACTGGGGGTGACTGTGCTCCCCAAGGAGATGGCAATGCCCAGGTGGGAGGTGCTCCCAGCGTCTGAGGGGCAGAGGTCAGGGCTGACGCCAAGACGCCAAGACGCAGCCCAGGCACCTGCCAGGAGCACTGATCTCCGGCCACAGCCCTGTCTCTGGCCAGACCCCCCCCACCCCGCCGCGTGGAGGAGGACGGCCCCCATTTCACAAGCCCCAGGCTTGCCATCAGGAGGCAGCATAACACAGTGCCTCTGCAGAGCCAGACCGCGGGGCTGGAGCCGGGGCTCCCGCTCCCTGCTCTGTGCCCTGGAGCCTCTCTGTGCCTCATTCTCATCTGTAAAGCAAGGTCTCCACTGTCTGCTATGTAAGAAGTCTCCTGGGAGGTGGCGGCTCTGTCAGCACCGTCGTGGTCCTCCTCCTCCTCAGGGCACTCTCCCTGTCTCTCACCCCCATCCTGCCCCACCCTAACCCCCAAGCCTCCTGGCAGCTGGAGCAGGAAGCCACTCATGCCCCATCCTCAGGTCCAGGCCCCTCTGCAGGCCTGATGTCCACTCCCGGAAGGCTTAGGCCAGCCCGGCCCCTCCCTGCCTGCCCTCCAGGGACTCACCCACAGGGTCCACGAGGTCAATATGGTCCACAAAGTCCCGCTTTCCCAGATAGACGGTGAGCTGGGGAGGGAAGCAGAGGGGGTGTTAGCCACCGCAGGCCTGGAGGGCACACACAGCTCCCTGCCCTGGAGGAAACCCTGGGAGCTGGCCCTGGAACACCTAGACCCGTCCCTAACCCTAATGGATACCCTAACTACACTTGGACCCTCACCCCAACCCTGACGCTCAGAACAGCAAACGCTTCCAATTCCCAAAAGCACCTGTTCTCAAAGCCTCATGAAGGAGGCATTACTGTTCCATTTTACAGATGAGGACACTGAGGCCTGGAGAGATCTTCATGCAAGCACCACCGAGCCTTGGCTTGGCTAGGGCCAGGGCAGGCACGCTGGGCTTCTGGACTTGGGCCCCATGCAGCCTGGCAGGGAGCCGCTCACAGGAGGCTGCGTCCTGCAGCCCCCGGGCATCCCCACTCTTGCCATAGTCAAGTTCTGGGCCTGCCTCTGCCATCTGGCTGTCAGCAGCACGGGCTATGCCCGACCCACCTCAGCACACCCACGAGCCTGGCATGGAAGGCTGTCGGGCTGTGTCTCCACTGTGCTGACAGGGAGGTAGGACGGGGCATGGAGCCAGGCCGAGAGCTGCCCTGGGTAAGGGGATGCCAGGGGCCCGGCACAGCAAGGGGGCCGGCTTACACCCAGCTGTGGTCCCCACCCCAGAGCGGGAGCTACCGTCTGAGCACAGCTGCGCCTCTTCGCAGCCGGGGCGGCCTCGGCCCCTCTGTGCCTTCCAGAAGAGAGGCCACTTCCTGCACCGTCCTCACAGCAGGTGTAGGGCTTGGGCCATGGAGGGCGGGCTGGGAAGGACTCACCTTTCCGTTGGGGCTGGCCTTCTTGAATACTCTGTGGAGAGAAGGAGACGTGGGCAGGGTCAGCACATCCTCACGCAGGCTGGGACTCAGGGGCACCCTGAGGGTGCGACCTCCAGGAAGCCGCCTGTCAGTCCACTCCTGTCCGGGGCCTTACCTCCTGTGCCGCCCCTTGCTCCCCTCCAGCCCTCCCACTCCCTGCTGTGCCGCAGCCACACCCGGCAATCGCTCTCCGGCAGCCTTGGCTCCTACCAGGCTCTCCCCAGAGAGCTGCTTGCTGAACCCCATTGCCGTATTCCATGCTGCTTTTTTCCATGTTCAATTTGAGATACAGAAGACAGACAGGGGATACACTGGGTCACCTCCTCCACCACCACTACCACCACCACAAATGCCTGCAACAGCCACGGCTATGCCAGGGCTGAAGCCAGGGGCAAAGTCAGGAGCCTGGGAACTCGATCCAGACTCCCACATGGCCGGCAGGAACCCAGTCACTGGAATCATCACCTGCTGCCCCCAGGGTCTGCACTGGCAGGAAGCTGGAGTCAGGAGCTGGGAATCCCCCCCTCCCCCGGCCGGGCCCTCTGGTGTGAGACCAGTGGCTCAGCTGCCAGGCCAAGCTCCCACCGTGCACCCCACCCAGTCCCCATGCCTTCTCTGGCTCCACTTTTCCCTTCTACCGTAGCACTCGCTGCTGTCCAACCTGCTTGGCCATTTGCTCATTCACAATGCGCCTGTCCTGTCCACATTGCTAGCCTGCGTGCTCCGCGGGCCAAAGATCTTTGTTTCTCTCGTCCATCGACCTATCCCAAGCACCCCGAACGACATACCCAGTCGCTGTTTAGTAACTACGTGCTGATGTTCAACAGCGCGTTAGTGGCAGGTAGCAAGCTCTCAATAAATGCTAGTTGACGGGTGAATGAATGAGCTGATGAGCAATCAACTGCCTTGCTGGACTGAGAAACTGAGGCACGGGGAGAGGCAGGAATGTGCAGAGCATGGCACACGGAATCAGGCGGGGATGGAAAAGTGCTCACTGGTGCTCCCTGGCTCTCCCTGCCCTCCGCGTCCTCCAGCTGGGCCTGGGAGCCTGAGAGCCCCCTTACCTGTCCACCACCCTCGAGCCCCAGCATTCCTCAGAGTAGCTGCTGGGAGGGAGAGGAGAAAAGTGAAAAACAGAGATGGAGACCCGGACAGAAGAGACAGGGGAAGGGCCGGGAGAGAGGGAGGAAGAAGGAGGGGACAAGGGCTCTGGTGATGTGCAAATACATGAGAGATGAAGAGACACAGAGACAGAGAGATGGAGCAGGTGCACACGAGGCGGAGAGGGAGGGAGGGACGGACGACACAAATCCCGCCCTGCAGCAGGAGGTCCAGCGGGCATTCACCAGGGAGGAAGCCACTCCTCCAGGAAGGCCTGGCCCCGCCCACCACGCCCCTCACTCACTTCTGCAGCCCCCAGGGATCACTGATGGGTCAGAGCATGGCTTGCAGAGAAGAGCCTGGCACATCCCTCCCCTACCTCCCCTAGGAGCCGCAGGCTTTCCTGCTCCTCATAAATATTTATCAGTGTTTGGAGTGTGAAGAAGCCACAGTTGGCTGGGGTGTGATAACTGCCAGAGTGAGAAAAAAATACACTTCACACGGTTTGGACCGGCAGCTGCCAGGCTGGGGCTGGACCTGCAGAAGTGGCACAGGCCATGGGGACCCAGCTGCTTCCAGTAAGCCTTGGTGCCAGCTCCCGCCCCCCACCTCCGAGAGCCCACGCTCTGAGGGAAAGGAGAGGCCACCAGTGCCCGAGACCCCAAACAACTGAGCAAGGGACTGCTGGGAGGGGCCGGGGCACCCGCGCCAGGCCAAGGAGGAATGACAGTCACAAAAGGACAGGGATTTGCTGGGCAGCTGACCAGGTCTCGTACTGTGTGTGGTGTGCGGGTCACAGCCCCACATTCCAGGCCCAGAACTCATGGCTCAGAGATGCTGTGATCTGCCCAGGAACACACAGCCTTCGAGGGCTAGGCTGGGATCCATCCACCACAGACACAGGGTGCACTCTGAAGTGACACCTTGACAGTAAGGACTCCATTTTAGGGCACCCGTGACTCCATCTTGCAAAGCCCCCCCGTACCATGAGACTGTGGTCTGAAACCATGATCTAACAGTCCACTGCATCCCACTTGGCAGAGCACAGAAACTCCCTAACACAATGGTCACGCTTAAAACAGAGGGGCTGCACCTGGACTAATGTTAAGATTGTAATTTGTCTATTGTCAAGACTGTAATTGGTGTTAGTTTCCCACTAGGTCAGCTTGACCCTACTAACTATGTATTCCTCCCCCCATCCTAGCAACCATGTATCCCCCCTCCCTTCCTCCTGGCTTTTGCCTTTATAAACCTTGTTGCTTTGTGCTTATGGGTGCAGAGTTCTAATTTAGGGCATGAGCACCCTCTCTCTTTAGGGCATGAGCACGCTCTCCACCGCCGGCAATAAGGGACCGTCCGATTTCACCCATGTGTGGTGCTCCTCAGTTCCCACTCGCCCAAGCACCACAATCGGACCCAGCCCTGCTGCTTTCCCGAAGCAGGTGTTTTCATCAACAGGAATAACAGAGGAGGGGAAATGAGGGCGGGGAGGGGAGAGGAAGAGGAAGAAAGGAAAGGGCGAGGAAGAGCAGGGGGCAGGAAGCAGGGCCAGGGCTGGAACGTCCCGTCTGGAACTTAACCCCTGCTGGACAAGGGACTGGGTGGCTTCCCCAGGCAGCAGCAGCTGCTGTGTGCCCTGAGGGCCTGCCACGCCTTAGTCGAGTCTCTAAGATATTTTCCCCAGCACACCACCAACGCCTGGAACAATCCCATTTCACAGATGAGAACACTGAGGTTCTGAGAGGCACCCTGTGGTCTGCCTGTCTCCACAGCCCACACCCTCTGCATGCTGTCACCCCGCCAAGCCCTGCTGAAACAACACTGCCCACTTCCTGTTCCCCACACCAGCAAAGAGCCCCCTCCCCGCCCCCACCCCCCAGACACAGCACCAATAAATGGCATTGCTGTCTGCTTAGAAGAGCAAGCCCAAATGCCCACGACTGGGGCCAATACCAGCCTGCCAGGCTCACCCCCAGTCCCACCTGCCCCCGCCCTCTCTGTCCCTAAGAGCCACAGCTGGGTCCCGACAAGAGAAAACAGCAGTGGTAGTGGTGGAGCTGGTTCCGGCTCCCTGCAGACAAGGAAGAGGAAGAAGCAACCCGCTGAGGGTAACCCAAGCAAAGGCAGGGGGTACCGTAAGGAGGCAAAAATCTCACGGGAAGGAGGCGCAGGCAGGACGCATGGGGGCTGGCGGCAGGTGCAGGGAAGCCATCAGGTCCGAGGGCAGCTGCGGGCTCCCTCCAGCTCTCCGGGGGCCGCGGGCTCCCAGCTGCGGCTCTCCGCACGGCTGCCCCATTGTCTCTGTGCACCGGCTCTCTGCTTACTCAGGGCTTTCCTCCGGCCTCCAGGCTTGCATGTCACACTCCTCTCTGCCTCCCGCTCAGCTTCCCGAGGCGCACCTAACCTAGCCGGCCGGGTGGCCTGATTTCAAATGCCCAGGGGAGGAACTGGATGGATCAGCTTGGTCAGGTGTCCCAGTCCCAGGCCAATCAGCTATGCCTCGGAACAAGAGGGCAGGAGAGGGTCTGCAGAGCAGGGGCTTCCAAACCAGGGTCACAACTCGCTGGTTGATAATGTATCGACTTAAAGACGTCTTGGTTTTTAATGGAATGGCATAGAATAGGAAATGGAAGCATGCCCTATAAGTAGTGGGGTTTAACAGATTCACTGATTCCCCAGTATTCCATGCCCCTCCCTGCAGGGTGCCTGGGAGCTTGCAGCCCTGTGCCCATGTGCCTCGCCCGGGCCAGTGAAGCATTCAACGCACCCGATACCGCGTGCCCTTTGTATGAGTTTTCTGTAGCTGCTCTAACAAAGTACTGCAAACCTAGGGGCCTAAAACAACACACGGCTATTATCACACAGTTCTGCAGCTCACAAATTCAAAGTGGACCTCCCTGGGTTACAATCACAGTCTAGGCAGGGCTGCATTCCAGCTGCACACAGGGGCAAACCTGCTCCCCTTCCACCTTCCAGAGATTGCCCACGCTCCTGTCTCAGAGCCAGCAACAGCAAGGGAGCTCCCTGCACATCACATCACTTTGACCTCTTCTGCTCGCATTCTCTCCCACCTTTAAAGACCCTCGGAAGGCGGGCATTTGGCCTAGCGGCTCAACGCCAGGGTCCCACATCAGCACACCTGGGTGTGAAACCTGGCCTCAGCTTCCAGCTAACGCAGACCCTGGAAGGCAACAGTGACGGCTCAAGGAATCAGGTTCCTGCCACCCATGTAGAAGACCGGGACTGAGTTCCCAGTTCTCCGCTTCAGCAGCCCCAGCCATTCCAGGCTGGATTTCAACTAAATAATCCTTTAAATTAATAACAACAACAAAAAAAAGCTGTTAGACTAACACTGGGCCCCTCTGGAGAATGGAGAGTGATCTCTTTAAGATACATTGATCGCCGGCGCTGCGGCTCACTAGGCTAATCCTCCGCCTTGCGGCGCCGGCACACCAGGTTCTAGTCCCAGTCGGGGCGCCGGATTCTGTCCCGGTTGCCCCTCTTCCGGGCCAGCTCTCTGCTGTGGCCAGGGAGTGCAGTGGAGGATGGCCCAAGTCCTTGGGCCCTGCACCCCATGGGAGACCAGGAGAAGCACCTGGCTCCTGCTATCGGATCAGCGCGGTACGCCGGCCGCAGCGCGCCAGCTACGGCGGCCATTGGAGGGTGAACCAACAGCAAAGGAAGACCTTTCTCTCTGTCTTTCTCTCTATCACTGTCCACTCTGCCTGTCAAAAAAAAAAAAAAAAGATACATTGATCATCTCCATCGGCAGCTGTCGTTACCCTTTGCCCTGTAACAGAACACAATGACAGGCTCCAAGAATTAGCACGCAGGCTTGTTTGCAGAGAGCATTCCTTTGCCTGCCACGTCCTCCTTCTTCTGTCACAGATGCAGCAGTGATCTGGATGGGGCTGTCTCCATCAACCGAAATCCCAGGGCTCTCCTGCCAATGACAGGTGTGTAGCACAAGCGAGAGAGGAAGCTCCTGGGCCACCCAGATTTGGGCGTGTTTGTTACGGCGGCAGCCAGCTCTCCTAGCCAATACAAAACGTGAGCACCGCTTAGAGAAACTTTGGTTGCAGGGAGTATGTGTGCGCTAAGTTACACAGTGAAATGGCTTTCAGGTTGAAAATTCAAATGTTTTTCAATGTATTCTAGAAGAGCATGCCTAAACCAAACATGTCTTATTGGTGTCTTCCATCTCCTAGTTCTACTCCCTCAGGTGGTGCTGCCACCTGCACACAGGGGCAAACCTGTTCCCCTTCCACCTTCCAGAGATTGCCCACGCTCCTGTCTTTCCACTGGCCAGAATGTGAGCCCATTCCCCACGTGCAGGAGGAGACACCTGGTGATCAGCTCTGACACAGATACCCTGCTGCCCTTTGGTGAGCCACAGTCCTCCCCTTGTCCCTTTGTGCCGGTCAGGGAGGGGACCGTGCCAGGAGGGGCCCAGATGAAGAACCTTCCAATACATATTACCCAGCAGCCAGAGTTCACATTTTGAAACAGCACAAAAAACGGAATATTATATTACACTAAATCATGCCGGTAACAGCCTGTAAGGTAGACTCAGTCTGGAATCAAAACAGCACATCTGGCATGAGCTTCATTTTATACTCAATACCCAAAGCAAAAAAAGAGGAGACTCGATATTGTTGAGATGGCAGTACTCTCCAAACTGACCTGTGTATTCAATCCTTAGCAAATCCCAGCTGAGGGGTTTTTTGGTTTTTTTTTTTGGGGGGGGGGTGCAGAAATAGACAAGGTGATCCTAAAATTGACAAATTGCCAAACAATCTTGAAAAAAAACAGAGCAAAGTTGAAGAACTCATACTTCTCATTTTCAAAACTTATTGCCAAGCTACCATAATCAAAAATGCAGTCAGAACCACAACTTCACACCATATAAAAAAGCAAACCAGAGCAAAGGCCTAAATGTAAAAGCTACAACTATAAAAGTCTTAGGAGAAAATCTTAAGTATAAATATTCACAGCCTTGGATTAGGCAACAGGTTCTTAGATATGACACCGAGTGCACAAGCAACTAAAGAAAAAGACATAAAATTTAAAACTTTTTTTGCTTCAGAGATCACTATCAAGAAAGTTGAAAGACAAGCCATAAAATCGAGAAAATGTTTTTTTAAAGATATATTTGTTTGAAAGGCAAAGTGAAAGAGAGAGAGAAAAAAAGAGATTCCATCCTCTGGTTCATTCCCCAAACTGGCCACAAAGGCCAAGGCTGGGCCAGTCAAAGCCAGGAGCCTGGGACTCCACCTGAGTCTCCTACATGAATGGCAAAGGCCCAAGCACTTGGACCACCTTCTGCTGCCTTCTCAGACACATTAGCAGGGAACTGGAGTGGAGCAGAGCAGCTGGAACTTGGACCAGCACTCCTATGAGGGATGCCAGCACTGCAAGCAGCAGTTCAACCCACTGCACTGTAACACCAGCTCCGAAGATATTTTCAACTCATGTCTCTGATAAAGGTGTAACATCTGGGGTATATAAACGATGATTTTCACCTCACCAACAGACAAATAACTCAATTACAAATGGCAAGGTGATTCCAGCTTCTTGCTAATGTAGACCCTGGGTGACAGCAGTGACGGCTTCAGTAATTCACTCCATGCGACCCACGTGGGAGACCTGCACGAGCTCCTGGCTCCTGGCTTCTGCCTGGCCAAGCCCCGATGGCTGCGAGCACTCGGAGAGTGAACCAGCGCATGGGAGCCCTCTCCTCGTTCTGTCTCTCCCGACTCTGTCTCTCTGTGTGTATGTCTCTCTGCCTCTCAAATAAAGAAGAAATGTTTAAAAAGAAAAGGAATAGCTAAATTTAAAGAAAAAAAAACAGAAATGAGCAACGGTTTGTTTGAACGGCATTTCTCCAAGGAGGACACGTACAAACCAGGGAAAGATGCTCGACAGCACCCTCACCAGGGACATGCACATAAATACCAGAGAGATGAACTTCACGCCAAGACGGCTGTAATACACAGGGACAGAACAAACGCTGACAAGGATGCGGAGAAAATGGAGCCCCATCCGCCGCTCATTGGACTGCAGAGTGGGGAGCCATTGGGAAAACCATTTGGTGTTTTCCCAAACCTCTAAAAGGTTTTTTTTTTAATGTTTATTTATTTTCATCTATTTAAAAGGCAGAAAGGAAGGGGGGAGGGGGAGGGAGAGGGAGAGGGAGAGGGGGAGGGAGAGGGGGAGGGGGAGGGGAGGGAGAGGGGGAGGGGGAGGGGGAGGGGGAGGGGAGGGGAGGGGGAGGGGAAGGGAGGGAGAAGGGGAGGGAGAGAAATTTGAGCATTTTCCATCCACTGGTTCACTCCCCAAATGCCCACAACAGCCAGGGCTGAGCCCGGCTGAAGCCAGGAGCCAGGAGCTCCATCTGAGTCTCCCCAGTGGGTGACAGGGATCCACGCCCTTGGACCATCATCATCATCAGCTCCTTCCCAGGGTGCACTGGCAGGAAGCCGGCCTGGAAGCAGAGTAGCGGGGACTTGAACCAGCACACCAATATATGAGGCAGGCGTCCCAAGCTATGGTTTAACCCACTGCACTGCCAACACCTGCCCCCTCTAAAAGTTACCATTCTATGCAGCAAGTGCATTCCAAAAGAACTGAAAACAACATCCATGCGAACGCGTGCACCTGAGTGCTCACTCCAGTATTATTCAAAATGGCCATAAAGAATAAGAAGAAAACCCCACGTCCGTTACTAATGAATGTGCTTTGAAAATGCGGTCCACTCCTACAATGGAATATTATCCAGCCATAAACCAGGAGGAAGTACTGATTCATGCTGCAGCACAGATGAATCCTGGAAACACGTAAGGGAAGAACGCAGACGTAAGAGTGATTCCACTTAGAGCACTCCCCGGAAAGTGGATCAGTGGTTGTCAGGGGCTGGGGAGAGGGGGCTTGGGCAGAGTTCATTTGTGGTGATGAAAATAGTCTAGAATTGTGTAGTGGTGTCAGTTATACAACCTTGAGGATATAATAAAAATATAATACTGAAATCGTATCTCAGCTTTTCAGAAAGACTAAAAGAAAAAGGCCGGCGCCGCGGCTCACTAGGCTAATCCTCCGCCTAGTGGCACCGGCACACAGGGTTCTAGTCCCGGTTGGGGCGCCAGATTCTGTCCCAGTTGCCCCTCTTCCAGGCCAGCTCTCTGCTGTGGCCAGGGAGTGCAGTGAAGGATGGCCCAGGTGCTTGGGCCCTGCACCCCATGGGAGACCAGGATAAGTACCTGGCTCCTGCCATTGGATCAGCGCAGCGTGCCGGCCGCGGAGGCCATTGGAGGGTGAACCAATGGCAAAGGAAGACTTTTCTCTCTGTCTCTCTCTCTCACTGTCCACTCTGCCTATCAAAAAATAAAAAATAAAAAATAAAAAAATACAATAAAAAATAAAAATAAAAATAAATAAATAAATAAATAAAAGAAAAAAGAATAAAAGAAAATGTGCCTAAGAATGAACAGTGATTGAAGACTTGGTTCTTCACATTTCTCATCTCCTCAGGCTGTGTAATGAGTATTGATTCCTTTAAGAAACATTCCGGGACTTCCCTAACAGGATGTCTCAAGTCTTGGAGAAAGGAAAGGAGTCTGGAAAAAAAAAAAAAAAGTGGGTGAGGTGGACAAAATCCAGATCCCAAACTCCGAGCGCCTCGGTGTGAGTCACAGCGTCTGAGGCTTCTCCTCCCACAGTCCACACCCCTCTGACTCCTCCCAGCACCCAGCCTGCTGTGTCCACTCTTACTACTGTGCTGCGTCTTCTGCTCAGCCACCCCCTCCTCCAGGAAGCCTTCCCTGATTCCCCACAAGTCTGAGTCAGCTCCCCCAACTCCACGCATGTCCCACACCTTCAAAAGGATCTGTTAGTGCACACTCTGCTTCCTCGTGTAAGGTAAGCAGAGCAGAGAGTGCACCTGCGGCACACAGCAGGTGCTCACTATGCACCTCTAAGTCCCTAGAAGTCGAATGTTGTTGAGTGAACAAGTCGAGGGTGAGGACAGCTGGAGTGTAAAATGCGGGTGGTGGTGAGGCTCATCCTGGGTGAGAGCACTCCACAGCTGCCGCCTTCTCTCTGCTTCTATTTGGCTGTCAGCATCAAGGACACTGGCTCAGTGTTTCACAGGGGCAGGGTCACCGCCCCATCAGGCTGGGCCAGGCTGCAGTGGATACACCCGAAACAGGCCTCTGAGCAAGGCCCATCCTGTCCTCCCTCGCCAACCGCCCACCCACCCAGCCCCAGGCCCTAAGGGCACTGGCATAAGCACGTCACAGCCCGCTGCTGACAAAGGACCTGGGCGCAGCCACGTCAGACAAACCCGCCGTGAACGATGCTTCCCTGCACAAGGGCTCTACCAAAAGTTAGTGGAAAACGGAATTCAAAGGGAAGTTTATTTTCATGCAAAAAAAAACGTTGACACTGATGAATCCGAGGGGTCTTCAAAAGCTTTGTGGAAATGTGGATTATGAAAAACAAGCTTGCGGCCGGCGCCGCGGCTCACTAGGCTAATCCTCCGCCTAGCGGCGCCGGCACACCGGGTTCTAGTCCCGGTCGGGGCACCGGATTCTGTCCCGGTTGCCCCTCTTCCAGGCCAGCCCTCTGCTGTGGCCAGGGAGTGCAGTGGAGGATGGCCCAGGTGCTTGGGCCCTGCACCCCATGGGAGACCAGGAAAAGCACCTGGCTCCTGGCTCCTGCCATCGGATCAGCGCGGTGCGCCGGCCGCAGCGCGCTGGCCGCGGCGGCCATTGGAGGGTGAACCAACGGCAAAGGAAGACCTTTCTCTCTGTCTCTCTCTCTCACTGTCCACTCTGCCTGTCAAAAAAATAAAAAATAAAAAAAAAAAAAAAAAAAAAAAAAAAGAAAAACAAGCATGCACAGGTTCCAAAGCGATTCTGCTCCCCCGGAAATGCACCTTTGAATTCCATTTGTCCGCTAATGCTCAGACGCGCCCTCCTGCAAAGCTCTGTCTGTGAGGCAGGCACTGTGCCAGCAACTTCGCACTCGCTCTTCTCTCTTCCCATCTAAGGATTCCCATTTTTCAGAGGAGAAACCAGAGACTCAAGGACCCTTAAGTAACATGTCCAAACATCTTACTCCACATCCAGAAACTCACGCTGGGAAGACTGGCCACAAATGTGGATTCATTTCCAGTGACTCAAGAAAGCATTGCTAACAATTCCTTCCTTTGTATCAGAAAATTCCGGCTGGGGCCAGCGCTGTGGCGTAGCGGGTAGAGCCACTGCCTGCAACACCAGCATTCCATTATTGGGCGCAGGTTAATGTCCGGGCTGCTCCTCTTCTGATTCAGCTTCCTGTTAATAGCCTGATAAAAGTAGCAGAAGATGGCCCATTGACCTGGATAAAGCTTCTGGCTCCTGGCTTCAGCACGGCCCAGCCCTGGCTTCTATGGTCACTTGGGGAATGAACCAGTAGATGGAAGATATCTCTCTGTCTCTCTCTGTCTCTTTCTCTCTCTGTGCAATTCTGACCTTCAAATAAATAAATCAATCCAAGAAGGAAGGAAGGAAGGAAGGAAGGGGAGAGAAAGAAAGAAAATTCATGCTGGGAAAAAATGCTACAAAAGTGGCAAATTGTGCAAAGATTTTCAGATTTTACTCAGTCTTCAGCCAGAAAACTCGTCCAGGAGAGAAAGCAGGTGCAGTCACTGCTCTGAGTACGTCACAGACATCAACTCATTTAGTCCATCAGCAACTCTACTGGGGCACTACTGCCATCCTGTTTCAGACAAGAACACTGAGGCACAGAGAGATTGAGTGATTAGGTCACACAGCGAGGAAGCAGCAGAGCCAGATACCAGAGCCCATGCCTCATCCACTCTCAACACTGCCTGCGGCGCCACCAAAGGCCTCGAGGGAGGAGGCACCCAGGAGAGGCCCTGCAGGCGGAGGCCTGAAGAAGCCACTGGTGCTAGGGAGCCGGTGAGCAACCTGGTGTGGCTGGGCTGTGTCCAGAGTTCCTGGGAGGCGCACCAGGGCAGGAGGCGGGGCTAGGAGAAGGGCCTGCTCGTTCCCCGGATGCTCATGAACACTTCCTGAGCGGATCCCAAGCTAGGAGGGCGCAGGAGGCTGCGAGGAGCCTTGAATGCCAGGCTCAGGTCTTGGACCACATCCCGGAGGAAGACTAGAGCCCTAGCAATTTCCCACCCTTGCCCCCTGAGAGCAGTCCTGGCTCAGTGGGTGGGGGTGACGTGGGGGATGGGGACCATGCAAGGGGGAAGTCATTCTCAGCGATGCGGCCGCCCTACATTCTGACCCAGTTTCATGGGTGCGAGAACAGCCAACAGGGAGTGGGGAGGTGTGAGGAGCAGGTGGCAGTGGCAGTAGAGAGACTGGGAGGGAGGGCCCTGCTCACGTGCCCCTGGAAGCAGAGTTATCTGTGCACCAGCTGCTCTGCTCTGCCAGAACCTAACTGGCCCGCCTGTTTACCCGCTTTTGGCGCACCTGCTCCTTGGGACAGCCCGGGAGCAGGAAAGAGCCAGGAAGACAGGAAATGTCCTGTGTCCCAGAGGAGCTTAAGGTGGCCTGAGGGAGCCTGCGAGGTCACTGTATGAGCTGCTTCAAAGCCCACAGGGCCAAGAACCTCGCTCACAGAGACGTACTGCTGTGCCCAGAGTCGGGCGGGGCTGAGCACCCAGCTGTGTGCTGTGCCCGTCTCCTACTCTAGGTGCTGCTGTGGCTACTGCGGGCCCCCGCACAGCTCTCTGGGCGCAGGCCTGGGGGTCAGGGGTGGTGTTGGGGGGCCCTGTGGTCAGGTCGAGCTCCTGGGCCCCAGATTTCCTGTGGGCTGTAGTGCACAGAATACTCAGAATCTCCTGCCCACATCACACGTGTGAAGACTGGCACAGGGGAGGGGAGCCCCAGATGGCCACAGGCAGAGGGGAAAGTTTCTTAAAGGAGCCTCGTCCATTTTCCAGTAAGCCAAGAGACTAGAGATAGGAAAATCAAGGGCTAAAAGACACTGCACTGAGTGGGCTGGCAGCTGGCTACCCAGCAGCCTGCAGTCCACACGTGCACACTTGCCAGCCTGCCCGAGGGGCGGGGCAGGAAGGGGCACAGACACAGAGTCCTGGGTGACCCCCAACCTTGTCTGAGGCTCGCGCTCGGTCATCAGAACGGGGGTGACAGCCAGCCCACCAGTGGGGATACCCAGACAGATATGGTGCCTCGGAGAGAATCAGTAAAAGGCAGCTGCATCACATAACCCGCCCGCCCCACGCTCAGCGGGGAGCTCTTGCCCAGGGTCCCTGGCGTGCAGGAGACGGCTCCATTAGCCCTGCACACAGCGAAGTCTCTGAGCTGCTGTCTCCCCTACAGTTCCACAGGGAAAACAGCCTGTGATGTCCTCTTCCCAGCACATGCCAGAGACCTCCAGAGACACGCCTTCCCTCTCCCTGCACGGCTGGTGGCAGCACTTCTCCCGCCTGCAAGGCTCCCACCCTTCCCACCCTTGTCGCTGCACCCGAGAAGCCTTCCCTGACTGCTCTGGCCCTGACTCCCCTGCCCTCCTTCCCATCCTTCCCCCTTCTTTCATTGTTCAGACCTCTGGGTCTGGCACTGCTCTTGCCTGCAGAGGCTACGGGTGCCACGCACTGTCCCCAGGGTGGCTACACTCTGCAGGAAGACACTCCACAGACAAATGACACCTTCCCTCAAAACCACAGCAGGAGAGGAGCTGGAGCTGCCGCGTGTCGGTGTGTCGCCGCTGGCTGGGCTCTGGGCACACGCCACGCCCTTCCCTCCCTCGCCCCACCCGCCACTTGGCACCACATGGGGCCTGCACGGTGCCACTCCTTATAGCAGGTGCCTGCAACTGGGACAGTGACCAACTTCCTCCAGTCATTGACTTTCCCAGGAACATCACAGGTGCTTAATACATTTTTTTTTACATTTATTTTATTTGAAAGGCAGAGTTATGGTGTGTGTGTGTGGGGGGGGTGGATCTTCTATCCATTGGTTCACTCTCCAAATGGCTACAATGGCCAGGGCTGTGCCATGCTGAAGCCAGGAGCCAGAAGCATCATCCCAGTATCCCATGTTGGTGCAAGGAACCATGCACTTGGGCCATCCTTGGCTGCTTTTCACAAGTAGCAGGGAGCTGGATCAAAAGTGGAGCAGCCAGGACTCAAAGGAAACCCATATAGGATTGCTGGCACTGCAGCTGGCAGCTTAATCCATTGTGCCCCAATGCCAATCTGTTAATAAATATTCTGAATTACAAACAGGAGCCATGGCCTCAGCTCCAGGCTGGGGAAAAAAGTAAGACCTGGGCGGAAGAGCAAGTTGGAGGCAGCAGCATGGCCAGGGCTGTGGAGCGACATAACCTCAGCAGGAGGCTGCAGAGACAATGTAGCCAGACCCAGGCCCCCAGTGGGCCGAGCTGCCCTGCACCTGCCCTAAGAGCCAACTGCTGCATTTTTAGGAAGTTGCCGAGCTAAATGTTAAACATAGCCAACATAGCCATTACCAGTGGCTCCTAATCAAGGGCCTGTGTACATCCCAGGGACACTAGCCATGTCTGGGGGACACTGCAGGTTGTCACGGCAAGGCAGAGAGTGGCGACAAGCACCAAGTAGAGGGGACTTTAAAAAACTCAGAAATTCAAGGATGGAATTAAAAGATGTGTATTTTGGTGCAAAAATTTTTAAATACTTGTTTTCCATGACCTTTTTAAGCCTCCTTGTGGCCAGAGGCCACATGCACAGGTCAGTCCCCCACCTCCCGCAAAGAGGCTGTAAGCCCAAGTGCTGATGCCGGTATCAGGAAATCCCAGTATAAACTGACAATTCAATAAGTTACATTCAAAACATCTGGCATTGTGGTGCAGCGATTAAGCCGTCCCTGACACCTGCATCCTACAGCAGAGTGCCTGGGTTCACATCCTGGCCTCTTCGCTTCTGATCCAGTTTCCTGCTAACGTGCACCCTGGAGGCAGCAGGAGGTGATGGTGCAAACAGGTCCCTGTCACCCACATGGGAGATGGATGGAGTTCTTGGCTCCTGGCTTCAGCCTGGCCTGGACTTAGCTATTGTGGGCACTTGGGGAGTGAACCGGTGGATGGAAGATCTCTGCCTGTTTCTGTCTCTGTCTCTCTGTCATCCTGCCCTTAAGATAAGTACAAATCAACAAAAAATTCAAACAAAACACAAAGGGAATACATACTTAACGTGTACCACTTACTCGTTATTTTATTAAATGTCTCCATTATCATGCCCTTTAGAATGTCTCCACCGCAGACTGGGGAATGCTGTGTGATGTGTCTTCTGTGCGACTCCATGCCCGGTGACATCACCGCAGCCTTGGGAGATCCACGGTGCAGAACTGACACCGCAGAACTTGGCGGAGGCCGCACACCGCTCTCCCTGCCTTTTCCCTAGAGGGCCAGATGTCACCAGAGCACCACTGGGGGTAACCCTGAGCACAGCAGGCAAATTCACAAGCCTTCCCCAGTGTGGCAGCCCAGGGAGACAGGTCAGCACTAGCCTACTGTGTGTGTGCAGTGTGCAACAAAGATCTGCCAGTGGGCACGTGCACAAGCTCTACACACGTGTGCACACAGGCACACATGCACACTACACACCTACAGACATAGCATCTCCTCGCCAACACTACACTCATCACACCCCCCCACACACACATATCCCACACCCTGTGTGCACACACCTGCACTGCCCTGGCTGCCCTGAGAATCCCAATGACCTCGGGCTTCAGTGCCTCCTCACCCGCTGGCCTCCGCCCTTCCCTGTACCCCCAGATCCTGCTAAGGCACCCCCCCAAGGAGCACCAAATCACTGACCCCTGTCAGCCCCACTGGGGGCCCTGGCTAAGCAGTTCCCATCCCTGGGCCTCCGCCCTTCCCAGAGCCCAGGACAAGCAGCTGCCGGGCTGACTCCACCCACCTGATCACTGCCACGCCCCCACCTGCAGTCAGACCCTCTCTGCCCACGCCCACCAGCCCTGGGACAGCACACAGTCCCTAACCGACTTCCTCCCAATGCTGCTCCCATCCCTGCCCAGCACGCAGGAACCACTCTGCACAGCTCAGGGATAGGGGACTAAACGGTGCAAGGCCCCAAGGAGAGAAAAACCCAGCTCCCTGGGGAGGCAGCCAGGAAGCCTTACCCCATTTCGCAGAGGAGAGCCCTGAGCCTCAGCGATGTGACAGGCCAGGCCAGGAGCAGCGGCAGGGGCAGGGGCTGTGGGTGGAGGGCAGCCGCAGAGACTGGAACTGGGGGCTGCCGGCAGCAGCGGCCAGGGCAAGCCCGCAGCCCAGGGACGAGGGGTTAGTTACAAAGAAAAGGAAAAGGCGTGCCTGATGGGCGTCCTGTTTCCTCCCTGTTCCGCTCTGCTCTGGGGCGGGTGTCTCTGGGCTGGCAGCACTCAGCCTGTGCACAGGCAGCCAGGTGGGGATGGTCTCAACAAGGATGGTCCCCTGCACCCCTTTCCACCCCTGCAGTCTGGCCTGGCCTGCACTCCACTGAATGACCCTTCCCAGCCTGGGGGAGCCTCCACCCAAAGCCTAAGGTGGTGGTGGGGTTCTCATCATAACCAGGCACTTCCTGCCTTCAGAGTGCACTGGAAACACCAAGCACCTCCACCAGGAAGCCTTCCATGGCACCCTCGCCTGCTCCAGGGGCCCCACTACACTCTCCTATTTCCCCTCCCAGCCTCCCTATAGCAGCCCCCTCCATAATCCTGCCCAACTTGCTCTGTGGCTTCTAGGCTGCCCATGAGTCAGGCAGGGGACGTCAAACAGGGCTTCTTCAGTGACAGGACAAAATGAGCCTCCCTCAGCAACAGGGGTCCTTCCCAAGCAGAGAGGCCAGGTCTCTTCTTCTTCTTCTTCTTTTTTTTTTTTTTTTTTTTTTTTGACAGGCAGAGTTAGACAGTGAGAGAGAAAGAGACAGAGAGAAAGGTCTTTCTGTTGGTTCACCCCCTAAATGGCCGCTACGGCCGGCGCACTTCGGCACACAATCCGAAGCCAGGAGCCAGGCGCTTTCTCCTGGTCTCCCATGGGGTGCAGGGCCCAAGCACTTGGGCCATCCTCCACTGTCTTCCCGGGCCACAGCAGAGAGCTGGGAAGAGAAGCAACTGGGACAGAATCCAGCACCCCAACCGGGACTAGAACCCCGGGGTGCTGGCGCTGCAGGCGGAGGATTAGCCTAGTGAGCCGTGGCGCCAGCCAAGGTCACTTCTATTAAATAGAGATTTCTCTGAGGGAAGTGGCCATGACTCCTCCATCAGATTGGAGGCTCCTGCAGGATAAAGGTCATGCCTCCCTCTTCAGAAAAGGAGTCGCCAAAGGACAGGGGTCTAGGTCCCCTTTGTTAAATAGGGCGTTCCAGAGAATAGGAGCCACCTCCTGCCATCAGACAGGAGTCTCTGCTTGGAGGACAGGGCCATGCCTCCTCCACTGGACTAGCACAGTCCCCATCTGCTGACCCCATACAGTTTCCAGAACAGAGTTCAGCTCAGCCAAAGACCAAGAGAAGACCCTCCTTCCTGCTGGGACAGTCTGGAGAGGAGTCCAGCCTACATCCTCCCTTGCCCAGCTCCCACGCCAACCTCTCCTCCACAGCCTCCCCTACACTGAAGCTGCCCTGTGTACTGAAGACCGTCTCTGGGCAGGGGCCAGCAGCCATCTCTCCCAGCCAGGCACTGAGTTCTGGGGAGACAGTAATGGGGCAATCAGGGCACCTCTCTTAGAGGATGCCCAGGGAACGCCATGTACCCCAGCGCTGGTGCCATACTGGGGCCTGGATGGGGTCTCTGCCACTCAGTGGACAAACCTCGCCGCTGTGGCCACCTCCAAACCACAGCAGCACGGCATACGAGGGAGATGGGATTTAGGGCCGTTCCGAGGTCCTGCTTTAGGGACAACACTGGCCTCCCTGGGTGCCTGCCCCTGAGCCTGGCCAGGCAGCCCCCACAGCTGTCCTCCCTCCACGCACCAGCTCCAGGGAGCTGCTCTTGGTTAGCATGCATCCACAGGGTGCTGTGTCGGACGGGGCTGGGGACACAAGGCGGAAACTGAGGGCCACGAGCCTGGCGACAGGATACAGCCAGGCAGCCTCTGAGCCAGCGCTGAAATTGGGCCCATGTCCAGCATCCAAGCAAGCCCACTGCCGGCCAGAGGTCAATGTCAGCAACCCCTTGCACATAGAATCTAGACTGCTAATGATGCCGTCTGACTTTACTTGTTAACCTACTTACTTTCATTTTGTTTGAAACAGCTCTTCCATCACTGGTTCATTCCCCAAATGCCCCCAACAACCAGGCCTGGGCCAGGCTCAAGCCAGGAGCCAGAAATTCAATCTGGGTCTCCCACATGCGTGGCAGGCACCCAAGCACTGGAGCCCTCACCGGTGGCCTCCCTTGGGACACATTAGCAAGAAGCTGGATTACAAGTGGAGGACTGGGACTGATTCACTGTGCCAAACACCCCCATGCCCACCCAACAGAGTATATTTTCTTCTTAAGAAATTATTATTAGTAAAACTGATGTGTAAGTGTTGGATACAAGCCAGGAAGTATTCTACTAAACGCTCTAAACTAAGTTAACACAAACACGAACCCTATAAAGTAGGTACTTAGCGTCCCCTCTGGAACCCAGTCACAGAACAGGAAATAATCAGAAGCTGCTCAAACCATCTGCTTGAGAAACCAAGAAGTAAAAACATAGTGATGCTGCTTCTGATGTTTCAAATTAGACACTTCTGAGAGACACAGTTCACCCTAGGTATGTTCCGAACACATTCCCTCCTGGACACGGGCCGTACAGCGGGAGGCTCCCCAAGACCACAGCCACACATTACCAGGCGTCTCAGCATCACAGCTGCCCTTCTATGTTTGACTTCAGAAAACAAAAACCCCACAATGACAATTATTTTAAGACTCGCCATTTATTAGTCATGTGATAGGTACTTTGCATTTGATTTCAGGACCACTCAAGAGGGAAAAGGCAGGGTTCTCATTTTACACAAGAAACTGGAGCCCAGAGAGGGAGAGAGCCATGCCCACAGTCACCCAGCCTGTGGGCCACAAACACCCTGCTCCTTCCTGCTCACACTGTCCTGTGCTTTCAGCAGGTGGCCAGCCCCATGCACTCACCCACCCACAGGGAGTGGCCAGCACCAAAGTGCTCAGACAGCTCTGCCTAATGGATCCAACCCCAATGCAGAAGCCTCTGTAGGGCGGGGCTCAGGCCCTGCCTCCAGGCTGACGGCTCGCTCTCTCCCTCATCCTCCTTGGTGGGCATGATCCAGTAGGGTGTTTGCTGCCCAGATGTGGCCTGGCAGCCGGGCCAGGCACGAGCTGGGGCGAGGCAGTCCTGCAGTACCTCCACCCGGTCCCTCAGCTGGGACGCTGTTAAATGAGGCCTGGCAGGGTCACGGCTGGGAAGTGGAGATGACACCAACACCACTACCACAAACAGACACATCAGATGGCCCTGGGCAGGTGCCTGTGCACCCTGGCTTCGGCTGGCTCTCTGGGCGGCCGAGACAAGCTAATGGGAGGAAGAGCTCAGGGAACGCAGAGTGCTGGGCAGAGACGAGGTCTGATATTAGGAGAGCTGAATTAGTGAGAGCTTTTAAGAAGTGCATTTCCATTCCTTCCAAGAACACACAGGCTCACAGAGGAGATGGGGACAGCGGAACCAGTCAAGAGCGGCAGGGGAGAAGCTTTGCCCTGAACCACAAGCTGGACCTGCTGATAAACACCCCAGAGCCACCCCAGACCTTCCACCTGCCCCTCAAACTGGCTCCCTTGTACTGTCCCAGGTCAGCCCGTGAGAAGCCCGCTAGGGGAACAGGGCCGGCTCCTCCTCAACCACCAGCCCACCTGGAGTGACAAGCACAGAACCAGCTCCACTGCCCCAACCCAGACCTCAGGCCATCTGCTCCCAACCCTGGGGAGAGCCATGCCCGGGGGGACGGATGTGGGGAAGAACAGCTGGGAACAGGCTCAAGATCTCCACGCTGGCAGTTAATGGCCCTGCCTGCACGCAGCACCTCACCCATCCTCACCTGGATCCCGGGATGGCACCGCCCACCAGGAGTTGAGGGCAATGAAGGAGCTGATGTCAAAATATGGCTGGCACAAAACCCAAGTCCAGTCAACAGCACGACTGGCACCAAGAGGTCCAAGAACCATGGAGATGAACACAAGAACCATGGAGATGAACACGGCTGCCTTTAAGGGGGAGGCGGAGGCTAACGTCTAGGGGGGCAAAGTGTGTTGACGACAGGGCTGGGAACCTCTGCCCACCACGCCGCCCTGTCTCCCCAGATATCTGGCACTCTCTACATCGAACAGGCGGCAGAGCCCCCGGGACCCGCATCCCCACTGCCCAGCGGCCTCTCCTTTAGCACCCTTCCCTTCCCCTCCCTCCCTCAACTCAGACCTCACCCTCCTCAGCAAAGCACTCGGCCCCAGGGACCCTGGCACAGGGAGGTGAAGGACCGGGCCCCTGCTGTTAGCTCGTTCTCCTGTGATCCTGAGTCAGCCATGGGGGCGTGCTCAATTCCAAGGACCGGACCACATGCAGCCCCCAAGTGGCCGCTTCTCAACACCTCTGCCATCCTGCCCTCCCCCACCGCCTCAAGGACAGTGCCCACGGACACGCTGCCCACACTGGGAGGGAGAAGGGACTGTAAACCAGTGACCAGCCAGCCAGAGGCTCCTGAGAGGGGAGTGGAAGGGGGTCTGTAATTCCAGGCGCCTGCAGAGAGCAGGTGACGTGAGAGCTGGGTCCCCAGGGTGGAAAAGGGTTGACCAGACCATCAAGGTGTGCAGGCACATGGAACGACACATCCCAACATGGCAGAGTGCACTTTTCAAAACCAGCTCAAAATCACCCTCATTTGATGCTCTCAAATCCCATCATGGTGGCGTTAGCTGCCCCAACACCCTACACACACACACACACACACACACACACGGTCCAGTGAGGACAGCTGGGTCTACAGGCAAGAGGTGACTAATGCCTGAAAGGAGGGTGCTGGGGCTGAATCCTCTTCTCATGGAAACCAAGGGATTCCTGTCTCCCGTCCAGTGGCAACGCCCCGCTTCCTGCAGGTCCGTGACGCCATCACCCCCCATGTACGTGCACACTCCTGACCCCAGAGTCCATCCCAGTGGCCAGCGGGCAGCGGCAGCCAGCAGAGGAACAGAGGTCCTGCCACACCCTCTTCCACTCCTCTGCACGCTGATAACCTCCAGGTTCCCGGGCCTCTCTTCTTCCCTTTCTCACAGCCGCCAGCCTCTCCCGTCTCCTCCTCCCCCCGGCCCTCCCCTGGGAGTAGTGAGCTCAGTCTTTCCCATCAGCCAGCACTGGAATGCTGGGAACCACCCACTGGGCCAGGAACTGAGTGGAAGCCTGCCCCGGGGAGGGAGGAGGAGAGGGGGCGCGTGCTGGCGGCAGGGCGCAGTTCTGCAGCCTCGTCTGGAGCCCAGGGTAGACAGTCTGCCTGGCTGTGCTGCAGGCTCTGCACAAAGCAGGCTCAGATTGCTGGAGCTGGCAGGTGCCCCATTTTACAGATGGGGAGACAGAGGCCCCGGAGGAGACTGGCTGCCACCTCCCAGGCCCCGGGTGAGCCTTTCCCATGTTTCACGGAACCCTCACTGCTACCCTGCAAGGCAAAATCCCCATACCCTAACGCTGGGGCTGTGACTACGTCACCTCACGCGGTATAAGGGACTCTGCAGATGCACTGTAGCTGAAAATCCATGGGGCTGGGCTTTGGCACAGCAGGTAAAGCAGCTACCATACAAACACCAGCATCCCATACAAACACTAGTTTGAGTCCTGGCTGCTCCACTTCTAATCCAGCTCCCTGCTAATGCACTTAGGAAGGCAGCAGAAGATGGCCCAAGTGCTTGGGCCCCTGCACCCACGTGCAAGGTCTGGATGGAGTTCCAGTCTCCTGGGCCCAGCCCCAGCCATTGTGGCCATTTGGGGAGTGAACCAGCAGACAGTTCTGTGAATCCGTGGAGGTTCTTGCTCTCTATCTCTCCCTCTTTCTCAGTAACTCTGCCTTTCAAATAAATAAAAACTGAATCATTAAAGAAATAGAGAATCCTGAGATGGGAGATTACCTTTGACAATCTGGATGGGCCCAATATAAACACAAGAG